>NC_081290.1:265046947-265383822 GCF_030435805.1 Mustela lutreola
CTAGTAAGATTCTTTCAATTTCAGGTAATTGAGGAGGAGAGTGTGATTTCACTAGGAAGAAATGGAGTTTGTCTGTGTATTATACAGGTTAAGAAAAACAAAGATTAAATGTGGGTTGTCTGTACCACAATAGAAGACCTGGCTATTATTATTTAATAATAACTATCATGTTCATGATATGTATTTTTCAAAGATTGACAACATATTATATCACTTAATTTTTTCAACTATATCAAGTAAGAATACTAAAATATTCCCACATACAGCAGTATTTAATATGTCCAAGATGTAGTAAAATTGAAGTACTTACTAGCCACCTGTGCAAAACTTATGTTAGCTGGGGCCTCTTACTCTAACCAGAGCACTCACCTGATCAGCAGTTTCCTTGGAGTGTGAGTCATGTCCAGGGGCCTTACTTTGTAACTGTCTGCCAACCTCTGAGAAACAATGTTCCTTGGTGTCCTCTTGTCAAGTGTCACATCAAGGGCATCCATGAATAGTTAGTGAGAGACCCCATACCTGTCAGTGGGAGTTCACCTGAGAATTCTAGAAAACTCTGTACTGTCAGTATGAATACAGAAACCAGGTGAATAAACAGCACAGAACCTAGATGAGGGTTCACATAATATAGCCAACTGGACGTGAGGAAGAAACTAATTCCAAAAACGTGACGTAAGAAAATGTGCTCTTTGGAAAAGGAGTACTGTATATGGACTGGAATTCCAGCTCTAAGACTTTTAATCGATGTCTCTATTTATTGACTCAGTCAAGAAGGTATGTTCAATATCCTAGCCACTGGATTATATGACTTGTTCCCTCCACTTTCTCCTTGTCTTCCTTTGGCTTCCCATTCACATTATTCCTCATATCAAATATTTATGGCACTCCTCTACATTTTTTGGTCACATTAACAATTAAAGGCATATCAGCAAAAGGCCAATTGCCCATTCAAACCATACAAATGATGATCAACAGAAAATTCATAATGCCTTTTTGATACTAGAGATCACAAAAGTTTCTTAAACTTGGATAGACAATCCATGTTGGTGGTCTTTTTCAGAGAAAATCAGAATCTCTTACTTCCCACCAACAAATGAGCCAAATGATACTTTCTAATTGAAAGTTTCGGTATATCCACATAAAAACAGAGAGGTCTTCATATCCCTTTTGTTCCCATACATACACAGCCTTCCCCACTCTCAATATCCTATACCAAAGTGGGACATTCATTACAATCCATAAAGCTGTATTGATTCATCATTATTACTCAAAGTCCATAATTTCCAGTAAAGTTCATTCTTGGTATGGTCTATGAGTTCTGACAAATGTATCTTGACATGCATCCACTATTATAATATCACATAGAATAGTTTCACTTGGCAATCGCCAGTCTTTTTATAGTCTCCATACTTTTGCCTTTTCTAGAACATCATATAGTTAGAATCATACAGTATATAGTCTTTCAGATTGACTTCTTTCATTTACTGATATGCATTAATGGTTCCTCATGTCTTTTTGTGGCTTGATGTTTCATTGCTTTTTAGCACTGTTTAACATTAAACTGTTTGGGTGTATTACAGTTTACTTATCCATTCATCTACTGAAGTATATCCTGGATTCTGAGTTTTGGCAATTGCTAATAAAGGGACTATCAATGAGGGGCTCCATCCCAGGATCCTGAGATCACATAACCTGAGCTAAAATCAAGAGTCAGATGCTCAATTGATTGAGCCACTCAGGATCCCCCACCTATTTTTATTTTTTAATTGAGTTGTTTGTTTTCCTGTTGTTAAGAGTTCTTTGTATATTTTGGGTAGCAGTCCTTTATTAGATATGTCTCTTGCAAATATTTTTTCCCGGTCTGAGGCTTATCTTCTCATTTTCTTGCCAGTATCTTCTACAGAACAGAAGTTTTTAATATTAATGGCCTCCAGTTTATAAATTACTTATTTCATAAATCATGACTTTGGTGTGTACTTAAAAATCATTTGCCAAACTCAAGGTCATCTATATTATCTCCTATTATATACTGGGAATTTATAATTTTGCATTTAGGTCTTTGGTCTCCTTTGAGCAAATTCTATGAAAGGTCAAAAGTCATAAGGGTATAAACGTATAAAGTCATAAAGGTATAAAGGTATAAAGTCAATGTCTAGATTTTTATTTTTATTTATTTATTTATTTATTTGCAGTGGATGTCAAGTTTTTTTGATACCATTTGTTGAGAAGACTATCTTTGTCCATTGCATTTCCTTTACTTGTTTGTTAAAAATCAGTTGTCTATATTGCATGGCTCTGTTTCTAGGCTCTTTATTCCATTAATCTTATTATAGGAGATTATGCTTATTATGCTATTATGCTTATTTCATGCAGTGTTAATTGCAAATATATAAAATAGCCATGTTACAATCATTTTGTAGATGAGAAAGCCTAGGTTTTTAGAGGATAATTACTTTATGCAGTATCTAACCAAACTGTGTTCAAATTCAGCTCCACATTGATCCATAGTCTCTGTTCATTCCATAAAATCGAAGATAACACTTACACATGAGAGTTTGGGTAGAATACCAGAAAAATGATGACTACAATGAGTTTAACACTATTTAATACCAGTGAAATTGTTCTTCCTTTCTTTCTTTTTACCCCCACTTTAATATTTATTTATTTATTTATTTATTTATTTATTCATTTATGTGAAGGAAGGAGACGGAGCAGGAGCACGAGGGAAGGGCAGAGGCTGGGAGAGAAGCAGACGCTTCTCTGAGCAAGGAGCCCTGATTTAGACTTATCCCAGGACTCTGAGATCCTGACCTGAACAAAGCCAACCACTTACCTGACTAAGCCACCCAGCGTCTCATCTCTCTTAATTTTTGTGCTCCCTCATGCTCTCTTACTTTCTTTAAAAAGATTATTTATTTATTTATTTGACAGACAAAGATCACAAGTAGGCAGAGGCAGGCAGAGAGAGGAGGAAGCAGGCTCCCTGCTGAGTAGAGCCTGATGTGAGGCTCTTTTCAAGGACCCTGGGATCATGACCTGAGCCAAAGGAGAGGCTTTAACTCACTGAGCCACCAGGTGCCCCTCTTATTTTAAATCTTTATCTGGTTCTGGATCAATGCAAGAGAAAAAAAAAAAGTTAAGAATTTTAATGCTTACCCTGAGTATTTAAATCATAGAAGTGATCATACCTGAAATTATTCTATATTTAGGGCAAAAGTTATGTGAATAACTTGACTTATTTTTATATTAGCATGGTTTTATACCCAAGTCTTATGCATGAGCCTAAATACAGATATTAATGCTCTTAAGAAATCTCAAAAAGTATAAGGCCAATTATTTGCTTTTATAAAGCTTTTTAAAACGCCAATGAAGGAAGGAAAGTTAGTTAAAAGGAAGCCAGTTTGCAAAAAAAGGCATTGCATGTGATTTTAGTTCTGGTCTGTTTTTAAGATATTCAGTGTACATGCCATCGCTGGGGATACTGCTTGACAGATGAATCTGTCACTAAGAAAAAAGATATTCATATTTTTTAAAACTATCCTAAGAGAAATCATAAAACTCTTTGCAAGTAATGGAAATTTATCTGAAATAAGATCTAGTAGAGACCCATTAATATTTTTTGAGATAAAGTTCTTTTTCCTTATCCTAAATTGCATAGCAATAGAGGTTTAAAGGACATGCTATTTATTTGCAAATAGTATTTTCCCCAGTGTGATGGGAGTAATCTCAACAGGAAAAAATGGTGTTAATGGCTTAGAAAAAAATGTCAAATGGTAAAATGGCTTTATTATTCACACTCTCTCTTACATGAATTGGAGACTATAATGATTGCAGGGAAATTAAAACATTTAATAATCATTTAATTGGGCATAAAAAAAAATTCTTCCTTAGGCAGATACTAAATTAGCTTCTCTTTTGTGCTATTTGCAGGTCTATTTCAGCTTATTTAGAAATATTACAACTGAATCAAGGACTAAATACATCAAAATAGAAGTGATTGTTGCCTACTAAACTTTAATAGAATATTAATGAGTCTTAATTGAAGTCTTTTTTTTTTTTCAAATTTTATTCTTCTTAGGTGTAATATAGTCTGAAAAGTGATTTTAAAATAATGTACTAGAAGTTTGAAGTGATCTTTCTCAAGTACTGTGACATTATATTTACTCTCCTCTAAAGTAAATGGATACTTTTCCTTCATTGCTAATGGTGAAAATTCCACTTGGACTTTAAAGCAATTTTGATGGCCTTCCTAAAATAAATAGGCATTCTTAAAATAAAACAAAAAAGTGTTATTCTTTGTCTTTCTTCTTGTCAGTGTAAAGTGGAAAATTCTCAATACGTTTTTTCTGTCAATGTACAGAGTACAATAATTTTTTTCCCGTTAAAATCTTTATTATTACTAATACTACTATTATTGCTTATTACTCATTACTTACTACTATTATTATTACGATTACTGCTATTATTACTACTTTCTACTACTGTTAGTAGTAAAAGTAATAATAGTTTATTACATTATTACTTTGTTTTAGGCCTTTTGTGAAGCCAGTTTACATGGGCTATTTCCTTCATTGCTTGGTTCAGCAATTTTCTAAGTCCTTCTATCAAGAAAAAAATGTATATATATGTAACTACATAAGAAAATAATAGACAAATATTTTATAATGGTTCACTTAAATATAGATTTTTTTCAAATACTTTTTTAAAAAAATCTTCAAATATATGGATAAAGTTAAAAATTCAATATTGTTAAGAAAGAGTACAGAGAACATCTGTGGGCAAATAATGACCTGAAGTGGGTTGTAATACAGGCAAAATGGATTACCCAATGCAGATTAAGTGAAAAGGCTAGATTTTGAAATACACTCTCATGTGTTGGGATTGTTAATTTTGTGTTCACTTGACTGGACTTAGTAATGCTCAGAGAGCTGGTAAAACATTACTTCTGGGTATGACTGAGGATGTTTCTATAAGAGGTTAGGATTTGAACTGGTAGACTGAAGAGAACACAAATGTAGAAGAGTGTATTTCTCTTTGTGTCAGCTGGACATGCTTCTTCCCCTTTTCTCAGACATCAGCTCTCCTGGTTCTTAGATTTCCACCTTGTTTTTGGACTCATATCAATTGGCTTTCCTGGTCTTCTGGCCTTTGGACTCAGAGTGAATCATACCCCTGGTTTTCCTGGTTCGTTCGCTCGCTTCCACATATGGAAATTTTGGGCCTCCATAATGAACAGGACTGAGTAATCTCTAAAGGCACAAGCTTAGTTACATGAAAAAGTGGCCTATATGCTTATAATTCCTACTCCTGCTTCTCTCTCCCAGCTTGCACCTACTGTCTTATGGGAAATTCCCTATGATCACTTGACAAAGGAAGAGAAGGCCCTTTTTATAGATCTGTAAAATGTGTATATATCTCACAAAAGTATACAGCTGTACCACAACAACCCCTCTCTGGAACATCCATGAAGGACAGTGATTTGGGGCAAAGTTTTGAGACCTGCACCTGGTTCACTTTGCTTGGAAGGGGAAATGGCCAGATATGTGGTTATATACTGATTCATGGGCTGTAGCCACTGTTTAACTGTTGGCCAAGGACTTGCAAAGAACATGATTAGAAAATTGGTAATGAAGAAATGTGGAGAAGATATATGTAGATAGACCTCCCTGAATGGGCAAAAAACATGAATATATTTGTGTGACATGCCAGTGTTCACCAAAGGATAACCTTAGTAGAGGATGATTTTAATAACCAAGTGGATAGGATGACCTGTTTTATGGAAACTACCCTATTCTCACCTACCCCTGTCATTATCCAGTGTGTTCATGAACCAAGTGGCCATTGAGACAGGGATGGAAGCTATATAGGGACTCAGCAATATGGACTTCTGCTCAACAAGACTGACCTGGCTACAGCCACCAGTGAATTCCCAAACTACTAACAGCACAAATAAACATTCAGCCCCCAATATGGCATCATTCCCTTGGATGATCACTCAGCTAACCAGTGGCAAGTTGATTAGATTGGACAGATTCCCTCACAGAAGGGGCAACATTTGTCCTTGCTAGAATAATGACTTACTCTCAATGTGGTTTTGCTTTCTTTGCATGCAAAACTACTATCTGTGACTTACAGAGCATCTCACTCATTGTTATGGTTTTCCATATTGCATTCCTCAGGATAAGGAACTCGAGTCACCACAAAAAAGATGCAACAATGGATTTATGCTCATAGATTCACTGTTACTATGTTCTTCATCACCTCGAAGCAGCTGGCTTGATGGCATGATGGAATGGCCTTCGATGAGTCTGTTATGGTAGGATCTAGGTAGTAATACCCTGTAGGGCCAGGGGGTGGTATTCTCATTTTGTTCATATTTCATTTTCTGAGTTTTGTTTATTTTTTTATCCATATTCTCTTCTAGCTCACTGAGCTTCTTTGAGATGGTTATTTTGAATTCTTTGTTGGGAAATTCTTATTTATTTCTTTAGGGTTAGTTCTTGGTGATTTATTTTGTTTCCTTGATCATATCATATTTTCCTTATTCTTCATGCTCCTCTGGTTCTCCTTCTCCAGCATGCAGATCATGGGACTTCTTGGCCTCTATTATCACACGAGCCAATTCCTATAATAAATTACCACATATATTTTTCTCATATGAAATGTAAATAATATACATATATATGTATAGATGTACATATACATGAAAATTATAAAAGCATGGAAAAAGAAAATTTATATATACATATGTGTGTGTGTCTGAATTTTCTTTTCAAAAGCGTAGGCCCTTTGGAGAATGAAAAATGTCACAGAAGACAAGTAATATTAGAGGAGATCTGATATGTATGATCAAGTCTTTATTACTGCCCATTATCTATATATTCAGGCTAGAATATAGATCATCTTTTGGGAGTAAACTAGAGATGGAAATAGAGACTAAGTGGAAGTAATGAATGTGTAAGAAAAAATGTATCTGTCCATAGATATAGATGTAAATATATAGATATACTTGGCTTTGTTTGTTTGTTTGTTTGTTTTTAAAGAACCCTAATCCATGTGTATGATAGGATTTAAGGGATGATGAAACCAGTAGTCTTTCTGAAATAAAAAAGCAAAGCCAATTTTATTGTTGACTATAATAAGGGAGAGCAATGCTGGTCAGGCACAGTCTTTCTGAGCAGAGCAGACTATCTTCTACAGGGATTCAGGAAAGCATGGTGTTTAGCAATGTGGTTGACTAGTTGGAATTCAGGGACATATGTTTTAGAACTAGTTGATTGTTGATTGGCTGACTTTCAGAAATGAGGGGCTAAAGTCAATTGGTTAGATGAAAAATGTGTTTATTGAATAGATTGTATTTGTCAGGGTTTGACCAGAGAAGTAGAATTGATATGTGTGTGTATATATGTATGTATGTGTGTACGTGTATGTGTGTATACGTGTGTGTGTATATCTCCCATATCTATATTCATGTATCTATATCTATGTACCCATCCATCCTTCCATCCATACAACCATCCTGATCCTGCTTCATAAGTGGAAGTGTCTCTCTCTCTCTAGGGAATGCCTAAGCCCTCTTTTAAGAATTTCTCATTCCCACCCAGAATAATCTCTCAAATTCAATGCCAGTTGATTATGGGGGTATTTTTGTTTATTTGTTTGTTCTTTTATGTTAATTCAGTTAAGTTTTTATATTAGTCAAATGATTATAGATTGTAATTACATCTGCAGACTCCCTTCATGGCAACACCTAGATTAGTGTTTGATTGGATAAGAGGAAAAAGTGTGTGTGTGATATAAAATATTCATTCTCTTCCCTCTTCGAAATTTTGTGAAGTACTATCTCTTATATCCCATGCTATCCAGAAACATATTAGGAAGGGAGTTCTAGGGAAAGAAGAAGTTTGATCTATGCAGGATAAACTAATATTAAGTTATCACACAGGTCTGCTGTGATGATAAAAAAAAAAATCTTTTCATTTGTGGAAACATTTATTGTTCTCATCTCTTAATTTATATAAATTAAAATTAAAATATACCATCTCTTTGATTTTTCTGTTTTTTTTTTAAATGGTTTTATTTATCCATGAGAGAGAGAGAGAGAGAGAGAGAAAGCATGAGAGGAGAGAAGGTCAAAGAGAGAAGCAGACTCCCAGCAGAGCTGGGAGACAGATACGGGACTTGATCCTGGGACTCCGGGACCGTGACCTGAGCTGGAGGCAGTCACTCAACCAACTGAGCCACCCAGGAGCCTTGATTTTTCTATTTAATAATTACCAAGTTATCAACTGTAATCCTACTTATCATCCAAATATTTTAAATACTTTTAATTTGGTACTTGGACTGTGGCTTTGGTCTTGATTTTTCATTTCTTTGTTGTAAGACCATCAATGGGGTCTAAAAAGTTGCCTAAAATAGCCCCCTTTTTCCCATTTTTTGAATAATTTACTTCTTATGAATCATAAGGATAAAAATTTAGAACTTTTACCCTTCCACATTCTGCTGGTCAATGAATATGTACTACAGTATGTAATAATACTGAAGTCATTCCTCTACTCTGAACCCAGGCCAATTCTATTATTTGATTTTGGAAATGGATTTTGAACATGGGCCTGTTTGACTAATCAGATGATCATTTTCCTATTCTTTTCTATTTAAATGCTGCGTGGCAGAGCTGTATTTGGGAGGGCAATGATTTCATTACACCAACCAGGGGAACTGCCGTTCCGGCAAAATAACGAACGCCAAGTTGGCTACGGGAAAATGTTCCCTATCACACTGAAGGAGCCACAAGAGAAATGCTGACAAAATGTCACCTCAGACACAATGACTACAGGATTACAGAAATCTAATTAGCCATTTCATTAACTGAGTCTTGTCTGTGGAGGTGGCAAACAATGGGGATTTGGAAGCATCTATTCATTGGAAATATATGGAACTGTCAAGAAGATTGTTCAATAATTTGCTCCCTGTATTTTTTTCAGGTGGTGGAGGTAGGACAGACAAGGCTGAGTGACTGATTTAAAAGGAAGCATTTCAGAAGTCTTTCTTTTCTTTTTCTTTCTTTTTTTTTTTTTTTTTTTTTTTTTTTTTTTAACTGAGAGTACTTTCAGGGGCTAATCTGCCATTATGGATATATGGACACTGATGTTTTAGTAATTTCATTTCTTTATCCCACACAAGCTAATTAGGTAAATTTATAGACTTGATGTACTAAGGATTGCAGCTGACAAAAAAATCATCAAAAAGATGCTATCTGGCACAATTGCATTTTCATATAGCTCTTATACTGTCAATGGATTACCTGATTAGGTTAAAACTCATTGAAGGCAGGTGCCTGATCTTATTAGTTCTTATATCCACAGGCTTAGTGTCTGATACATTTGAAAAATAACAGAAAGTTAATGAAACAATTTTAAAAAGAAAAAAGGATTTTAACTTCAAAATAACAAAGCAGAAAAAAAAATAACAAAGCAGAATGAATCCAAGAGGAATGGAAAGAAATTGATGGCAGTGTTACAGTTTCAGATTTATTGAAACAAATTACCTAGTCTTCAATTTAATTTCCTAGTAAAATGTTAAGAATTGACATTGAATTTTGATGAGGTTGTTATCATAGATAAAAACCACTGAAATAGACAGTGGTCTAGCTTCTGTCAATGGCACCTTTTTATACTCTAATGTATCTCAATGGTTATTGCACATTAGCAAAGCACACAGTACATAATCATTCAGTTACTGCTTCTCTGGTGTCATTAGCACTGTTGCTTTGTGACTTTGCCTCTCTCACTTCAAATTTTTACACTGGGTAATGGTGAGACCATAAGTCTTTATCCAAGCTGCCTTTCAGGTATGACTTCCAGTGCTTCAGAGAAGGAGACAGTTGTATTGCTCCTATAGAAAGATGCATAGAGAAAAGTGAGGGAACATTCTTTCTATTAACAACAACACAAAACAAAACCTGTTAGGTAGAAGGCAATGGGAAGAAAAGGAGGACCTAGTAAGAACTTGAAGGATGTTGGGACTGGCCCTTCAAGATAACTATGGCTAGTCAACAGAAAGGGCTTTTATGCAGCCTAATGTTCTTTATATAATTGAAAACATCCCTCTCTCAGTATATTAAAGAACAATTTGTTTCCACAAAGTTGTGAGGAGATTCTGAATGTTAGAACAACTTAATGTTGTTCTAAATGAATGCCAGCGTTCTGATTACACTTTAATTCAAGGACGATTCTACATATAAAGTATGTGGGCTGTTTCAGTGACTGCCAAGACAACAATTATGCAATGAGATGTTCAGACAAGCAGGTTGACTGTTTTATTCACAGAAAGTTCTATGGCTCATGTGACTGACTTTGGGGGGCAATAGTTCATGCATCAAGAGTGTAATGCAAAAGTTTCTTCTCTTAGAATAAAACTTTTAGTTTCCTATCATGTGTTGGCATTTCAGAATATAACACAGGATAAAACAAAAGGCCAAAATTCTAACTAATGAAGAAGATCTTATATTTCTATGAACTATATCACTTTACAGTTGAAGAGGTTGTGATTCAACACCCTATGTTCTGCACATTGACACTTAAAAAGTTTGTCTGCAGGAGAAAAAAAAAAAAGTTCTGCAAGAATAACCCAGTGGTGATTCATGACATTTAATTTTTTTCCAGATGTATTGAATTTGTTCAAAAACTAATTTTCTACCCAAAGCAGGCACCAGAGCAAACAAACCAACCTAATAATAGAATATTGGTTTAGAATACTAAACAATGAGATTAATGAAGTAATGCATTGTATTGGAGAAAAGTACATTAAAGCAACTAACAGAATTGGTTACCTTAAGTTTAATAGTAAAGAAAAAGAAAAATATGTTTTAAAGCTTTCTTCTCTGGTCTTTATAGATTTTCAGGAGAAAATGCCATTTCAAAGACAGAATTTGAGTTAGTTATCTTTAAAAAGGGCTAATGCCACTTCCTTGACTAGGATTAACTATAGCCTCCCTCAGTTAAATGGAGTTAGTATGTTTGAACTGAGGTCTCATATATTTTACCCACACCAATGTTGATCAATAAAAGATAATGAGTTGATAAATGTAAATTTTATATTTCTCAGTGAAAATAGACCTAAAACAATATATTCCCTGAATTTGAATTCCCATGTGAGACTAAAACATTTTAAAAAAATTCTAGTAATATGAACTGAAGTCTATTATCTCTACCACATACATTGTCACTTTCTTAATATGTTAAGTGAGGTTAAAAATACTTACCCTTTAAACTGTAATACAAATGCTACAGAGAATTAAGAATGAATTTGTAAATAATCACACTTAAGGAAATATACTCATGTGTTGAATTTTATGTGTCAAGCGTTTTAATTTCTGTTGTTTCTATGAAAACCAAGTTAAAAGTAAAGAGCTTTTTTAAAGAAAAGCTTACAAATTAGATGTAGGTAAAGTAAACATAACATACTAAAGGGGGATTTTATAAAAATCTGGAAGGATTCTGTGCATAGTTTTTAACATCCTTAAATTCCTACTACTATTTGAAAAGAGTGAAATTAATAATCTTATGATGCATTACAAATTTATTCCATGCAAGGACATGAAGTCAAACTTCAGTCAGAAGTACCATGTACAGCAGAAAGGTCTTGTCCCAACAATAAAAAATACTGTCCAATGACTCTTTATGTATTTTAAGTAACAAGATATTTGAAGTATATATGCATTGTTTTTAGTGATAGGGTATTTTGATCTCTTTTGAAATCAAATGGCTAGATACTAGTTGAGCTAATACTAGTACTGAGCTTTTAGTTTTGTATAATTCCCAGAATTCAACACTCTTTTATAATACGTCTTGTGATTAATATATCATAACATAAGCCAGTTTCTTCTTGCTGTTTATATCAACTTAACTGAGAGATGATATATGTAAAATAAAACCCATTCATTTTTGGCATATGTTTGTTAAGTTTTTGATAATTATTTCCCAGGTGTAACATCTTAGAATAGAATATGCCCGTTACCTCAGAATAATCCTCTGCGTATAAATCCCTTTTAATCCCCATCACATAGGAAACCTGTATTCTGATTTCTATTGACAAAGATTAATTTTGCCTTATGCTGATTCCCATATAAATAGAATCCTACAACACATATATTTTATGTCTCATTTCTTTCATTTAGCAACTCCTTTTGTGTAATTAGTGGCTTATCTCTTTTGTTGATGGATAGTATACACTATAGGAATGTACCTGCTGATTTGCTTACCCATTTACTTTTTGGTAGATGTTGAGTACCTTCAGTTTAAATCTACTAAGAATAAAGCTGACATGGACATTCATGAACAAGTCTTTTTATGCACCTATTATTTTTTTCTTTTCTCTTTGAGTATACCTGGGAGTGAAATTGTTCGGTTTCTGATAAAGGTATAATTAACAAAGGAAACTGGTAAACTTTGAAACAAAATGACTGTACAATTATATACTCCCACCAACAATGAATAAAAGTTGTTCTAGTTGTTCAATGTTCTTGCTTAAATTTAATATTTACAACTTAAAAAAATGTTTATCTTTTCTTTTATGTAAGTAGTCTTATAGTTTTGGGGTTTTAATCACCATCTCCTTGATGATTAATGATATTTAGCATCTTCTCATGAACTTTTTGATATTCTTATATTTTAAAATCCTGTAATCCTTTATTATTTTCTATTTATTATTAAGTTAAAAGATCTTTACTTACATATTATGGATGTGTCTTTGTCATGTATCTCTCATATATGCATATGCATTTTTTGTGGCTTGCTTTTTTAATTTTATTAATAACATTTTACTAATGATACTTTATTCATCACATCCTATAAAGACCAGAGTTAGATTTTTATGAAGTCCAAATTATTATTTTCATTATTTTATGTTTGTTGTGTTTATGTTTGACATAGGTCTTTGCCTATGTCAAATTCATAGAATTCTTTTCATATATTTTTTTGCAAAAATCATATCACTGTACTTTTTGACATTTAGGTTCACAATCCATTTATGTTAGTTTCTGTATATACTATACCATACTAATATAATATAATATAATATAATATAATAATTTGGCCTGAGTTACCTTGGCACTATTGTTTACGGGTCTTCTGTGTGTAGAACTCTCTGTCTGGACTCTCCATTCTTTTCTATTATTCAATATATCAACCTTTACCTCAAATAACACCTTCTCCACTGTTCTTTCTATAGCACTGTTTGTTCACAAACAATAACAACAACAAACAAAAACCTATCCTCTCCTCATTGAATTCCTTGAAATGTTTGCCAGAAATCAATTTAGTATATAACTGTGAGTTGATCTCTAGAAACTTCAAAATCTATTCCACTGACCTATATATCCATCTCTAGGCAGTTATCACACTATATTAAAAAAAAAAACTCACTTTACTACTTTAGCTCTCTAGTAAATCTTGAAATACAGTAGTTTTAAGTTATTTGCATCTGTTTTCTTTGCAAATTTGTTTTGCTATTAGAGGGGTTTAGCTTAAGACAATTTTTTTTTTTAAATAACAGGTGGAAGTTTACAACAAAATGGAGAGGAAGGTACAGAGATTTCATGTATACTCCCTGTTCAGCTAGTACAAAGTTTTTGCAATGTGTGTGTATGTGTGTGGATATGTGTGTGTGTATTATGTAACAAGTGTTAATGAGAGTTACATTATGTCTATAGATCAGTTTTGGAATCATAGACATCTTAATACTGAGTCATCAATCATTTTGTCGAAAATATTTTCTCATCTTTTGAAAATCCTGTACTCATTTATATTTTTGATATAATAAACTACACAGATTGATATGTGGATTTAAAGTCAATTTTGCATCTCAGGATTACACCACTATTAGTCATGAGATATTTATTTTTATATATAAATAATTACACTTTTACAAAAGAATTTTGTGTCTATTTTCTTGAGAAATATTGGTCTTCAGCTTTCTTTTATACTTTCTGTGTGGTTTTGTTATTAAAGTTGTACTTGTAGTGTATGCTTTGTGTTATTTTAAGCACTTCAATATTTTGAAACTTGTTTTATGGCTCACAATATTATCTACCCTGTTGAATGTTCATATGCACTTGAAAAGATAAGTTATTATGCCATTTTTAAGTATCAGTTGTCTCAAGTTTCTTGGTAGACTTTTTCAAGTATTGTATATTCTTACAAATGGTCTGTAGACTTGCTATTTGCTCTATCATTCAATGGAAGAAAATGTTAAAATTGCTAACTGTGGTTCTCTTTCTCCTTATAGTTTTCTCAGTTTCGCTTCATATATTTTGAAACTTTGTTACTAGATGCATACGCATTTAAAATCATTAAATATTCTTTGTAAACTGACCCATTTATCATTATAAAGTGTTTCTCTTTATTATTATGATCCTTGTTTATCTTATGGTACATATTTTTCCTTCATATTCTCTCTGAGTATTTTTATTTGACATCATAGATACCTGCTATAAAGCATTAAAATGGGATTCTCAATTAAATCAGGTAATGATTAATTAATTCCCCTGAGTGTCTTTGTGGGCATCTGATGGCCAAGAAAGTATACCTCTCTGACTGAAATTACCATTGTGTTTCCTGATGTATTCAACTGTTAGAAATAGTTAAAAATCTTGTATCCAATGTTAAAGGAACTTATGTCCTTTGGTGATGTTTAATCACATTGTTCTGTCAGTAACTGTACAGTGACATTTACGTTTTTTCATTTTTAGTTTGTTGTTTGAATAATTATTTTGGTAAGCACTTTGGACTACCACTAGTTCACCTTTAGCCGAAGCTTAGTTTTCTTTCCCTATTTTGTCCATTTGTAATTTATCCTTTCTTGATTTATTTTGAACATTCATACTAATGACCTTAAATTTTAAAAAAGGCAATATCCTGAATTTTCTGTACTTACTAATTTCATAAGCTCTAGTAATAGCTCTAGTAACCTTTGCTCAGTCACATTTTCCAAAGGTTTTTTAAGTCTTTAATTCACTCCATTCACTCCTTTAAAGCATATAGTTGTTTCTGTTTTCCTGATTGATTAAAGACTGATATTATATTTGCTATAAATGGTTTTAGAAAATATATTCTTAATAATGGGGATCTGAGATTAGTTTTATATTAAGGAGAACATGTGGTACTAATGGTCACTACTATACAATGGATACAAAGTAATGACACACATTTGTTTAGAATGGCATTGGCATACCTACTGAAGATGAAGTTTGGGAGACCAAGGTACTGACCTAACAGAATTTTAGGATAGAAATGAGACCAAATGACAGCTGACTAAATGGCTGCCTCTGACTTCTCTAAAGATATTGCAGGTATAAAATAATTTTAGAACTTAAAAATCTTGGCTCCATCCCCATTAGAGAATCAGCAAATTCCTCTAAAAAAACTGTTTATCTTATAGAAAGTGTCAGTTATCTATAAGCCATAAGCAAATAGTTTTGTTGCTTAAGTTAAAACATAAGTTAAATTCATAACTTCATTAAGAATGATATGTAAAAGTGAGAGTGGAATTCAGTAGATTGTAATGGGGATATTTCAGTGAATGAAGATTAATGAAAATTCATGAATTTATAAATACTTTGAGACATCCTTACTAGCTGGACAGCTTTTCATTATGTCTTTGAATTTAGAGACTATCATGTTTTCGTCAGAGACAGAAACTTTTCAAGAGAATATTCTTTTTCATAAGATCCACAACCAAATCCAGACACATAACTAGGGTCAGATAACAGCAATCAGAATCCCTCATGCAGATAAGAAGAAATTCTGGATTAGGTGAATACAGAATGCACACTGAAAGAATGGAAAGATTGTGTGTGCGTATCTCTCTCTCTCTCTCTCTCTCTCTCACACACACACACACACACACACACACATACAGAGAAAGGGAGAGAGAGAAACCTGGAGAATGTATATAGGGATTGACTGAATAAATGTTAAGGGTTTATATTAATGATAAGAGACATCACATTGAATTGGATCAAATTAATCAATATGGGTACACTTATCAGATAGTCTGGATTCACTGTGTTAGCTTGAGCAGCCGTCAATGGCTTTAGTAATTTATCTGTGTGTTGACTATAAACTGGACTCAGTGGCAGCCTCTAATAAATTTTGCTCTGTCTAACCCATCAGATAACTTCTCACTTTGTTGCATTCCTGTTTTTTTTTTTAATTTTATAGATTCCATTCCTCTTGTAGGATTCTTCAATTATCATCACTTTTCTCCTTGTTTTTCTCTATTTCTTGAACATAATAATCATAAATGTCTAAAGTCCTTGACAGTTCTTTCAGTATCTGGACTATTTGTAGGGACTTTCTATTTTCCCTTCTGTTTTGATTTTTTGTTGTTGTTGTTGTTGTTGTTCATTTCCACTTTTGATCAGGATGCTTTTTGTTTTGTTCTATTTATATGTAATAATTTTTAAAGGAATTCCAGATATTGAGTATGGAAAGGATAGTCACTCCAGATGATTTAACTCCTCTAAAAAGAATTCATCTTACTGGCCACTAGCAAACTGTAGTAGTGGACAGTTCAAGAAGGAGCTATGCTAAGTCACATTAGGGTGTAGCTCTGGTTAGGCTCAGTTCACTCAGTTTGCCTCTGTGTTGCTCTGGCATTCTAGGGTTTCCAACCAAGCCTGATATATTCATCAGGATTCTTCTTTCTAATCGATCCTAAATTCTAAATCAGCAAATTTCATTTACATTGAATAAGTATCCTAAACAGGAAATCTGTTACATCATTGAAACTACTCCAGATTTATTAAAAACAAAAACAAAACACAAAACAAACAAACAAACAAACAAAAACCTCTCCATGTATCTCTGTCCTCATAATTCCCTGGGAATTTTCTTCAGGTTTTGCATACAGTTCTGAGAATTTAGTCCAAGCGTAGAACCAACAAGTGTCCCAAGGATAGAAGTTGTTGCAAACTGCTCACCTTTCTCAGATTCTGAGTTTCTGATATTCTTTCCATTCCATGTCTTAAGTCCTTTAGTTATCTCTGAAGCTTCCCACTGCTCTCAAGTAGATCACTGGTGTAATTTGTCCTATGTTCCATGAGGATGCACTAGTCTGATACTTCCTAATCGAAAATAGAATTTGGAAATATTTATCTAATTTGAATATATCTGAAGAGAATTATAAGTGAATTAAAATAAATTAGTATCAAAAAATGAATATAGTGACTAATCAGGTTTATGCTTCTTTTTGCAGAGAGAAAGTGAGTACATCTAAGTACAAGAGACAGTTACATAAGGTTTGATGAAAGCACAATACGGTTCTTGTATTGTTCAAGAGTTCATTACAGTTAGACCCAGTACGGATGATTGCAGGAGAGGGCACCTCTGCTTATTTTGCTCTCCATAATAATTTGCTCTTGTTTGTTGAACTTCCCTTTTTGTACTCATCAGAATCACAGGTGCTAGAAACTATATTACCCAGACTCTTCTGCCAACAGATTCAAATTTAGGTTATACTAAAAAGAGGTGCTCACAAAATAAGAGAAAAGTAGAAGAGAAGCAAATATGGTTATTTTCAGGATTATGCATTTCATATTTATCAGATGTTATATTTTGATGGAAACATTGGGATGCCCTCTTGAAAATCACACAATTGTTTCCACACGACCAGAGATCACTGTGTTGTAGTTTCATGAATTTCTTTTATTAATTTGCTAGGGCTGCCATAACAAAGTACCAGAGACAGGATGTCTGAAACAACAGAAATTTAATTTTTCATAGTTCTGAAGGCTGGGAGTTCAAGATCAAGGTTTTGGCGGGTTTGGTGTTTCCCAAGGCCTCTGTCCTTGACTTGCTCACCTTCTTGCTCTGTACTCACATGGTCTTTCTTCTATGTATGCACATCCCTCTGTCTCTTTGTGCCCGTACTTTTTCTTCCTGTTAAGGACAACAGTCAAATCATATTAGAACCAACTCTAAGCACCTAATTTCAAGCCCACATTGATTTTAAATTCAAATATAAAAGGAAAATAAGAAATATTTTTAAAGAATTTTATAGGAAAAATTTTAACTCCTAACGAATGGAAATAATTTAACAAGAGAAAGAAGGCACTGTTCATAGTGGGAAAGAGTAACAAATAAGACTGTATAAAGTAATCTTGTCCACTGGATACCTTTTACCTAATAAGGATGTTTTAGTTACATTTTGGAAATTAGTTCTAATCTTTTAGAAATGGAAGCTGATACTTTTTTACAAGTAAAAAATATATATAAATATGTATCTTGGAATTTCTACTACAAAACGATCTAATTGTGTGTGAATGTGGATGAGTAGATATGAAACTAGATTGTCCATGGAGCAATAATTCTTGGGATAATGATAGACCTAGGTTCATTATGCTCTTTTTGCAAATTTTCACCTAAGTGCTTAAAAATTTTCACAAGACAATACTTAAATCAACAAAGTAGAAAAAATCATTTGCTACACATGTAGTTGTCGATGAACTCATACCCTAACTTGGTAAAGAATCCCTATAAGCTAGTGTTGTGGGAGGAGGTAACAGAATAATTAGCTAAGAGACTTGAACAGATACTAGACAAAAAAAAAAAAAAAGACATTCAGATATCCAATAATTATAGGGAAGGGAATCTATATCAGTCATCATTGAAGTAGGACAGTTCAAAGGAAGTATAAATTTAAATTGCAGTGATATACCACTGCACACCCACCAGAATGCTAAAATTAAAACAAATAAAAAAAAAAAGAACTGATCATACAAAGTGCTGGCAAGGATATGGCACAAACAGAACTCTTCGATATTAAAGGTTAAAGTATAAATTATTACCAATATGTCTTTGAGGTCTCAGTCAAGATTACCAAGCCCACAAACAAGAAAGATGCCATAGACTGGATCACAGATCTTATTAGACAGAAAGCCAGAATGCCAAACACATTTGCTGTGTAATTCCCCTCTCCCCTGTCGAGGAACTCTCCTTGCATCATCAAGAAGAAGGGCTCATAATGGCCATTTAAAAATTACCTACCTTCAAAATAATACCATTGGGAGAATTTTAAATGTTAGCAAATTCAAGAAACATAATTATTTCAATTTAGCTTTTAACAGCCCTGAAAAAAATGGAAAATGTGGAAGGATCTGAAGGTTTGACAAAATTTAACTTGACTGTAAATATCCCCGGAGAGCTAAACAACAGGAAAGCCCACAACACAGCCTCTTCTGAAGGAGCTCTTTGGCATGGGTAACCTGAGAGCTGACTTTGAATGAAACAGGCAGTTGGTGGTTCCAGTTCTTCAACAGTTAAAATGTGGGCTGATAAAGAAAGCGAGTTCAGAAGGGATTCAAGAATTGCAGAATTAGTCAGTAATTAAGCAGAAAAAACATATTGTCTCAAATGTGCCAAAGACAGAAACATGTGGCTCAGAGGAAACTTCAAAAACAGCATAAAATCAGACAAGAAAAGTTACCTAGGCTTTGCCAGACATTGGTACACAGATATCACTGCTATTCTATCATCTTTAGAGAACAAAGACCACCAGATGCTAAAAATACAAGAAACAGAACTCAATCATCAGAAGTCAGATGAAAGCAAAGAAGACCTAGCGATCTGGTATAACCTCTCTAAGTTTACTCCTGAATCTACACTGAAAACTCTTAGACAGATGGAAAAAATAATGGAAAGACCAAGAAAATTAAGTGCTGTAAAGAAGAAAGGAAACTACCCGAACTTTGAACAGAGAAGATGGAAAAGCCCTGAGAATAAATGAACCCAAACTTGACTTCTTTGTGAAAGATGATGAAAGACGTAACCAGATGATCCTGGATCTTGCTGTCTATAGGGATAGGTAATTGATATCAATGTGCAGTCAATTTATAGGGGAATAATAGCCAAAGGAAAGTCATTTCAGCTTGTACTTCCTATAGAAGTCAAACCTTAAAGTAGCTGGGCTAGAAAACCTTAGACAAGAGGGTGTTTAGTGATTTACATGCCCAAAATAGAAGTAATTTTAGGTGGCAGAAAAGCATCCAGGTCTGTGAAAAATACTTTGGACATCAGCAGAGAACAAGCAAAAGAAGGAAACAGACAGAAACTAGAAGTAGATTCCAATACATAGTCACTGTGTAGCTAATGTAATTCAAAAGTAAAAATATGCACCTGGAAGTGTTGCATCTGAACAAAAAGTATACCAATTGAAAAAGATCCACAGCTGGCAGATAAACCTAGAATGCCTCCATTGATTTGAAACATCAGACCGTGACCCTGAGAGTTGTACTCAATGAGTACTCAACCCATTGAGTTGTACTCAATGCAAAGTGTGTATACATAACGTTTATGGAATAAACACAGTTATTTATGAATATTATTACACTAATGTTTTCACTTTGCTACTTTAGGTCATACTACTTAGACTAGTTTAAAGTTAAAAGGAGTACCTAAATATTCTATAGCTGATTATTTGCCTACGAATGGGCTAGTGAAATTACTCAAAAAATTACTACCAATACTTTGTAGGACATTTTGAAATCATCTACTATATTCGAACCTAGCATATCCCCAAAATAGACTTTTTGTGTGTGCTTGAGAGAAAAGGATAACAGAAAAGTTAATTGTGGAAGAATTGTACACCAAGATAGTGTTTCTGTAGGATAAATAAGGGAAAATGTGAACATAAATATAAATGACATACATAAATAAATACACATAATGTAAAATCTATCATCTATCTAAGAATCCTTCTATAAATCCTTCTCTATGTAATCCTTCACTTAAAACTGGTAAGTTAATCTACAGTGTTAACATTTAGGACATTCAGTACCTATAGGAAGAAGGAGAGGTAGTGAATGATGTAAGGCCAGGACATCAGGTGCATCTGGGATGCTAGCCGTGTTTTATTTATTACCCTCTTTTAAGGTTTTACAAGTGTCCGTGTTTTGATAATTTATGAGTGTTTACAGTTAACTTTTGTGTTCTTTTTATGGGTGGCGTACTTTCACATATGCTTGGGAAAAGGAAGTTAGGTTAAAAAGAACTATTAGGCAATGAATTTGGTTAAGTTCAGTGTATATGAAATGTTAAGAAGAACCAATAAGTGGTGATAGATTTTTAAATTGTCACTATTGGAGAATGACAGCAGAAATCTTTAAATGCCAATTTGCCTGGATTCTAATGGACTCTTGGAGTTCTTTTAGTTTGGGGCTTTAATAATTCTTTCATAAGTTAAGAGCCAAAGCTTTGCTTAATATCTAAGAGGTTATTCTACTTAAAACATAAAGCAGCTCTGTAATGTGTTTCCTTAGCAATTTATGCTAAGACAATGCAAACATACTCTTTAGATAGGAATTTTCTCATGTTTATCTCTTGTATATCTCAAAAAAATTTTTTGACCTTATTAATGTCTTCTCTGAAGATCCCAAATCCCTAATCTAAACCAATTGATTATTTTACTTTAATGAATATCCATCATTTATTTTTATTTGTAGCACTTACCACTTGATACTCTTTTTAAAAATCTAATCATTGACTCCAATATTTGAGCTCCCACTTGTTATTAGGTAAGCCTGATTTGTCTGTGTCAACATAGTACCCCATATTCATAAGAAAAAAACAAAAAACCTTATTTTTTAAAAGATTCAATGTTGAATGGTGTCTGGATTGGAATCAGGTTGATAATATCTTATAACTCTGAAGTTATTGTCTTTGATAATAAAGATTTTAAAATCCCTACCACTGAATGCAAGCTGGTGCAGCCACTCTGGAAAACAGCATGGAGGTTCCTCAAAATGTTGAAAATAGAACTGCCCTATGACCCAGCAATTGCACTATTGGGTATTTACCCTAAAGATACAAATGTAGTGATCCAAAGGGACACATGCACCCGAATGTTTATAGCAGCAATGTCCACAATAGCCAAACTATGGAAAGAACCTAGATGTACATCAACAGATGAATGGATCAAGAAGATGTGGTATATATACACAATGGAATACTATGCAGCCATCAAAAGAAATGAAATCTTGCCATTTGCAACAACATGGATGGAACTAGAGCGTATCATGCTTAGCGAAATAAGTCAAGCAGAGAAAGACAACTATCATATGATCTCCCTGATATGAGGAAGTGGTGATACAACATGGAGGCTTAAGTGGGTAGAAGAAGAATAAATGAAACAAGATGGGATTGGGAGGGAGACAAACCATAAGTGACTCTTAATCTCACGAAACAAACTGAGGGTTGCCGGGGGGAGGGGGTTTGGGAGAAGGGGGTGGGATTATGGACATTGGGGAGGGTATGTGATTTGGTGAGTGCTGTGAAGTGTGTAAACCTGGTGATTCACAGACCTGTACCCCTGGGGATAAAAATATATGTTTATAAAAAAAAAAAAAATCTTAGTGTTAGTTCCACACCCTTTACCTTTTCCTAGTCCATCTGTTTATCTGATTTTTATCTCTATTTCATTCAATTTAGAAATTTCTAGTTTATCCATGTTGTCGCAAATGGCAAGATTTCATTTGAGGGTTGCTGGGGGGAGGGGGTTTGGGAGAAGGGGGTGGGATTATGGACAATGGGGAGGGTATGTGCTTTGGTGAGTGCTGTGAAGTGTGTAAACCTGGTGATTCACAGACCTGTACCCCTGGGGATAAAAATATATGTTTATAAAAAATAAAAAATTAATTAAAAAAAAGAAAAAAAAAAAATCCCTACCACTAACTTAAAAACCAAAGCAAAAAATGCCTCCATTTTACTGTGACTGACAATTCTGCTTTAATATTTTTATAGCAACAAGGATGCTATTTTTCTTTTTTTAATATACTTCTTTTTTTTTAAAGATTTTATTTATTTATTTGACAGAGATCACAAGTAAGCAGAGAGGCAGGCAGAGAGAGGGGGGAAGCAGGCTCCCTGCCGAGCAGAGAGCCCGATGGGGGCTACATCCCAGGACCCTGAGATCATGACCTGAGCCAAAGGCAGAGGCTTTAACCCACTGAGCCACCCAGGCATCCCCTTTAATACACTTCTTTTTTAAAATTTTATTTCAGTGTTCCAGAATTCATTGTTTATGCACCACACCCAGTGCTCCATTCAATAGGTGCCCTCCTTAACACCTACCACTGGGTTCACCCAACCCCCACCCCCATCCCCTCCAAAACCCTCAGTTTGTTTCTCAGAGTCCAGATTCTCTCACAGTTTGTCTCCCCTTCTGATTTCCCCCAACTCAACTTCTCCTGAACAAAGTTGGAAACACTACTTGTGAATCACATGTACTAGAGTCACTGGTGCAGCCCTTTACTTCTAGAAAGGAATGGAGGTACCATCATCATCATAATTTCTTTTCATTAAAAAAACTATTTCCCTGAAGTGCCATTTTTAAAGAAGCAGGAAAGCTAGCTTAGAATCTATCAGCTCAATATTTAATGCTTATTTAGAAAAAAAAAGTACAAAACAATTAATTATACTACTACTAAACACTTTCAAAGTGCTTTGAAACTGAAAACCATAAAGGATTTTAATAAAGGCTGTCACATGGATTATACATATATATAGTACATATGTGTATATACACACACGCATGTGCGCACGCACACACACACACATTATGTATCATCAGGAATTCCATATACATTATGGCAAGTACTCCTCATTTCAGCACAGCAAAGTGCTGTGTTTCTGGAGATAAAAATATATGACCCAGATGGGTAGTGTGTGTCCAAGATTCTCCGAGGAGATGCCAGTGCAGGTGGGTACCTAGTCTGTGCCTGAAACTGTACTGTGGGGTTTCATAAACTACTTTATCTAATTGTGTATTTTTAGACTCCCACACATACATACACAGACACACACCTACAAGTCCATTATTATTTCAGTTTTTCTGATGAGAAACAAAGACTTTCAAAAGTTACATTGCTTAAAAACTTAGAGAGAATTTTTAAGGCTATAGATTTATAAGGCAGATCTGAGTTTGCATTCCTTTTTCCATCACCAGGTTCTTAAACTCATTTAAGTCTATTACTTTACAATATGGCAATATATTTAATCAGTAGCACTTTTGTGATTATTAAATAAGATAATATATTTTTTTAAAGGGCAAACTTCAAAGAGAACAAACAGGGTTACTGGATGGGTGGGTGGTGGGATGGGTTACATAGGTAATGGGGCTTAAGGAGGGCACTTGTGATGAGCACCGCTTGTTGTATACAAGTGATGAATGACTAAATTCTACACTGAAACTAATATTATATTGTACGTTAGCTAACTGGAATTTAAATAAAAACTTGGAGGGAAAAGGACACATTAAACATAAAAACCCCCACATGTAGCTTTAAAAACGTTATAAGTTGTAAATGATGTCCTTCTAAAGGAGAACAAATGAGAATATTGCATAATCAGAACTGCAGGTCATCAAAAACTTTAACAACTCTTACAAGGGCCAAAATTTTCTTTAGGAAAAAAATAAATACCCTTTAAAATAAATAAGCACTTACTGTATCTCTGCACAGATATGTGCATAGTGTGCTTTTTTAGTACTTTTCTGGTAAAATTATTTTTTTTTGTAATTGTGGCAGTCATTGTTGACAACATGAATGAATAAAAATAGGTTAGCTCTTATTGCTTTCCTTTTAATGGAATTTAAATAGAGTTTAATAAGGCTTAAAGTATCACTCAATTATAGCATATGTTCCCTTGTCTTCTGAATAAAAAATTTAAAATGTAACTCCATAGCTATTTGTGTACTTTGGCTAGAGCAAAAAGTAAAAAAGAACATATTTTTTATAGGAACTAAGTAAAATAATAACAAGTACTTAAAATATTCATATCTCAAAGGCTCCTCCGTACTTGTGTTTTATTCTGATTGGAAGCATAAGGATCATTATTCTTTAAAGAATGGCATTATTAAACACTCTGTCATGTGTTCTTTTTTTCCCCTCCATGTTCATCTGGCTTGTTTCTTAAATTCCACATATGAGTAAAATCATATGGTATTTGTCTTTCTTTGACTGACTTCTCTCACCCTAATATTCTCTAGCTCCATCCACTTCATTGCAAATGGCAACATTTCACTCTTATTGTTGGCTGATTAATATTCCATAAATTACTCAAATATACACACAGCACATCTTCTTTATCCATTCATCTGTTGATGGGCATTTGGGCTCTTTCCGTAATTTGGCTATTGTTGATAAAGCTGCTATAAACATTAGGGGGTATGTATCCCTTCAAATCACGATTTTTGTATCCTTTGGGTAAATACCTAATAGTACAGTTGCTGGATCATAGGGTAGTTCTATTTTTAACTCTGTGAGGAACCTCCATACTGTTTTCCAGAGTGGATGCATCAGTTTACATTTCCACCAACAGTGTAAGAGGCTTCCCCTTTCTCTGCCTCTTTGCCAACACCTGTTGTTTCCTGTGTTGTTAATTTTAGCCATTCTGACTGGTGTGAGCAGATATCTCATTGTAGTTTTGATTTGCATTTCCTTGCTGGTGAGAGATGTTAAACATCTTTTTATGTGTCTGTTGGCCATTTGTATGTCTTCTTTGGAAAAATGTCCATTCATAAAGCTACTTGTGGTTTTGACATAGACTGTTCAGGTACTATATCTCTATCCACTCTTCCCCAGCCCCTTCATCTGGTCCACCTGATAAAAAAAATGTTTCTCACCGTTATGGATAACTGGCCACCAGAGTTTGGGTCAATATGGAAGAGGATTTTTGTACCATGAATAGTTCTTGCCTATCTATCCTTGAGATCACTAAATAGTTCCATGAAATTAAGAGCTTTTGGTCACTAATGGACTTCCAAATAAGAGAATTTTCTTGCCTGAACTGCCTTGAACTTGGACATTGGTCTTTTCCTGCCTTTGGACTCAAATTGAAACATAACTTTTTATTGGATCTTTAGCCTGACTGCTTTTGGATTCGAACTTAATATCATTAGCTCTCCTGGTTCTCAGGCTTTTGAACTCAGACTGGGTTTACATCATTGGTTTTCCTGGATGTCTACCTGGCTCACTATGGGTTTTGGGACTTCTCACTGTCCATAATCATTTGAGATGAAATGTATACACACAACACACATTATATAAAGATATATAATAATGTATATATATATATATATATAATGTGTATATATATGTATATATTATGCATATGTATATTATATATGTATGTATATGTATATTATATATACATATATATAATGTGTATATATCTACATATATAATGTGTATATATGATGTTTGTTGTGTGTATACATTTCATCTCAAATTATTATGATATTATGTATATGTATACATACATATCACAAGACTATTATAATATACATATATATCATAATAATATACATATATGTGTATATATAATATATATGTATACGTACATATATACACAAACATACATACATATATATACACACACATCATATTTATACACAACACACACACATACATACATATACACATATATGCATAGTCTTTTATTGGTACTGTTTCTCTCAGGAACCTTAACCAATACTGTGGCCATGTCAAAATTTATTTCATTCCTCCAGTTCTGTGAATCTTCAAAATGCATTGGCTTAGTTATAAAACTCTTATGGCACTTTGTTAAATATATTCTCTCCATATATATTCTTTCTATATATTTTTAACATAGATGTACATATTCTCTAGATAAATTGTATGATATGCTGATGTGTATATATGGGTAGGTATAAATACATATATTTATAAATTGGCGAAACAGCCTGGTATAAAGTATGTAGGCAATAAATATTTTTGAATATTGTTAAGTAAATTGTACACATAAACATTTCTTTGATACTAAAATTGTCCTTGATTACATCTTCTATATAAAAAAAAATTAGTAAAGAAAGCATATTTGGCTTCCTTCGAAAGTGATCTCAGCCAATTCCCAGAGAATAGCTAGAAGGGTTCAACTTCATTTTAGAGATAAGGAAAAAGATGATGCTTGGGTAACTTGCCCAAGGTCACAAGCCTATTGTGGAGTAGAGTTAAGATCAGTATCCAGATGGTCTAAGGTAGCTCCATGCTCCCTTTGATTACACCATGCTGCCTCTCAATTTTACAAGTTCAGGATCTCAGAGGGTTTCTATTTGCTCATTTGTTTTGTTTCTTTTTTCAGTCACTATCATAGGATTTGGGGCCATGGCAACAGCTGCTACACTGACGCTCCTTGCTTGCCAGTTCTCTGGGATGGCTGGCCATGTAAATGATGGTTGATTATCCTTTTGGCACAATTTTGTGCTTCTAACATCTCTGCCATATGGTCGTGTTTTCCCATTGGAAAATCTGACTAGTTTGTAAACTTTTTTCCTCAAGAGCAGAGACCATGACTCCTACTTCTTTGAAAATTTATTTTGGGCTGGGTATAGTACACACAAGAGCAAGAGCTTGATAAACAAAATGGGGATTTGGCCCTTCCCCTTCTCTTTCTATCTAGCTAGGACATAGGATTCTTCTATTAGTTTCCTATTGCTGCTGTACCACAAACTTAATAACTCAAAGCAGTGCAAACATATTATTTGACAGCTCTGTAGGTCAGAAGTCTGAAATGGATCATCCCAGGCTTAAATGAAGGGACCAGCATGACTACATTCCTCTCTGGAGGCTCTAGAGGAGAATCCTATTCTTTTCTTTACCAGCTTCTAGAGGCTGCCCATCATCTTTTGTTCTTCCATCTTCAAGCCAGCAATGGCAGATTGAATTCTTATAGATCACATCATTCTGTTTCCATCAGCTGTCTTCCATTCTCACTTAGACTCTTCTGCCTCTCTTACTTACAAAGAACCCTTGTAATTACATTGGTTGACCTATATAACTCAGGATACTCTCCTTATATTAACCTCAGCTGGATAACAACCTTAACTCCACATGTAACCTTAACTCACAAAATGGGGATTTGGCCCATTTTGCTGGGGATTAGTGTGTGGACATCTCTGAAGGTCTGTTCCACCTACCACAGCTCCTTTTTATCACTTGGCCATTACTTCCTTACATGTGTCTTCATTATCCAATTTGTGAACTTTTTGAACATAATGTTTAGCCTACCCATTTTTATATACATCAACCCTAAAATGGTTCCTACAGTGCAGAAGAGGTCAAATACATATTTGATGAAAATGTGGAAGCATGAAGAAATATGCTACTTAAATGTCTTACCTAGAAACAGAAATATACAACTATGTGAGTACACGTGAACATTGCTTTATTCATTCAACAAACATTTTGGGTTGTTGCCATATTCTGAGAGGTATTCTAGGCACTCTGAGCAGAAGCAACAGAAATTCTTGAATTTAGATTCTAGCAGTTGGTGAAAGTCAACAGATAATTGACTTATATAATAAATGAATAGAATAAATAAATAGAAGATAAATAAATATATATATAATAAATATATAAAATATAAATAAAAATAAATAAATAAATAGATAAATAACTAAATAAATAGAAGATAATAGTACATTTATGCCATGTAAAAAGGTGATGGATGATGTTGGAGTATGAGAAAAATGAATGTATATGTCTACACAAAAACTTATATATTAATGTTCATTATGTCATTGTTTGTGATAGCTAACAAGTAGAAACAACCCAAATTCCATCAATTGGTGAATGGATTAAAAAAAATGTATAGGGACTTCTGGGTGGCTCAGTTGGCTATGCATCTGACTCTTGATTTGGACTCAGGTCATGATCTCAGGGTGGTGAGATCCAGCCCCATGTCAGGCTCTGCACTGAATGTGGAGCCTACTTGAGATTCTCCTTTCTCCCTCTCCCACTGCCCCTCCCCCCACTCTCTCTCACCCACATTCAAAAGGATACAAAATTTAAACAATTTTTTTTAATATAGTGTATAGGGCTGGACTTGGGAATAGGAGATGACTGGAAGTGGACCCAGGACTTCTTTTTGGGTTATGATAATGTTTTAAAATTAAATTGTGGTTATGCACACATCTGTAAATATACTAAAAATTCTGAATTATAAACTGTAGTGGAAAAATTTTATGGTTTTTCATTACATCTCCATAGACCTGTTAATTAAAACAATAAAAAAGAAGTGGAAAGGTAATGGTGATCTGGAGGGTCACCTGGGTGCAGCTATAATTTTCATTAAGGTGTTCAGCATGATTGGGTCTCGCTAAGAAGAAGATATTTGGCCAAAGACTATATGGAAGTGATCAAAGTGCAGACATGTGGGGGACATGGGTTCAAGCCTGAAACAAAACCTTGTAAACCAGTGAAATATCTCTGAAGCAGGAGGATAGATGGTATGTTGCATAGATAGCAATGGAGCACTTGTGAGAGAAGGTGAATGAGTTGAGCTGGTGAAAAGAAGTTAGAGAGATAAAGGGTGGCACACAGAATGGACAAGGCTTTCTAGGCCACTGTAAAGAATCTGATTTCACCTTGAATGAAATGAGAGAAAATGGAAGATTTTGAGCATAAGAGTGAGATATTCACTTATAGTTTTAAATGATCTTCATGGCTACTTTGTAGGTAATTATTAAAGGAGGACAAGGGTGGACACAGTTGAAGCAGATTGCTCAGGAAGGAGGCTCCTATAGTGATCTTATTAAGAGAAACTATGGGCCAATTGTATGTCTTGATTGGAGTAGTGTCTGTTCATATCTTCTGCCCATTTTTTGATATGTTTGCCTGTTTCATGTGTGTTGAGTTTGAGGAGTTCATTATAGATCCTGGATATCAACCTTTTGTCTGTACTGTCATTTGCAAATAAGTTCTCCCATTCCAAGGGTTGCCTCTTTGTTTTCTTGACTGTTTCCTTTGCTGTGCAGAAGCTTTTGAATTTGACGAAGTCCCAAAAGTTTATTTTCGCTTTTGTTTCCTTTGCCTTTGGACACATATCTTGAAGGAAGTTGCTGTAGCTGATATCGAAGAGATTACTGCCTATGTTCTCCTCTAGGATTCTGATGGATTCCTGTCTCACATTGAGGTCTTTTATCCATTTTGAGTTTATCTTTGTGTATTGTGTAAGAGAATGGTCGAGTTTCATTCTTCGACTTATAGCTGTCCAGTTTTCCCAGCACCATTTATTGAAGAGACTGTCTTTTTTCCACTGTATATTTTTTTCCTGTTTTGTCGAAGATTAATTGACCATAGAGTTGAGGGTCCATATCTGGGCTCTCTACTCTGTTCCACTGGTCTATGTGTCAGTTTTTATGCCAGTACCATGCTGTCTTGGTGATCACAGCTTTGTAATAAAGCTTGAAATCAGGTATCAGACACATGAAAAAATGTTCATCATCACTAGCCATCAAGGAGATTCAAATTAAAACCACATTGAGATATCACCTTACACCAGTTAGAATGGCAAAAATTAACAAAACAGGAAATAACATGTGTTGGAGAAGATGTGGAGAAAGGGGAACCCTCTTACACTGTTGGTGGGAATGCAAGTTGGTGCAGCCTCTTTGGAGAACAGTGTGGAGATTCCTCAAGAAATTAAAAATAGAACTTCCCTATGACCCTGCAATTGCACTCCTGGGTATTTACCCCAAAGATACAGATGTGGTGAGAAGAAGGGCCATCTGTACCCTAATGTTTATAGCAGCAATGGCCACGGTCGCCAAACTATGTAAAGAACCAAGATGCCCTTCAACGGATGAATGGATAAGGAAGATGTGGTCCATATACACTATGGAGTATTATGCTTCCATCAGAAAGGACGAATACCCCACTTTTGTAGCAACATGGACAGGACTGGAAGAGATTATGCTGAGTGAAATAAGTCAAGCAGAGAGAGTCAATTATCATATGGTTTCACTTATTTGTGGAGCATAACAAATAGCATGGAGGACAAGGGGTGTTAGAGAGGAGAATGGAGTTGGGAGAAATTGGAAGGGGAGATGAACCATGAGAGACTATGGACTCTGAAAAACAATCTGAGGGGTTTGAAGTGGCAGGGGGGTGGGAGGTTGGGGTACCGGGTGGTGGGTATTAGAGAGGGCATGGATTGCATGGAGCATTGGGTGTGGTGAAAAAATAATGAATACTGTTTTTCTGAAAATAAATAAATTAATTTATAAAAAAAAAAAAAAAGAGAGAGAAACTATGGGCAAGAACCAGAGAAGTAGGAGTACATGTGGTCACATGTGTTCTGAATTTGTGTGTGTGTGTGTGTATTGTCATGATAAGGAAGAGTTTCCCCTTAGCTTTATAAAAGTAATATGATACAATTTTTTCATCTAAAAAGCTGGAAAAAAATTTTCCATTCTGCTGTAGACTTTCAGACACCCTAGTTATCTGTCACTGGGCAATTTCCTTACCTTGACTTGTTCTGCTTCTATAAAGCAGTAGAGGTGTGCCCTTACAGAATCTTTATGGTGATAAAGAAATAAAATGGATCTGAAGACATAAAATTTTACCAACCTCCATAAAATGTAATTTAGTTTAGCTAGTAGATCAAACAAACAATGAATTAGGTTATTAGGACTATATTAAGAAAAAAAAAATAAATCAAAGACTTCTAAATCTAAAATAGTAATTATCTAAACTCTAGTAGGAGAAAATAAACTAATGCTTGGCTTCCTCTTTTAATTTTAAATGTTTTACTTATTTATTTGATAGAGAGCACAAACAGGGAGAGCAGTAGGCAGAAGGAGAGGGAGAAGGAGGCTCCCACTGAACAGAGCCTGTTGTAAGGCTTCATCCCAGGACCCTGGGATCATGACCTAAGCCAACTGAGCTACCCAGGTGCCCTGTTGGTTTCCAATTAAAATAATTGTTCAAATTTATATCTTAAAATTATTTACAACTTCCAAAATGTCATTTATTTCATTAATTTATATGGAGAAAATTTAGAGAAAGATTAGTAGATATCTAATATCTGAGATATCTAAGATATCTCAGAAAAATTCTAAATTACTTGTTGGAATTTTTTTTTTTAAAGATTTATTTATTTATTTATTTGACAGAGAGAAATCACAAGTAGTCGGAGAGGCAGGCAGAGAGAGAGAGAGAGAGGGAAGCAGGCTCCCTGCTGAGCAGAGAGCCCGATGCGGGACTCGATCCCAGGACCCTGAGATCATGACCTGAGCTGAAGGCAGCGGCTTAACCCACTGAGCCACCCAGGCGCCCACTTGTTGGAATTTTTTGAAAAATTTATTTTTAAGCATTATACATAAATATTATTTTTAATGAAAAGTGCATTATAGGGAGCATATGAAAAAAAATTCTTTGAATCAGCCTGCTAATGTTCTGAAAAAATGACTTTTTACATTACTTATGAGTTTTATATGTATGAATACACATGTGAATACATCAAAATGCAAGTATTTGATCTTGTAAATTATTGTACATGAGTTGCTAGCACATACATCATCTTCCATTTCAGAACTAACAGTAGAGAACAACAACAACAACAACAACAAACAAATCAGAGAAAAAAATGGGAATATATCAGTAATCTAGCATATTAGTATTATGTTTGATCCCAATTATTAACTTTCCTCAGCCATATAATATTTTCTATGATCTATGAGTAGCACATACTCAAAGAAAATTTGTCCAAATTGGGGCTCCTGGGTGGCTCAGAGGGTTATGCCTCTGCCTTTGGCTTAGGTCATGGTCTCGGGGTCCTGGGATGGAGCCCCGCATCAGGCTCTCTGCTCAGTGGGGAGCCTGCTTCTCCCTCTCTCTCTGCTTGCTGCTCTGCCTACTTGTGATCTCTCTCTCTCTCTCTGTCAAATAAACAAAGAAATCTTTAATAAAAAAGAAGAAAGAAAATTTGTCCAAATAAAATATTGAAAATATCATAGCCTTTCAAAAAATTTTTAAAAGGCTCTTGTTTACCTTGATCACATTTGTAAATTTATTTTCAGATCCTACAGTGTTATTTTAATTCAAGGGCAGAGGTTTTGTGATGATGTTTTAAATTTAGAGTCAAATTTAATCCAACAGACTAGAATGAAACTTGCTATTTGGTAGTTTGTAAATATGTAAGTATGAACAATAGCTCAGGATCATTTTCAGTTACACTGGAGTTTTGTAACATTATATTTGGATTTAATAACGATATAGTAACCCTACATGGAAGTGACTTCTTTTGAGTTGAATTTATTTATAAAGCCTACTAGGCTATATTAAATTACATTATAAAAAGGGTTAATGAATTAATTCATCAGTAAGAAGGAGTATTTTTTCCTTATTTCTCTTTCCTCCTATAATGTGACTGGACATGCAGTATTGATGGTCTAATCAACTAGGTGAACAATATAATAGAACATAATTCACTGTGTGAATATAAAGTTGGAAAACTATTTATAAAGAAAAATCCATTGTTCTGTCCCACATTGTGGAAGAAACTTAGTTTATGGTAGTGTATCATTTTAGTTTTCTGTTAAGTTGCCGCTATACAGTGAGGCAAAGAAATGGAAAAGTCTGATGGCAATATTCCTCAAATAAGTCATCAAACAGATGTAATCAAGAACAGAAGGCAGCTTAACTGTCTGATGTCACAACAAACAAACAAGCAAACAAAAACCAGGAATCTGGATCATTGTCATAGAAAGCCAATTCATATAGAAGTGTTCTGCTGTGCACCCAGAACAAAGTAAAATATATTGCCTAACTTCAAATCATTTTTATTGACCAGGTGTGTAGGGAGCTGCAATAAATGTGCCCAAAATTCAATGTGTTTTAACACAGAACAATCAAACAATATGGTGATGTGGTATGCCCATTCCACTGGATCTCCTGGGTGGTTCCATTAGTGATTCCAGAGCCCTGCATCTTCCTAGCTCCTGGCTCCATCATCTCCTTTGTTTTTGGAGTCCTCTGCTGGATTTTCTGCATTCGGACAGCCAGTGGGAACAAGGCAGCATAAAGGAGCTGAGGAACTTTTAGATGCATGATCTAGAAGTGAAATATATATCACTTCGGCTCACATTCCACTGATTACAGCTCAGTCACCAGGACGCTTGTAACTGGAAGAAAGGCTAGGAAATTAGGTCTAGCTCTGTATCCAGTGTCAAAGATGTGGTGAGCTTATTGGTGCTTCTGCCACATGGTTTAATTCTCTATGGTGAAAAGAAGAGGCAATAAACAAGGTATGAATTCAGGAATACAGATCTGGATTTACAGTGGGGTTACCTCCCCAATAATCCCATCATAAATTGAAAGTATTATAAGTCAGAATATCTTAAGTAAATATTATAAGTCAAAAATGAATTTAATATACCTAACCTACCAAACATTATAGCTTAGGCTTGCCCTCCATAAATGTGTACGGAACACATACTTTAGCCCCCAGTTGGGCAAAACCACCTAACACAGTCTATTTTATAATCAACTGTCAAGTATCTCATGTGATTTATTGAACACTGCTAAAAATAAAAAGCAGAATAGTTGTAACTGTATTGTTGTTTCCCCTGGTGATCTCATAGCTGGTTACAAGCTGAGGTCTGCTGCCACTCCCAGCATCAGGAGAGAGGATCATACGTTGTATCACTAGCCTGGGAAAATATCAAAATTCAAAGTTAGAAGTATGATTTCTAGTGAATGCATGTCCCTTTTGCACCATCTTAAAGTCAAAAATCCTAATTTGAACTGTCATGAGTCAGGGAACTTCTGTAAAAAAGATTACAATGTTAGGTGCCTCGGTGACTCAGTGGGTTAAGCCTCTGCCCTCACTCAGGTCATGATCCCAGGGTCCTGGGATTGAGCCGTGCATTGCATCGCATCGGGCTCTCTGCTCAGCTTCCCCCTCTCTCTCTACCTGCGTCTCTGCGTACTTGTGATCTCTCTCTGTGTGTCAAATAAATAAATAAAATCTTTTTAAAAAATCTTTATTAAAAAAAAGATTACAATGTTTATGAAAACTACTACCTTAATAAATCATGCCCAAGTCCACAGTGTTGTCAATATGAATAAATATATACATTTTCTACAGGATAATTAGAATCCATGTTTTAACAAAGGTCCACATTGATTCATAGGCAAATTAAACTTTGAGAGGCACTGCTCTATAAAATATGTCTCACTTGAAAAATTTACAATATACATAGTATTTAAAAAAAACAAGTTTGAGAATTTGTGCTGCAAAGAAACTTGCTAACTTTCAATATTATTGTTAATAATCTGAATATTCCAATTGAACTTGGTTGTGATCACTTCTTAACAAAACACTCATTAATATCCCATTGGAAGCTAGTTTTCTATGAAACTCAGGTAGGGAAATGGATTAAATGCACAAAATGGGGGTGCCTGGTTGGCTCAGTGGATTAACCCTCTCTCTTCTGCTCAGGTCATGATCTCCAGGTCCTGGTGTCAAGCCCCACATCAGGCTCCCCTGCCTGATTCTCTGCCTACTTCTGATCTCTCTCTGTGAAATAAATAAATAATGTCTTTAAAAAAAATAAATGCACAAAATGGGGAAGTAGTAAACTCAAAAGTTTAGGTGTTAATTTTTACCTGGTGTCTCTACCATAGGCCCCCTCTGATTTGGAAGATTCATTCCTATGTTCCCAGTTAGGTAGTCTGATTCTGACGTGAAGAATTTTAGTTTTTCATTCATTCATTTATTCATTCATTCATTCTGCATACTATTTTTCAGACATTTACCGAGGTCTGTGAAACCAAGAATGATCCAAGATTTCACCAGAGGAGGAGGAAGAATAAAGTAGAATGTAAACATAAAAAAATTTACAAGGGTTAGATACATCCATTTGAATAGACTATAAGTGAATTTGCCTTAAAATAAACCCTAGTGTGTTGCAAACTCTGCAAACTCTATCAAAACATTGTAATGTTAGTATTAGCCTATTGAACACTGAGGTCCTCACTAATACACTACAGTAGGTCTCAGTTCTACTTTATTTAAAACATCTCACTTTCTCCTTTGTTACAAAAGGCTGATAAAAAAGAGAGAGTAGGGGCCCCTGGATGGCTCAGTGGGTGAAGTGTCTGCCTTTGGCTCAGGTCATGATCCCACACTCGCATTTTGCTCCCTGCTCAATGGGGAGTCTGCTTCTCCATCTCCCTCTGCCCACCCCCATGCTCTTTCTCTGTCAAATAAATAAATACAAAATAATAAGATTCTTTAAAAAGAGAGAGAATTAGCCTGCACTGATAGTTTTCCATTATATTTCTTCCACTAAAATTTTTTTATCATTATTTCTCTCCTCTCCTACCCTTTGCCTATACAGTAGCTTCCCATTCCTTTTTAAATTTCTATTTATTTTTTAATTAACATATGTATTATTTGTTTCAGGGGTATATGTCTGTGATACATCAGTCTTACACAATTCATAGCACTCACCATAACACATCCCCAATGTCCATTATCCAGCCACCCCATCCCTCCTACCCCCTTCCCTCCAGCAATCCTCAGTTTGTTTCCTGAGATGAAGAGTCTCTTATGGTTTGTCTCCCTCTGTGGTTTCATCTTGTTTCATTTTTCCCCTCCCTTCCCCAATGATTCTCTATCTTGTTTCTCAAATTCTTCATATTAGTGAGATCATATGATAATTGTCTTTCTCTGATGGACTTATTTCGCTTAGCATAATATCCTCATTTCATCCATATTGTTGCAAATGGCAAGGTTTTGTGTTTTTTGAAGGCTGCATAATATTCCATTGTGTATATGTATATATTAATATATCTATCTATAAATAGATACATAAATAGATGATAGGTATACCACATTTTTATCCATTCATCTGTTGATGGACATCTAGGCTCTTTCCATGTATTTTCTTAAGCTTACCTGTATTTTATTATGTTGGTACTATTGCAAGTAATATTTGATACTTTTGTAAAGGACATCAACTTTTCCTTTTCTATTTCAGCTTCATCATGACAATTGCTCACCATAGATAAATAATATTGATTTTTAAAATGTTGACTTTGCATCCTGAAGGGGTAAGTACACATTTTAGTTCTTAGAAGATTTCTGTAGTTTCATTGTTAGTTCTGCATAAACAATGTTACCAACTATAAATTTAAAAAGGTTGTATTTTCCCCCCAATTTGTATACATTTTATCTATTATTACAATGCTAGGACCTCCTGTAAATTGTAAAGAGAAAAAGTTTGCCACTTTAAGCCAAAGTTCATTCATTTATTTATACTATATGCTCTACTTCTTTTTTCTTCTTTTGTGCTTAATTAGCTTTTTTTTTTTGGCCATTAATTAATACTTATTTTCTCTTACTTCTGGGATTCCAATTACATTTATTTTAGTCCCATTGATATTGGCTCACAGGTCCTTGATATTCAGTTTAATTTTTTGCGGTCTGTATTTCACTTTAAATAATTTTTCCTGCTATATATTCAAGTTCACTAATCTTTTCTTGTGCTATTTCTAGTCAGTTGTTTAATCTCACTTGGCTTATTTTTTATCTTAAATATGTATTGTACATCTCTAGATATTCTGTTTGCGTCTGTTTTAATAATTCCACCTAACTCCTCACTGTGTTCACATTTTATTAATCATTTAGAATATGCTTGTGTAGTATAATTTTAATATCCATATTTCATAGTTGTATAATTGCTACAGGAGGATTGATTCCCAGATGTGTAGAAGTACTGAAATGTATTCAACTTGTAGCTCTTCTGCAACTGTTATTCCTTGACACTTTTTTTCTTATCCAACTTGTGTCCGTTCTGACACACATATATATTGATTTTCAATCAAGGATTCCTCTCTAAAATAGTCTATTTGTCTTGTTCTTCCTGACCCAGCTATGTAACCTTATCTTAATGAATCTTCTGGTCTCTGCTTGGCTTCCTCCTGTTTTGCTGAAGCTGGAAAATGCTTCCAGGAAGTAAACTAGAGAAATCGTATGGTTTACCTTATTTGTTGATTTCCCTTTGAGATTGTTTTGCATTGGCTGTTGTCCACTATCCCAAAACACCTGTTTCATATACTTTGTTCAATTTTCTGTTTGTTAGAACAAGAGGGTACTTATCATTACAGATGATCTTTCATGAATAGAAATGGAAATTCCCCTCACTTTATTTTAAATGCAAAATATTGGTAAGATGAAATTGGTGTATACTTTACCAATATATTTCTAATTCATAGGACACATATTAAATGCATCTAATAAAACCAAATAATATACCATAATGTGCTTAAAATATTGAAATAGAAATATAATGAAGCAAAACACTCTTGAGTTACCAGAAATCATTGTAAATGTTCTTGATACTAGCCCTACTAACCCTATTTCTACTGCTAACCATTGGCTAGATTTTATTTTTGAATACCAAATACTCTGATTCTTTTTTGATGTGAACCTAAGGGAAGATTATAATGTTTAACCCTGAATAACTCAACATCATCTGTGAGATGGAGATGACTAGGGAAATGTGGGCAGAGAGGCCATGTGCTGTTCCTGGATAAGGGCTTTGTTCCATTCCATTCCTTCTCTTCATTCACCAGCATATTCCATGTTGGAGTTGCTGTGTTAGATGGGATCCCAACTAAAGATGATATGGAGTAGATTACAGCTAACCCAAGAGGAGTGTGTTACTCAAAGAGGAAATAAGCTTTAGTGGTTTTGCACCACTCACATTTTGTGACCCTTAGTTACTTCAACATAAGTTAGCTGATTTTAACTGATGAATCATGCAGTTTGGTCAACCTAAGAAGATCTAAATCTCAAATTCATCAATGATAAATTTTAAATAATACCTACAGTATATTGCATAAAGTATTATTGTGAAAATTTAGTTCATGTGTAGATTCAAGAACAATTGCTAATTAAGGACAGTGAATAAATATAAAGAACTCATCCTAAGCCATATTTAGTTCTTAAATATACCATTTTAATCTATGCTGTTATCTTTATGAGAATATAAGTTTAATTTTAAAAGTCCTTGCTCTTTAATGGACTCTAATTTCTGCCTAGTAAGTTCCTTATTTTTTTTTAAGATTATTTATTTATTTATTTGACAGAGAAATCACAAGTAGATGGAGAGGCAGGCAGAGAGAGAGAGAGGGAAGCAGGCTCCCTGCTGAGCAGAGAGCCCGATGCGGGACTCGATCCCAGGACCCTGAGATCATGACGTGAGCCAAAGGCACGGCTTAACCCACTGGCTTAACCCACTGAGCCACCCAGGCCCCCAGTTCCTTAAATTTTTAAAGCAATCTTTTCTTTCAAAATTTTAGCTCCAAATACCTATCATCTGTCAACCATAAAATACACTGAATGATTAAGTATTCATTATATACTTTTTATTTGTCTACTTTATTTACTAAAATTTTCTGTGCCACTTCAAAAACTGTCAACCCTATTTAAAAAAAATAGATTGTTCTGTTCTTTGATGTTTTATTCTCTGGCAACCTTATACTGCAAAATAAATTCAAATTTAATTATTCCCTGAAAAGAAATAAAATTTAATTCACTTTAACCCTCCAGTACATTTTGTAGCCCATACAAGCCTTTTGCTTCCCTTTTTTAAAAATATTTTTTTCTTGTGCTTTTGATCCCAATCTCCTTTAGAGAGACAGTGATGATCCTTCTAGGTAAATTACTATATTCCAAAGTCACATTTTCTAGCTATAATACAAAGATTCCCTTAAGTAATAGAAACCACTAACATGACTTTTTTGACAAGAGAGATAAATACGAAGTGTTGGTAAGACATTTATTTCATCGTCCCAGTTCCTTATTTTGATCTCCAGTATCTTTTATCATACCATCATACACATGTCAGTTCTTTCCACATTCTTGGAGCTTTAAAGAAAAGGAAGACATTTTTCACTTCATGTTCAAATCTATTCAACTTTTATTTAGGCATTTTCTTGTGTTCTATCTAATCATACTTTCTGAAATAAAAGGGGCTTATGCTGAAACAGTGTTATGGACTGAACATAAGAAAACACTTTTAGGGGCACCTGGGTGGCTCAGTCACTCAGGTGGCTAAGCATCTGCCTTAAGCTCAGGTCAAGATCCCAGGGTCCAGGGATCGAGTCCCGCATAGGTCTCCTTGCTTAGTGAGGGGTCTGCTTCTCCCTCTGCCTGCAGCTCCCCTGCTTGTGCTCCCTCTGTCTCTCTCTCTGACAAATAAATGAAATATTAAAAAAAAAAAGCCAATACATTTAGAACTATGTTCTTTGGATTAATATCTTATACAGGCTCTTAAGTAGAAACATTTACTGTAAGACATTTTAGAAGATTCAGCATACCACTAGGCTTCCTGATTCCCCAGGTAGGGGGTATAGTATGTAGTCATTTCTGAAATCGTTTGACTATGGTAGAAATCTTGCAGAATGTCACTCTCTGGATCTTCTTTCACAAACAAAGGAATAGAGCAAGGAAATTGTGTTTCTTAAAGAAGATAGCACTTGTTTACCATCCAGCAAACTAGGTTCTTTCTCACCTGGGAGTACCATCCTCTTTAACAGAGATTGTTACCTCAGGAGTGAAGTGTGATTAGACCTGACATTTGAAGATCCAGTAAGATTTATAAAATATTCACTGTCTCAACTCTAACAAACCATTCAAAAGTGATATCCCTGCAGCTTGCTCTGAATTAAGCTGTTTCACCCGCACTTGTCACACAATGAAAAAGAAATCACCCCTCTTGCTTCAAAAAGTATTTACCTGCGATAGTGGTGTTTATTTCATTTTTCAGAAAGAATCATGTTTTCTTAAATCTTCATTTGAAAATCTTCCATCACGCCAAAGTCTGTCTTTTCAATGGTTAAGTGCAGTTTTCTTTCTGTATGCAAACCTGGCATCTAGGATTTTCTTCTTATTATTCACATCAGATAAACAAAGATCCCATCAGTATATAACTTCTGCCTAAAATATCTCTGGCTTATCGAGCAATTGAGATAAATGAGTTTCATTCTCTGTCTTCTGAGTCAGGTGGGTGGACATTTATAATATTGTTCTTCCTTTCAGACACAATTTATTAAGGAGGCACACCAAAATCAGAACAAAAAAACATAATAATAAAGTTTTTCTGACTATTTCTTTTATCTTTTCCTTGGTTTATGTTATAAGCCAATGTAATAATACTGGTTTTAACTTTGGGAATTGAAGGTGTCTGATATAAAATATTTATTTGTTATCTTTTTGCCTTGACAAAGCCAACATTTAATAGCTTTCTTGAAAGTGAGTGCAACATCAAAGCCCATGTGCTTTTCTCAAATTCATCTTTATTCTGGCATTGTTAGGCATTTCCTAGCCTTTCAGCAACCACAAATGTTAGATTTTTTTTTTTCTTTTTTGTAGTCACATCACTGTCTTCTCCATCCTCCCAGTCTTGTGTGTTTTGCACTCTTTGTCAAAATATTAGCAAAGAAAAATTGCTAAACTTCCACAGGAAGTGGAAGTCTAAGTTCTGGCTCATATTTGATTACATTATTTTGACCTCTTGCCACCAACACCAGTTTCTTTTGTAATTTGCTTGACATAAAAAAACACAAATAAATAAAAAATTAAAAAAAAAAAAAGGAAAGGAAAGGAAAATGTAGGGGAGACTGATTCCTGGTCCAAACTAGGCATTTGATACTAACTAGTGAAGAACTTGTAAAAAGAATAGGGAGCAGTTATCCCTCCTTTACTCCATGCTTTACTGGGTATATTGTTGTCTATTCCAGAATGAGTCAAAAGTAATCCAAGATAAGCACTCCATTTTTAAAGTTCATTTTCCTTCCTTTATTTTATTTATTGCTAATTTCTCCTTTGCATAAAACACAGCAATTCTCCAAAAGCTGTTTTTCTGTTATATGCCAAGCAATGAACCAGTCACCCTGCCCCATCATTGATATTCTGAGCATCCAATTTTACAGAATGGAAAATTCGGACCCAGAGAAGTCACAGGACTTCTTTAACCTCAGTGAATGGATCAGTATACGATTTTTTACACTGGAAAATATATTATTTCCACTTAATCATTCTATCTCTTCATAAAAGAAAAAGTAATGTCTTTGGCACTTGTTCTTCATGACTCATCTGCTAAGAAACGCTATGTTTGCAATGGAAGATCTTCTTATCAGTCTAAAATTACTGAGTCAAATAACCCAAAATTTGGCTGTGCTGGGATTACTAATCATTTGGTTCTTTGTGTGTGAAAACATAAACTGGTCCAACCCAAGCTGAATGAAGACTGACTGAGACATCTGCGAAACATGTACTGTCAAGGAACTGTCCAATGCCATGGATTTGTGTTTTATTTGAGGCAAGTTATGCTCAGGAACTGAGGTGATCTTTGCCAACCATTTATTTAACACAGGCTCATTGCAGGAATTATAATTTATAAAAATAATATTTCACACACCAATCACATACAGGATCATATCTCTTAATAAGCTAATAAAGAAGTAGCATATGCCAAAACAATGTTTCCCCAAACAAAGGGGAAATGAAAAAAATAAAGTCCAAATTTAGCTGAAGTGTACATTTCTAGGAGCTCATATTCAGAAACATTGGCTTGGCCAATCAAGAGCTGATGTCCACAGTGTTCAACCCAAAGCAAAAGTCCCTATTCTTAGAGCACAGTGCTAGGGGAACGGAGGTGCTGTTGTTAGCAGGCAAGATGATCTAAGAACCCTACCTTTACATGTAGGGTCACACTGTGGTTTTCAGTACTCTTGGCACAGTTGGCTTGCACAGCAGGAGTTAATGCCCAAGGTCATCAGAGAGTATTTAGATCAGCAAAGGGTAGCCTTGTACGGACCAAACACTCTTGGTTAGTCCTCACAAATTCTTGATATTTAAAGTTTAAATATCTAAGGGCACCCGGGTTGCTCTATAGGTTGACCTTCTGACTTCAGCTCAGGTCATGATTTCAGGATCTGGGATAGAGCCCAGCGTTGGGCTCCAAGCTCAACAGGAGTCTACTACTCCCTCTCCCTATGCCCCCAACCTCTCAAATAAATAAATAAAATCTTTAAAAAATTAAAAAATAAGTTTAAATTTCCATTACTTAATAGCCATTCTTCCCTATGTTTATTGATAAATTCCCAGTGATAACTGTCATCAGTTGAACTAAGTGCTTATTGACAAAAACAGATGTCAGTGACAATATCCTGACACAGCTTCCTGAGTAAAATAATTCACTCCTAGATCAAAATAACTGTACGTGAAATACAAGTAAATCAAAACAACCTCATGTAGATTAAAATAACCTTACTTCAGTCAGAAACAAGTGTATTTGAAATCATAACACAAGCAATATAGAAACCATGGGGTAATATCCCATATTTTTGTTTTGCTATTTTTGGGCTTTGACTATTGTCTTATTAAATCTTACACAGATAAAGTGATAGAATTAAAAAAAAAAGAGAGAGAGAGAGGAAATTATCAAAGGTGTCAAAGCCTAGAGCAGGCCATGCATATCTAACATTTCTTTTTTTATACACAAGAAAACTATTTATGTGGTTGGGAACAAATCATCTCTCAGTGGCCCCACCTCAGAGTACCATCACATTAAGGATTAGGGTCTCAACATCTGAATTTCTGGGCACAATTCAGAGCACAGTAACATCAGAGACAGCCAGACAGAAAGAAATAGATAGATAGATAGATGGATACAGGGAAGAAGGAGAGGGCAGAGAGGTTGAGAGAAGGAAAGGGAGAGATTTATTTTAAGGAATTGATTTAAGTGTTGTGGAGAGATTGCTGAATCCAACATCTGCAGGTAATCTAGCGGGCTGGAGACCCAGGAGAAAACTGTTTTTGAGGCCTGAGTCCTAAGGTACATGGGAGTCTGAATTCCCTCTTGAAAATAGCATCTTTTTCTTTTATTTCTTTTTCTTTTTTTATTTGAAAGCCTTTCACTGACTGTATGAGCCCATTGCATTATGGAGAGTGATTTTCTTTACTCATAGTCTACCTATTAAAATACTAATCTCATCCAAAAAACTCTTTACAACATCTAGAATAGTATTTGACCAAACATCTGGACACTGAGGCCTAGCTAATCTGACTGATAAAATTAACCACCACCAAGTTCCACAGAGCCAGGAACAAGGCAAGGATTCCATGGTGTCCACTATGATTTAACACCATATTGTTTATTAATCAATGTGATCATCGAAGAGAAAAAATAGAGATGCACATTAACAATTTAAAAATAAATAAGACTATCTCTATTTACCTATCATAAATATGTATATCTGGAAAAGTCAAAAATATAAATGATAAAAGTAAGGTAAATAATATAGGCATTCTGTGAGGCAGAAGGACATAAAATTAATACACAATATACTTGTTTATACAGACAAGTATATTTTGAATTGGATGAAATTGGAAGTACAAATGTGTAAAAATATTTGGTAATAGACTCAATATGAGATGTACAAAAACATAGGATGAAACATTAAAATGCAGCATAACTTAGCCTAACATTTCTTAAATAAGACCCAGAATAGTAAGCAACAAGAATTAACCTTGTAGTAGTATTTATCATCTCTAAAAAAAAAAAAAAAAAAGAAAAGAAAAATATTATATGAGTCAAAAAAGAAAGAAAGAAAAACTCTGGGATGCATGGGGTCTCATATTCTTGAGTGTCTGACTCTTGATTTCAGCTCAGGTCATGATATCAGGGTTCTGGGATTGAGCCCCACATTGAGCTCTGTGCTCAGAGTGAATCTACTCGAGAATTCTCCCTCTCCCTCTCCCTTGGCCTCTCCCACCATTAGTATGTGCAGTCTCTCTCTCAAATAAATAAATCTTTTTTAAAAAATCCTTTTGACAAAATAAATAAATTACCTATGAATAGCATAGCCATATTATTTTATTATCTAATTGGGAAAATATTAACAGTAAAATTTCATGCCACTAATAATTATGGTATTAAGAAGACATAAAACAGAATGTGTCATGGCTTGACTTTTTAAAATAATTCAAGTTAGTATCACCCTCCCTGCACCAGACTGAAACAGAAAGATGAACAAAAAGACTATGTGAGTCAGGGATTTTATATCAAAGAAAATTAACCTTCAAGTAAAAAGGCTACTGACAAATCAATTTTAAAATAGAAGAGCTTGGGGAATATCATTCTCATGAGTCATTGTTAATGAAACTACCAGAGGACAAATTTCTAGTTAACAAAATATGACAGAGGAAACCTTTTTAAAAAGTACTAGGGATAAACAATGGATATATTTGAAGGTAAATCTAAGGCATCAAATAATGTCTGTGAGGTGACAAGATAGAACATGAATGTTATGTGGTCTAAAATGGAGGAATAGGGGCGCCTGGGTGGCTCAGTGGGTTAAGCCGCTGCCTTCGGCTCAGGTCATGATCTCAGGGTCCTGGGATCGAGTCCCACATCGGACTCTCTGCTCAGCAGGGAGCCTGCTTCCCTCTCTCTCTCTCTCTGCCTGCCTCTCCATCTACTTGTGATTTCTCTCTGTCAAATAAATAAATAAAATCTTAAAAAAATAAAATAAAAATTAAAAAGAAATAAAAGCTGAGCTTTAAAAAAATAAATAAATGAATAAATAAATGGGTAGGGGAGGAATTAGAAAAGGAGAAAATAACCATAAAAGTAATTATATTTGGATACATGGTAAGGAAAACATAAATTGTAAGTTATCTTAGGAAAAGGTGAGGAGAATGTTTTGCTATATTAAGTGCAAAACTAAATAATTGGTAAAGTAGAAAGGATTAGAGAAAATACAGTGCTGTATGTTACTTTAAGAATCGTGAGCTTTAAGAGATTGATACTAAGCAGAAATCATAGAGAGGGAATGTGGCAGAGTGCCCTCAAGAGCTTGAAGATGCTTAGTTAGGGATGTTGGTAGGGGAACAGCACTCGGCTGACACAAAGTCATTTATGAGGACCAGTGAATCCTCCCCTTAAGATATCAGATATTTTTGGAGAAAGGTCTGTTGTTGTGAAGTAAGGCAGAGGGTTTCCAGGACATCCAAAATTAAATTATGATTCCAAATTTGATCCCATATGTATTCTATGAGCCAACAGATTTGTATATTTAGAAGTATTTCAGTTATGTATCTAATGTTAGATATATATTACACATAAACATATATTCATAATATATATACCCATATATGTATATAGTTATATAATTATACATGCATAGGACATATTCAAGGTCATCATATATTAATTGAAGAGCAGGTTCAGTCTGTTTCTAGAAAGTTGTATTTCTGTACTTTATGTATTTATTTATCATATAATAAAGTTGCTATTAGGTTTAATTTAAAAGCTACTGATTTGAGATTGAATCCTGAAATTCTACTGTGTGACATTAGTAAATGACTATGGATCTTAGGGCCTCAGTTTCTTTCCTACACTTAGGTACTAATAATATGGATAATGTTGATAGTTACTTCAGCATGAAAATTAACTGAAATCATATATAGAAAACTAAGAAGCAAAAATGCTTGACACATCGTTGGTGTTCACTATCTGGATGTTTAATTAATGTATGTACAATTAAATGTTAACATACTGAAGATAAAAAGTATTGCTTTAAAAATATTTTGGCTTCTTTCACCTAGAACACTTATTTCCTTGGCCTGGATCCTATAATTTAAGGCATTCTGTAACCCACTGGCAACTTACCAAACCTTATTCATGAAATAAATAATTGTCCTCTGTAGATTCAACCTTTTGTGATTGTAAAAAAAAAAGTCTTATTGTGTTCTCTTTTTTTGCACATCTCGTGTCAAAAACATGATTTTGTTTTACTCTGTTTAGTCATGTGTGGAAATATGAGTAACAGTTTTAGCAACTTTGGCCTTACTTTCTCACTCTTTCACTGTTTCGGTTTCAATCATGTTACCTAGTGACAGCTGTTGGGTTATAGTTGCTGGATGGTTTCCCATCATGAAATGCCTTCTTAGAAGCCCAAGCTGAAATGCTCTCAGCTGGGTTGATTATGAAAATTGTACAATTTTGACAAGATTATAAGCAGCATACTTTTGTCTAAAGCAAATGTGTGAATGAAATATCTGGTTTGGCCAGTCAGTTCTACCTTAGAAAACCTACTAGCCAAATGATAATCAGTAAAAGAGGAAAGGCAAGAAGTCAACCTCATCTTATTAATAATAAAATAGATGAAATTTAATAAAGCCAATTTTATTAACAACTATAATTTAACTATAAATTTGGAAAGAATAATGCAATTATGATATTTAATGTAATGAGGACATAGTAAACCGTCATTAGATTGCTGTTGGAGAATGTAAATTCATGAACTCTTTATGGAAAACAAATTAGCAATGTGTAACAATATGTATCAATACACTTTTACATAATTATATCTTTAATCCAGAATTTTCCCTTTTATGACTGTGTTCTATGAAAAACGTTGCACATAAATAGACAAGTACCTTCCTATAAGATTTTTTTTTATTTTATATTTATCAAATGTAAGAAATTAAAATTCAAAAATTGGGGAAAATTTAAATATATATATGTCTGCACTTCTAGCTTTCAACAAGTACTTTATATTAGATTCACCCTGCTCCCTGTAAAAAATATGAACTTAGGGAAAAAATCAAACAAACAAATTGTTTGAAGGCACTGGAAAGCACACAAAAGCAGACTAAAACAACAAGTAAAACAGCTCTTAAAATGAGGTAAACACAGGAGGTGAGATCAACATTCATCTTACTTTTCCCTGAAGAAAACTCTGCCGTCTACAAGTCTAAAGAGAAATAGAGCTCAAGAAAAAAGTGACAAACTTAATGGACTGAGGACTGAGAGGTCATACTTTCCACATGGAAGAGAATGTTAGGAGATTAATGGAAACTCTAAAATAATGTATAAAATAAAAATTCCAAACCTGGGGGCACCTGACTGGCTCAGTCAGTAGAACATATGAATCTTGATCTTGGGGTCATGTATTTGAGCCCCAAGTTGGGGATAGAGTTTACTTTAAAAAAAAAAAAATGAACTTGGGGCACCTGAGCAACTCATTCAGTTAAGTGCCTGGTTCTTGAATTGAGCTCGGGCCATGATCTCAGAGTCATAAGATCGAGCCCCAAGTCCGGATCAGTGCTAAGCCTGGAACCTGCTTAAGATTCTCTCTCCCTCACCCTCCAACCCTCTCGTCCCTCCCACCCCCCACTCAGGCTCTCTTTCTCTTAAAAAAAAAAAATTAAAAAATAAAAAGATTAAAAGAATTCAACTTCTTTCAAAGGAATTCTAAACCTAAAAAGTACAATAGTCAAAAATTTCAATAGATGGACTAATAGAAGATTGGACAATGCAGAATAAAAGGTCTGTGAACTCAGGAACAGGGCAATAGAAATTAAACTGATTTACAAATTGTAGATTTGAAATACTGAGAACTCCAACAACCTGGTCATGGCATTAAGCCATTTAACATATGTCTGAATGAAATACTGGATGATATTAAAAAAAAAAAAAAGGACAGTCAACATTAAAGAAACAATGCCTGATAATTCTGTATATTCCACAGAATATTAAATATAAATATTAAATCCAAAGATTGAAGAGGTTCAGTGAACATTATTAATTAGGATTCATACAGAGAAATCCATAGCTAGACACATGATAGTCAATATGTTGAAATACAAAGATAGTGATAAAATCTTTAAATCAACCAGAGTAAAATGGTATTCTTCACATAGGGAAGCAATGATAAAATACTGGCATGGGAGGAAAAACATTTGTCAAAATTCTTGACTTAAGTAGTTTTGAAGATAGACCATGTACTTAATATATGTGTAAACCTTAGTAAGATGATTTCCAGGTAGAATGTTGAAAGTGTCAAGGACAGGACATTCTGGTTAAAAAAGAAAATGAGTTCTCGTTTCATTCTTCCTATCTAATATTCTTCCTGCTCTTGGAAATTTGGGGGCCTGGTAGCATTTTTTAAATTTGAAAGGCTTCAGTCCCCTCTCATCCATGCGAATGCTTTGCTGCTATGACACTCTTCAAAATATGGAGTTTCTACTTATCAAATAATAGTTTACCCCTTTTAACAAAAACTGTCCCTGCAGTTCTCTTGAGACAAGCTTATATCTCTATGTTAGCATAATAGGCTGCTGTGAGACTTCCTTTAAGATTTTTAGAAGAGAGAGAGAGAAAGTGAGCTCACGTGCATGCGCATGTGTGTGTATGAGTGCGTGCCTACAACACATTGCATTAAGTCCTTAGAGGTCTTAACAAAGACTCATCTCCTGTGCTTCGTTTGATCTTTGGCATTAAGCCTCTTTTCATTTTGAAACATTATGTGAACTATTAGTGTTGATTTTTAACTCTTGGTAATTTAGAACCCTTTATCACTTGGACCCTTTGTTCCTTTGAGAAAGAAATGTATTTAGGAACCAATACCTAATACCTGGCTTTGCTCCTCGCTGCCGAGAGGTTGGTGTTTTGAGATGTTCTCAGCAGATAGAGCTGAGATGAACTGGCCAAAAAAGGGAGAGGATGAATCATGAACGCAATAATGATGTTAACAATGGTGTTTGGATTAAATGCAATGGGGAGTCAGTGAAGAATTTTCAATAGGGTAGTAGGCTGGTCTAATTTGTAGTTTAGGAAAATTACCCAGCAATACTGTCATGGGCATGTAGAATGCACACAAAGTATCAATTACTTAAATATCACTATAATGAAAACAGGTTTTCTTGTGCTAAGTTCCACATGTCTGCCATGTATACCTATTCAAGAGTCATAGTTTATATAAATTTAAGTTTCCTAATATGACTAAATCTTTAAATATATTATTCTTTAGGAGCAAACAGAAAATAATGATATGGTGTACGTTTCTAATCTCTTTAGAAACAGAGGCTTGGGGTAAGTCACATATAAACACACACAGACACGCACATTAATTTTGTGTTTGAGGAGTTGTGATTAGCCCTCCATGCAAAACAGCAAACTGGATGGCTACATTCAAGAAACTGGTATCCACTCAGGGAATGCTGAAGGAATAGTCTTCAGGGAATTGGTGGCCCATTGACTGAGTTGCTTGCACACATTTGCCTACAGAATCAGTTGCTGAATGTTGAAAAGCTAATGTAGTAAATCACAGCTACTTTTCTACGTTTTTATGATTGTTCGTCTTCCTTATATTATATTAGAGGCAATAAAAATTGATTCTAAGTAAAGTCATTATCCTTTTAAATGAGAGTTACATAGCTCAGGCATTAAGATATTCACAAGACAAAGCAATTTTTTAAAATGGTTCGTTTTTTTCTAAATAAAGCTGAAAGAGAAATTGCATTTAACCACAAAACTGCAATAAGCTAACATCTTCCTAGAAGTGAGTAAATACATGGGATAAATGGAATTTATCTTTTTATAATAATATTTGCTAATTATTGAATACTTGTAAAAATAAATATTTGATGCTTCTAAAAATAGCAAGAAAAAAAACTAATTTGTACTTACCAATTCAAGAAATGGAATGATGCAATGTACCTACAGAAAAAAATGACTATTCTGATTTATATATATTGTCCATAGACAATAAATCTTATATCAATACTCATTCAAGGAACAAAGGATTCCAGGGTTGCACACATGATTCTAAAGTGGGCTTCTTTCCTAATCCTGAGCATAAAATCTACAATCTTTTATAATTAGCTGCAGCCAAACCTGCCCATCTGTCCAAATTTTGCCAAGAATGGAGAATATATATATCTTCCAAATAGAGACACTATTTTTATCTTCCAAGGCTATTTGCTGTGCAAACATCCTTGAAAAGATCAGCCAAAACAAAAGGCTGTCAAGTGCCTGTGATCACAGGACATACAGAAATGTGAGTGACACGTGCTATATTGTCTCTCAGTATATAAGAAGTACCCATGAAGTGGTAATTAATGGTTTCTCTCTAATATCAAGCATGAAGTTCATTTATGGAAATCCACTGAGATAACAAGTATGCTGAAACATTATAAGTTGTTTTGTTATTGTCATTTAAGGTTGAGATCATTAACCCTATTTAAAACATAGCCAAACATCGTATAAAATTAATTTTAAATTAAACAGCAAAGCTTAGGGGTGCCTGCATAGTGTAGTCAGTTAAATATTGGTTTCAGCTCAGGTCTTGATCTTGTGGGTCATGAGATCAAGCCCCACATGGGACTCTGCACTCTGAGGAATCTGCTTGAAGATTCCCCTCTCTGTCTGCCCCTCCCACTTCCATGCTCTCTCTCTCTGTCTCCCTCTCTCAAATAAATAAGTCTTTTAAAAATTAATAAACATTTTTCTCTTTTTCTGAATGTGCTTTCTTTAAAAAAAAAAGAAAACCAGGAACTTTTGTTGACAGATAGTTAAACCCAAGATCTATCTTAACTCCAAAGATCTTTGAGCATAACCTGGGAATGACAGAATTAAGGCATAAACCATTAAGGCGTACCCATTGTGTATGGGTAAGAAAATACAAAAATTAAAGCAAAGCTGCAAATATTTCTGAAATAACCTTTCTTTATTCAGGTAAAATTACTAAATGGTTAGCCCAAAGAACTCTACTTATATTATTTTAACTGCATTGTCAGAAGGCAGGAGACATAAACCTATCTCTATCAAACTCAAACTTGTTAAAATAATCTCAGTTACTCAATCTAAATGCTCAGAATTTGCGGTTTCAATAAAACAAGAATGAGACAATTCCTTTCTCAACATATATTCATTATTATATTTAAGCCCCATTTTTTTCTCTTATTAAATCACCCTGCCCCATCAATGGATTTATTCAAGTTAGTTATCTGGCTACTCAGTCCTGGGAGCTGTCCTTTCACAGACCCATTCTTTATGCCATACAATCAGTTATGAAGCAAAAATTTCAACTTATGAACCATAGTTTGCTAGATATTTTGAGAGGGTTTTGAGTGCTGTCTCTGAGTGGATCACCCTAAAGATGATACAAAATCTATTAATGACATAAAAGCAAAGGAAGTGGTAGAAATGGTTGATGTTATCATATCCTTTTTTTGTGATATCTCCACAAGGAAAAGTAAGGAGATTGGAAATGCAGAAAGTCTTGGTTTTGGTTCGAACTTCTGCTGGTGGCTTTAGTTGGATATGTCTCAAGTTCTTAAGAAGAAGAGTTTGTAATAAATTATGTGTTTTAGTCACCTTTAACTGCTATATCAAAATACCATAAACTGGCTGACTTATACACAACACTTTTTTCTCACATTTGTGGAGGCTGGGAAGTACATGATCAAGGCGCTGGTCGGCTTAGTTTCTGGTGGATCCGGTTTCCTGGTTCCTGGACAGCTGTTTTATCATGGAGTCCTCACTAGGCAGAAAGCGATATGGAGCGCTTTAGAATCCTTATTATAAAGGCGCTAATTTCATTTGAGTGTTCCACCTTCAGATCTAATCACCTCCCAAAGGTTCCACCTCCAGAGAGCATTACACTGGGGATTAGAGTTCACCATAGGAATTGGTGGGGAACACAAACATTCAGTCCACAGTGTTAACATTTACTGACATATTCTTACTTAGTAAAATGCATGATTTATCCTCTGCATTCTGTAACTATTTCAGGATTTGAGTTGAATAGAACTGATGCAAAGTCAAAGAACTTTACTATAGGTATCCATAGTCCCTGATCTCCTGTTGGGTAAATGATTATGATTATCTGACATGACATGCCTTAAAAATAACTTAAGTTATGATTTTGGGGTATATGTTATATATGTGTATGTGTGAGTAAAGCCTAGATTTATTGGTTAACATACATGATACCTTAATCAGGAATCTATAGAGGTAATTAAGAAAAAAATCAAATATTATAAATAAAAATCTATATAAAAATTGCATGTCATTATTCACTAAGCAATGAATTTAAAAAATGTTAATGAATTAGAAATAAGATGAGAGGGGCGCCTGGGTGGCTCAGAGGGTTAAAGCCTCTGCCTTCGGCTCAGGTCATGATCCCGGGGTCCTGGGATCGAGCCCCGCATCGGGCTCTCTCCTTGTTGGGGAGCCTGCTTCCTCCTCTCTCTCTCTCTGCCTGCCTCTCTGCCTACTTGTGATCTCTCTCTGTCGAATAAATAAAAAATCTAAAAAAAAAAAAAAAAAAAAAAGAAATAAGATGAGATACCACTGTATGCCAATTATAATGGCTAAAATTAAAAGATTGGTCATACAGAATATTGGTAACATGTGGGGCAAATGGATCTTGTCTTGATTATGTATGGGAATGAAAAATGGAACAACCACTTTGGAAAACTGCCAGTTTCATAAAAATTTATGATATACTTTCCATAAGCAAATCATTTCAATCCTAGGTATTTGCTCAAGAAATAGAAACATTTATCCAAACACAGAACTTATATGAATGTCAATATCAATTGTATTTGTGATAGCAAAAACTGGAAACCATACTAATGTCCATCAACAAGTAAATGTTTTACACAAAATATGATATATCCATATAATCAAATACGTTTGGACAATAAGCAAAAAAAAAAAAAAAAAAAAAGTTGCTAATATATGCACCATGATATTTGATTATCAAAATCGTTAAGTTGGTGGAAGAAATCAGATAGTCCCAAACACGCATAGGCACACAATCAGAGAATAAACGTATAATTTTATTTATAACAAATTTAAACTGTCATGGTATAAAGCAGGTTCATAGTTGCTTAAAGAGCAAGGGTGGAGTGAAGCTGGATTATAAAGAGACACAGAAATATTAGAATTGACAGACATTTTGTATTGGCAGTAGTGATTTCCTAGGTGTATATAACTGTCAAAATATATAGAATTGTATAATTTAAAAAGATGCAAATTATTTTGTGTAAACTTCTGTATATTTTAAAAAGCACATATATATAAACCATAGGGTTTGCTAATTAGCTTGCTTAGGATAATTAGAAGTATTTTTCATTGCTAGAATGGTTATTGATGATATATAAGACAAACATTCCCTGTACCCAAAGAATTTTCAACAATTAAGAGTTTTGGGGGTGCCTACGTGCCTCAGTTGGTTGTGTACAACTTTTGATTTCAGCTCAGGTCATGATCTCAGGGTCATGAGGTTGAGTCCAGTGCCAGGCTCTGAGCTCAGCAGGGGGTCTGCTGGAGATTCTCACTCTCTCTCTGCAACCCTCCTTCATTCTCTCTCTAAAAATAAATAAATAAATCTTTAGGAAACAACAACAAGAATTTTGAATGTGCACAGAAAGGACAGGGAAAATCCAAGTAGGAATTTTGGGGAAGTGAAGACTGGAGAGAAACCCAATTCTGAAGTGCGTATTTGAAAGAAACTCAATAAGTGTATGGAAATGTTATGGGAGGGTTTGAGAGTGATATTCTAGGCTGAATAAAGGTAAAGAAGTATAAGGAGATGAGAAAGGAGTATAGAGTTTTGGGGAATTGTATTGTATTGTAAGTTTCATTACAAGGAGTGAAGCAATACCAGAAAGACTCTTGGGGGTATGTGTTATTACAGTGGACATTTGGGATTTTGGAAAGTGCCATTGGGGAATTTTGGCTTTCAGAAATTTCCTGTCATAATAGGAACATTATGTACATCCTGTAATAATAGGAAAACATCCTGTAATAATAGGAAAAAATTACATACATTATAGTTAGTATTACATTTAACTTTAATGAAACAAAAAAGAAACAAAAAGGAAAACTCTATATAAACTAAAAACTAGAACAAGTCCTTAATGTAGCCTCACTTTGGGGCAGAAAGATCTTCCTTGTAAATAATGCCAACTCTAAAGCCTTAAATAAAAGGAATTAAAATTGGCTACATAAGAATAAATATTTTTATGGCAGAAGATACCAGGCAAGTAGATGGCATAGAATTTTTGCTTCCTGTTATGATGGTGATGAGAATTATATATATATCCTTCTACTGTAAACACCTATAAAACTGTAAGGCAATTGTTTTCAGGGTGGAACCACAGTTAACAATGAAATGCGATGCTTGAGCAAAATGAAATTCATACTTACATTGGACTTTCGCCTAGTGGTACTTTCTAAGTAATAACATAAGGGAGTAGAGTCTAAAAGGAAAGAGTGTTCTTGCTGAACCAAAGTGGGGCATATGGAAGTTTGGGCTGCGATGGTGGATAGTGTTTGTGAGGTAATATACAAGGGAAGAATGAGCTATAGGGTAAAAGTACCAGAGATCTGAGTGTAGGTCACCTACAAAACTTATCTAAGTGTGTAGTTGCATATACCAGAGGAAGACTCTGAAAGGCTAAGTAAAGAGCTGGTGTCCTCAAGAGAAATATAGATTACCAAGTCTTTGGAACTTTGGTAATCTACCTTAAAAGGAGTATAAAGATCCCATTGTGATCCCTGGGTTTGTAATCGATTATCCAGAGATGACATAACCTTGGAGTATAGGTTACATCCTAGAATAAGAACATTATAAGAATAAATTTTACATAACACACTGTGAAGCAAATTTGACAAGATCAAGAAAACTTGTAGGCAGTAATTTAGATGCCTGCCAGAATAAAACACAATACTCCTTAAAGGAAGATGATGTATTTTGGGCTCCTTGTAACTATCTTCCAAAATATCCAGCACTTTATAACCACACACAACAAAACATGAGACTTGTACTTAAAATCAAAGGAAAGGGAGGCATTCAATGGAAACTGAGTGTAATATGTTACAGATATTGCAGGTGTGGGCAAGACTTAGGTATTAAAAATGTAATTGTATCTTGGAGATATTGTGGGTTTGGTTCCAGACCACCACAATAATACAAATAAGCCAGTGAAATGAATTTTTTGGTTTTCCTTTGCCAGTACAAGATCTCACCTTGGTGTTGATGGCTGTTTACTGATCGGGATGTGGTTACTGAAGGCTGGGGTGGTTATGGCAATTTTTAATGTAACACTGAAGAATGTTGCATTGATTGACTCATCCTTTCTGAATGATTTCTCTGTAGCATTCAGTGCTGTTTGATAGCATTCTACACAGTAGAACTTCTTCACAATTGGAGTCAGTACTCAAATTCTATTGATCTCTTACCAACCGAGTGTATATAGTATTCTAAATTCTTTGTTGTCATTTCAACAATCTTCGCAACGTCTTTATCTGGAATAAATTTCACCTCCAGAAACCACATTCTTGCTTATTTATAAGAAGTGAATCTTCATCTGTTGAACTTTTATCACAAGTGTATCACATATTCAGGCACTACTTTAAATTCTAGTTCTCTTGCCATTTCTACCCCATCTGCAATTACTTCCTCCACTGAGCCTTGAACCAACCCCTCATAATTATCCTTGATGGTTGCAATCAACTTCTTCCAATCTCCTGTTCATGTGGCACTTCTGACCACTCTTCATGAATCACAAGTAGTTTTATTGACATATAGAATGGTGAACTCTTCTTGGATTTACACTTTACTTTGCTCAGATCCTTTAAAAGAATCAGTATCTACAGAAGGTATAACCTTTCTAAATGTATTTCTTAAATAATAATATGTCAATGTTGAAAATGCTCTTTAATCCATGGGCTGCAGAATGGATGTTGTATTTGTAGGCATGTAAACAACATTAATTTCATTGGACATATTCATCAGAGCTCTTGACTGACCAGGTGCATTGTCAATGAGCAGTGATATTTTGAAAAAAAAATTTTTTTTTCTTTGCTGTTTTTTGTTTGTTTGCTTTTTGCTTGTTTTCTCAGCAGTAGGTCTCAGCAGTGGGCTTAAAATATTTCATAAACCTTGTTTACTACAAACCATGACAGCAATGTGCTTCCATACAGGCTTTGCTGTTCCATTTATAGAGCATGGGCAGAGTAGAGGTAATATAATTCTTAAGAGTCCCAGAGTTTCTAGAATGGTCAGTGAGCACTGGACTCAACTGAAGTCACCAGCTACATATCCCCTAACAGGAGAATTAGCCTCTTGTTTCAAGTTTTGAAATCAAGTACTGATTTCTCCTCTCTAGCTATGAAAGTACTGGATGGCATCTTCTTCCAACAGAAAGCTATTTCATATATGTTGAAAATTTGTTGTTTGGTATAGCCATCTTCATTAATTATCTTAATTTTACAAAAAGATAACTTAATGTTTCATGTAATAATAGAAACAAGGTATCGGGTGATTATAGCACATGGATGAGGGAAATGAATGACAGCTTTGCCAAAGGAGATGGGAAGAAAAATTTTAGAATAGTATCATAAGATTTCTGTACTACATTTGAAGCAATACATAGGAAAGTGTTGCCAAATTAGTTAAAATATGTAATGTATATTGTAGGCTTACCACTAAAATTATTTTTAAAGAAATGTAATTTAAACTTTTGCCTATCTCCCCACATTTACTCCCTCTGGACCAGGAGTACCATGCTCTAATCCCAATCTACTCAACTAGGTTGAAACCCAGCTGGTGCCAAAATGCCAGCTTACCACTCTTCTCTCATGATCCCTGACACCAGACTCATTGGAAACATGGCACTTTTGCCTAACACAGGTCCATTCAAAGGACTTGACCCTAGAGAAACAAAAGATACAGATATTGAAGGTGAGGCCATCTATTACTTCAAGGCCATTGTCTTCTTCAAAAATTATGAGATTAAGAATGAAGCTGATAGAGCCTTGATATATAAAACTCTACATTTCTGAGTGCCTAAAGAAACTCCAAAAGTACAATTTCAGAAGGCAAAGTGAGAAATATGTGTATATGTGGGGAATCACTAATTGTCCCATTCCTGGAGAGGCTGGTTTTCCACTAAACCTGCAAACAAGATAAGGTGATAAGGGCCTACTTAACAGCAGGTGAGACAAGAGACTGGATTGACTTTCTGAGAAAGTTTTCACCCTGAGAGTGATAAACCTAGAAAAATGCTGGGCTTTCTTTACGAAGAGACAGTTCATGAACAAGAGGGCCTTAGGACCTGGACAGTAAAAGAAGCCTGTGCAGACACTGTTTCCACAGCCATTGACAATATTTTACAGCAGGATGAATACAATTATTTGTCTTTATTTGATAAAGTTTTGTACAGAAGAGAGCATGTCTTCACTTAAAGAATTCTTTTTTTTTTAAAGATTTTATTTATTTATTTATTTGACAGAGAGAAATCACAAGTAGATGGAGAGGCAGGCAGAGAGAGACAGAGGGAAGCAGGCTCCCCGCCGAGCAGAGAGCCCGATGCGGGACTCGATCCCAGCACCCTGAGATCATGACCCGAGCCAGGCAGCGGCTAAACCCACTGAGCCACCCAGGCGCCTCCACTTAAAGAATTCTTGATCAAGATTTGGGTTGGGGAAGCACCTGGGTGGCTCAGTGGGTTAAAACCACTGCCTTCAGCTCAGGTCATGATCCCAGGGTCCTGGGATCGAGACCCACATTGGGCTCTCTGCTCAGCGGGAAGCCTGCTTCCCTTCCTCTCTTTGTGCCTGCCCCTCTGCCTACTTGTGATCTCTGTCTGTCAAATAAAAATAAATAAATAAATAATAATAAATAAATAAATAAAAATCTTAAAAAAAAAAAAAAAGGAATTTGGGTTGGGGAGGGAAGAATGGGTTGTCAAAGTGTGATTTTAAATTTTCCACAGTTTGAAGCTAGTGCTTAATAATTACGTAATAGTAAAGAAATTTTTAACATTGAACAAAAAGAAATATAACTTGTACTTTAAGGGGGAGCTAAAATGAAATCAAAATATTCAACTAAAACCAGATAAAGACAGGAGAAAAGGAATAACAAAATTATAAAAAACACAAAATCAATGAGTATAAAACATTATAAACATCCAACTGTATCAATACTCAATTTAAATGTGACTTAACTAAAAACACCAATTAAAAGACAGGAATCATCAGAGTAGATTAGAAAATAGTTTCCAACTCTATTTTGTCTATAAGAAACACCTTTTAAATATAAAGACTGACCTCGATTAAAAGTAAGGAGATAGAAGAAGACATATCATGCCACAAGTAGTAATAGTAAAGAATAATAATAACATCTGGAATAGCCTTTTTAATTTCAGACAATACAGATTTGAGATCAGGAAAGATTGTCAGGGATAAAGAGGGGCATTGTGTAATGATAAAGAAGTCAGTTCTCCAAGATAACACAGAAATCTTCCATGTATCTACCTAACAAGAAAGCACCAAACCACAGGAGGCAAAAACTGATAGACCTGAAAGGAAATATAGACAAATCTACTATTACAGAGACACAAAATCCACTCTGTTATTAATTAATATATCATGTAGTCAGAAAATTGATAAAGATATAAATTACCTGAACAGAGCTATCAATTAAATTGATCTAATTGTCATTTATACAATACTCCTTCCAACTGTAGCAAAATACACATGCTTCTTATATTCATATAGAACATCCATCAAAATAGACTATATAATGGGTCACTCAAACACTTCAATGCATTCAAAAGAATAATGTTAAGGGTTGAAAAGATATGATGAAGCTCTAACCTCTGGAACCTCTGAATTTGACCATAGCAGATATAATCAAGTCAAGATGAAGACACTAGGATGAACCCTAATATAATGTAATTGGTGTCTTTGTAGGAAGGGAACAAGATAGAGACATATGAGACTAAACAGCCATATGAGGATGAAGGCAGAGATGGGAGCTATGTTACCACAAGTGCAAGGGACACCACAGGGTACTGGAGGCTGGGAGATGTAAGGAAGGTTCTTGAGTCTTCAGAGGGAACGTGGCTGACTTTGAACTTCTAGCTCCCCAGAATGTGAATGAATAAATTTTTGGTTGTTTAAAGCCATTCTGTGTATGGTACTTTGTTATAGCAGCCCTAGAAAGCAAATATAAATAGATAACATACAGGTGTGTTCTCTGACCACAGAGAAATTAAATGAGAAAATAAGAGAAAGACTGCCAGAATATACATAAAGATCTGGAAATTCAATGATACATTTCTAAATAACCCAAGGATCAAAGAAGTCTCAATAGAAATTTTAACAGTATATTTTGAACTGAATGAAAATGAATACATAACTTATCAGAATCTGTGGAATGAAGTAAAATCATTACTTAGAAAGAAGTCTGTTCCTTTAAATGTGTACTTAAGAAAATAAAGATGAAATACATAAATCAATAACCTAAGTTTTCATCACAGGAAAGTAGATAAAGATGGGCAATTTAAACTGAAAGTAAGTAGGAAGAACAAGATCCTAAAATTAGAGGAGAAATCAATTAAATTTAAAGCAAGACAACCATAGAGAAAATCAACATCTCAAAGTAGTTCTTGGATAAGATCAATAACAATGATGTATCCTTACTCAAGTTAACCAATTGGGAAAAGGAAAAGAGAAAGAAAGTTAGAGAGAGAGAGAGAGAAGAAAAAAACAAGACAAAGCACAGATTATTACAAATGGAAAGAGGTCATCATTAATGACCTCACAGACATTAAGACAATAATAAAGGAATGTTTTCTACAAATATATATACACATGTTTGTAATTTAGATGAAATGGAATAATTCTTGAAGGACTCAAACTACCAAAATTCAAATAAGGGAAAATAGACAACCAGATATATCCTACATCTGTTATAATAATTGAATAAAAAAATTAATAACCTTCCAATAAAGAAAGTACAAAGCACAAATGGCTTCACTGGCAAATTCCACTAAATATTTAATTAAGAAATCATCCTAATTGTCCAAACTTTGTTCCAGAATATAGAAACAGCAAGAATATGTCTTACTTTGTTCTTATGAGTCCAGCATTACCTTAATCCAAAATCAGATTTAAAAAAAATTCAAAAGAGAAAATCTAAAGACCGATATCTCTAATAAACATAGTTGTATAAATTGTCAATAAATATTACCATATCAAATCCAATAATATAGAGAAATAATTATATACCAGAACTAAGTTGGTAAGTCCAGGTTTGGAAGGCAGATTTCACATTCAAAAATCTGCATAACAAAGGAAATAGTCAACAAAACAAAGAGGCAACCCACAGAATGGGAGAAGAGATTCACAAATGATATTACAGACAAAGTGCTGATACCCAAGATCTATAAAGAACTCCTCAAACTCAATACACACAAAACAGATAATCATATCAAAAAATGGGCAGAAGACATGAACAGACACTTCTCCAGAGAAGACATATAAATGGCTAACAGACACATGAAAAAATGTTCATCGTCATTGACCATCAGGGAGATTCAAATCAAAATCACATTGAGATACCACCTTACACCAGTCAGAATGGCCAAAATCAACAAGACAGTAACAACAAGTATTGGAGAGGATGTGGAGAAAGGGGAACCCTCTTACACTGTTGGTGGGAAAGCACATTAATGCAGCCATTTTGGAAAACAATGTGGAGATTCTTTAAGAAATTAAAAAATAGAGCTACCCTGTGACCCTGGAATTCCACTGCTGGGTATTTAGCTTAAACATACAGATGTCGTGAAAAGAAGAGCCACCTGTACCCCATTGTTCATAGCAGCAATGCCCACAGTTGCCAAACTGTGGAAAGAACCAAGATGTCCTTTGATAGATGAATGGATAAAGAAGATATGGTCCATATATACAATGGAGTATTATGCCTCCATCAGAAAGGATGAATAACCAACTTTTATACTAACATGGACAGGACTGGAGGAGATTATGCTGAACGAAACAAGTCAAGCAAAGAGAGTCCATTATCATATGGTTTCACTTACTTGTGGGACATAAGGAATAACACGGAGGATATTGAGAGATGGAGAGAAGTGAGTTGGGGGAAATCGGAGGGAGATACAAACCATGAGAGACTGTGGACTCTGAGAAATAAACTGATGGCTTTGGAGGGGTGGAGTGGAAGACTGGGTGAGTCTAGTGGTGGGTATTATGGAGGGCACATATTGGATGGAGCACTGGGTATGGTGCATAAACAATGAATTTTGGAACACACCCACACAAATTAAATTAAATTTTTAAAAAATCAATTCATGTAATCTACCACATCAGAAAGTTAAAAAAACCTTAATTTTATTTTAAATTCCAATTCTAGTATAGTAAACATACAGTGTTAACGTTATTTTCGGGCATACAATGTGGTGATTCAGTACTTCTATACGTTACTCAGCACTCATCATGATAAGTGTACTCTTCAGCTCTACATGTTTTTGAGTTTTACATAAAGTTGATGATTGTGTCTTGAATTTCTCTCATTCAGCATTATGTTCATGAGACTCATCATGATTTTTCTTAAGGCTGTACTTGGTTTTCATTCTACTTCTGATGGATATTAAGTTTGCAGCTTTCACAGACAGAGCTGCTATGGAAATTATGCATCTGGTTTCTTTGAGGAGTAAATTACTAACCCTTCATCTTTATTGGGTAATGTCAAATTATTTTCCAAAGTGCATGCCAATTTATACTCCCACCCATAGTGTATAAATGTTTTTGTTGGTCTGCTTCAACAGTACTAAATTTTGTTTTCTTGTTTGTTTTTTACTAATTGTGAGTTGTTAGAGATTATCTCTGGTTTTAATTATTCCCATGATCTTTAGTAGAGTATATTTTTATAGTTTGAAAGAAGACAAAAAAGAAAAAAAATCATGATTATATAAGTTCACAAGCACTTGAAAAAAAATCCATCATCTGTTTTTGATAAAAACTCTTGGAAAACTAGGAAGACGAAAGATGTTCCTCAACTTGATAAGGAACTTGCACAGCAAAACAAAGCAAAGAAGAACCTAACAGCATCATAATTAATTGTGAGAAACTGGATGCTTTCCTTCTAAAAGTAGGAACAAGGAGATGATATCCTTTCTCCCTACTCCTATTCAACCTCATACTGGAGGTCCTGGCCAATATAATAAGAACAGCAAATGAAAGGTGCAAATATTAGGATGGAAGAAATAAAACCATTTTTATTTGAATATAGCAGGTGTCCTGTACTAGAATAAAGGAACTGAGATAAGAATTAAAGAAATATGAATAATGTAAGGACTTCCGTTAATAATAATGTATCACTGTTGGTTCACGTAGTAGGACAAGTGCATTACACACAATACTATAAGATGTTAATAAAGGAAACTGAGTTACAGATCTATGGAATCCTTCTTTACATATCTTCACAACTTTTCTGTAAACCTAAAACTCTTCTAAAGTAAAAACTTTGTTGGGGCGCCTGGATGGCTCAGTGGGTTGGGGCCTCTGCCTTCGGCTCGGGTCATGGTTCCGGGGTCCTGGGATCGAAGCCCCGCATCGGGCTCTCTGCTCAGTGGGGAGCCTGCTTCCCCCTCTCTCTCTGCCTGCTGCTCTGCCTACCTGTGATCTCTGTCTGTCAAATAAATAGATGAAATCTTTAAAAAAAAAAAATAAAATAAAAATTTTGTTTAAAACAGTAGTTTAGGAAAAATACATAATAAGCTGTGCTTTGTTTAAAAAGACCATGCAAAGTCAATACTTAATATTTTTATTAGACATACCTGCACATGTACTTGTGTGTATGTGTGTTTAAATGTGGAAGAAAATATTCTGAAAGGGTAGACAAAAAAAAAAAAGTGTAAATGTAGTTAGTTGTATAGAACATTTGGGATTGAGGACATGATTTAAATCCCATCTTAATATTGTCTGTAACATTTAAAAAATGTATAAGGGAAATTATGTGTTGGATTACTTAAGGCATTATTTCTTTGAAAAAATAAAGGGCCCGTATACTTAGAACCGAACTATGTGGGCATAAACTGCCACATCATTTTCTATTAGTGGTGTGGTTTGGAACAATTCTTGAATAACCGTTCCGTCCTCTGAAAAAATGTAAACAATTATATTTACCTTAATATTGCAGTGGTTTCTTTGCAATCTTTATCTCCTCCTGATATATCTACACACATAAAATTCTTTCTCAGATCTCAATACTCTCTCAAATTACTTTCGGATTGGGTGATCTATTGGAGAGCAATGAGTTCACCGTGTTAGAGATATCTGGATGGCTGGTGGGTGGAGAAGTTGAGGTGTGAATTTAGTTGGAAAGCTTAAAGATCAATTTTAGACCCCATGTAATGTTTCTCAAAATTCATACAATTGCTTAGTGAATAGTTTCACTGCTTAATCTCTAAGGCAAAATCTCATTGCTTTGTAAGAATAAATAAAATCTCAGCCATTATGTAAGTATGTTGTATACTTACATACAACTATCCAGGTATATTGTAATTGAACATTGTATACGAAGTCTCTGTTTTTCATATTTTTCTTATATACACTATTCCTCTATAAATATCTGTCTAGTCACATATATCTGGGTGTATCCCATATATAATGTGTTAATGTTCATTAAACAGACGAAAATGCAAATCTCAGGAAGTGTTGCATGTAGTTTTTGTCAAGTTACCATAAGTTTCCCTCTAAGCTCCCTGAAAAATCCCAAAAGAGGACAGCTTCCAACAGAGGGGCTATAGAAATCCAATATCATTACAGAGGATTTTGAAAAATGGCTCAAGGGTTTTGAATACTTGTGTTAGATTCATTTACTATCTAAATCATGAGAGGACTGGAACAGAGCAGTTCTAAAACCTAATCTTATGCATTCCCTGTGAAAGGAGATTCCAAAATTAAAGTAGCCATCTCTAAGAATGTCCTTCAGATAGAGTCAAAGGATATTGAGGAAGCAGGGCCTATGCACATCTCCTGTTTCAATTCTCAGAACACCATGAGCTCTGGATTTTTGTCAGTTGTAACTTGTCAATTACACCTTTTGCACCTCCTGAATATATCCTTCTACTTTGGATCAAAATCAAGATACTGAACATCTGTTAGCTGAATAGCCAATCCTGTATCAGAGCATTTTACTCTGTCAGCATCATTCATGATTGTTTCAAAACAAGTTATGTAACCTTGTGGGTTTTTTTGTTTGTTTGTTTGTTTGTTTTTGTTTTTTTTTTTTTGCCTTTGAATTTCAGTCAACTATGTACTGTCCAGGTTGCATGCCTCACACCCTCAAATAATGCTTTTGGTTGCTTAAAGCCTCCTCTTAGTCAATCTCTGATTGCAAGAGATACAGAGTGCTGTGTTAAATTAATTAAACAAGGAATCCATTAGACAGAGGTGGTCCTTTATATAAGCAGACCAAAATGTAAGCCTCTGAATGCCTCAAGGTTATAAAATCAAAACACTAAGGATAACCAATCATAAGTAGCCAACTAGGCTTTAAGCAATAGTCCATCAAATACTTTATTTCTCTGATTTTTTTTTTTTTTAATTAAGTCTTTCCCCAGGCTCCTTGTAGGTGGAGCGCTCCTAACCACTTCCAGTTTGGCACTGCCCAATTTCAATAATTTTTTGCTCAAATAAGCTCTTAAACTTTCTAATATGCCTCAGTGCATCTGTTTAGTCTTATCTTTTTTTTTTCCTGCCTTATTGTATCTGTTAACAGTTTCCAGCACAAAAAAGAAAAAAGGGAGCTTCCAAAATAGCAATACTATCATTCCTCAATTCACATAACTCAGTTTCAAAATGAGGCTGAAAATCCAAATTTCTTTACTCCAAGTTGAGAGTTTTACCAAGCATGTTGCAGGTTGGACTGTTATGACTTGAATAATCAAAGGTCCTCAGGGATTCTTGGATAACCGTGAAAGCAAAATCCTGTGAAGATTTATATAGATCACGGGACACTCTTTTCTCCAAGCAGGGAAGAATAGAAACATTTGCTGTCCATGCTTTTCTGGCAGGCAGTGTTCTTTGTGTCACATTTAGCAAGCAGAACTTGATGTTCTGATTATCTCACGATTTCTGAAGCTCAAACTAACAACTTAATTTTGAGAGTACTAAGTTGCTTAATACAATAATACCAGCAGGAAATTTAGACCAGTAGTGACGTCATAAAATTACCAAGAATGAGAAAAATATGTGATACGTAGAAGCTAAAAGAATGACTTAATCTAATTCAGAGGAAACATGGAAATTCTATAGGCAGATACAGGTAGGGAGAAAAGGATACTCCATAGTTAATTCTTAGACCACTAGTAATAAATGTAGTGTGTTACCGTATTCTAAAGTGTTTGTGCTTACTGAAGTATTTGAGCCTCTATGTTCAGTATTTATCAATATACCTTACAGCTAGGAACTAATAGAGTCATATAATATTCCTGATTTTAGGACAATAGAAGGAACAACCTTTGCTGAGAATCGTTGTGGAAGATACACAGATGGATCCAACATGACTTTGCATGCATCCAAGGCCAGCAATCAAAAATCTTTATTTTCCCCTTTATGAGATCTCTGGATATCAGCAGTTTCCCAAAACATATCTCAAGGTGTGGGTGTTCTTTAAAACTACTTCAAATTACTTCAGTCTTTTCTCCTGAGTTCTCCTAAGGCAGAGGGAAAACCAGAGTCTAATTTATAACTCTGAAGATTAGGACCTAATTTATAACTCTGAAGTTCGCTGGAGATTTTAAGAGACAGCAGTCTCAGCTCACTGGCTACTGAACGAAAGGTCCTTTTTTATTTTTTAGAAACAAACATTATATTACAGTCGTGTTTAGCCCAGCTGGGGAAGCCTAATGTAGCTTGAAATAAGTTTTGTTATGAAGTAGTGATTCTGAGTTAGAATGCCTAGTCTTGCTGGCCAGGGGTGTTTACAGAACCTAGCACCATCTTGGGAGAAAAAATTTGAAATAAAGGCATGCATTGTAAGGGATTATAAATAACAGCTTCAGCTGCGACCACAGGGTTTGGTTTAATTTGTTTGCAGCTCTTTCTGTGCAGTACTTTCCCATCCTCTGTACTGCCAACTGGAGCTTCTTTGGTTTCCATAGTGATGCCCCCAGGGCATTTCTCTTTTACTTGGTGTTTGGCTTCCGATTGTTGATTTCTGGTCTTGCTCTGTGTCATAAACCCATTTTATGCTGAATATCACTGAAAGGTATTAGAGAATCTATTGGAAGAATCAGTTTGTCAGCCTTCTTTTTCCCCAAACTGGATAAGGCTTGAGCTTTTAAAATGTAGCAGTTCTCCTGAAGGAATCAGAATCAATCCTTAAGAGCAAACAGTCACAGATACTTTCCAAATAAATGCTAAAAAAAATTACACTTAACATGACATTTTAAAATTACCTCAAAAGCAATGAAAAAACAGGTTTATCTATAATGATTAGCTAAGTTTTTAAATTAGTGATTACTGTATGATGTGTGATTTAAAATACTATTTAAAAAAAAAAAATAGTGTTGGGGCACCTGGTGGCTCAGCTGGTTAAGCGCCAGACTCTTGCTTTGGGCTCCAGGTCATGATCTCAGGGTTATAGGATCGAGCCCTATGATGAGCTCTGTACTCAGCACAGAGTTGCTTCAGTTTCTCTCTCCCTCTCCCTCATGCTCACTCTCTCTGTCTCAATGAATAAGTAAAACCCTTAAAAAGAATAGTGTTAATAAGTTTTAGAGACAAAAATCAGCATCTAGACTACTGTGTGAGGCATTCTGGGTACTGTATGTAATAGAATAGAATGGACTGGAAGTTAACAGTTTGGCATCTAGTCCTGGATTTAATCAGACACTGTGTGACCTTGGACAAATCAGTTCATCTTTCTGGGTAAATACTTTTTTTTTTTTTTTTTTAAGATTTTATTTATTTGACAGAGAGAGAGAGATCACAAGTAGGCAGAGAGGCAGGCAGAGAGAGAGGGAAGCAGACTCCCCGCTGAACAGAGAGCCCGATGTAGGGCTCGATCCCAGGACCCTGAGATCATGACCTGAGATGAAGGCAGAGGCTTTAACCCACTGGGCTGCCCATGTGCCCCCTGGGTAAATACCTTCTTAACAGCATTTTAATGAGTACTCTAGCATATTACATGTGTTTGATGGGTACTAGCATTGTCCCTAATTTTAAATGAGAAAACTGAAGCAGGGAGGGTCTAAGCAACATAAATAGGCTCACACAATTAGTAGAATTAATCCTATTATCCATTAATCCTATTATGGTTAATTAATCCTATGACTCAACTTTTAAACAAGCCCCAAATCAGCACTTGCTCTCTTAGCTAAGATGGGATATAGCATTTGAACCAAATAATCTTACATGAATAGAAAAATAAACTGAGGTTAAGTAACTCACTGAAGGACACTTGGGTTGTGTCAGTAGCATTTTAAAGTCCTATATCTTGTGTTCTTTTCTCAAATACAACAAAACTATAAAAATGTCTATATTTTTATGATTCAACTATGTTTTGTTCTTTTAGAAAGAGAAGTTAATAAAAAACAAATGGTATATCTAAATCCTCACAAAAATAAATAACATTGTACTGTACAGTTCAGATTTTCTCAAACAACTTGAAAGTATTAATGAGGAAATTTAATCTTATTCTCAGTGTTTATTACCATCAGTGTTGATTATTCATTTAGGATAAAGAGCATATAAAAAAATCAACCCTTTTGCTTTTAGAATTAAGGTGAGTTATTAAACTGTGAATTATGTATTTATGGATACATCACACACCTCTTGCTCCCTGTCCCTCTCCCCCCGTGCATCTCCACAAGATTCTACAGTATTTGTCTTTTACCTTGGCCATTTTTATTGTAACCAGCTTCATTCAGCTGTGAACCCATCTTGCCTCAGCTGAACCTCCTTTCCTGGTCCCAGCTTGTTTCTGAAGCTTCAGCCCAAGACAGGCATCTTTTGGGAACTGCTGACCTCCTATAATCTATATAGAATCTATATAGAATCCATATAGAATGTATAATGTGGGGAGGCAGTGCTTGTCCAGTGGGGGAGGGACGCTCTTCTGTGCTGAAGTCATTCCACCAGATAAACTTCAGGCATGTGATTCTTTGACTTCATTTCCTCTTTCTGTGGAGACCCAAGCATAGACATGAGGTTAAAAGGTCTCGATGCTATATTTTTATGAATTTGCCCTCAATTCTACCTCTATCAGGAGGGAACATGCCATAGTTTCAAAGTCTGTATGACCACTTTTATTCTTGAATGAGTTTAATTCAGAAGTTCTCTACAAATAATCACTTGAAAGTACTGTTTGTCAAGCTCTTCATAATTTTTTGCTGCTGTGCATTGGATTAAGTATCAAGACGAAATATAAGTAAAATATATATCAAAACATACTCAGTTTTACAACATGTATGTCTGTGTACATATCATGCATATACAGAGTATATAATAACACATATTTTATACATGGGAAATAATGTTTTAGAGTTTGTTAAGCCTACTCTTTTGAGACTATATTACATCAAAAATTAAAGGATGCTATCATGCTTATTGTTCAAAGCCAAGATGGTAATGTTCAGAGTCAGGGTTGCCGAAAAGCAAAGATCTAGCCTTCTTTATTCCTTTTCTCAGAAAAGAACGTGAGAGTCCATGATAACCTACAAACATAATTTTAAATTTCCCGACTTTGGACATTGAAAGACTGGTTGCTTCCTATTATTAAATATTGAATTATTTAAATATTCAAATGATTAAAATATGAAGAAGAGTATGAATAATTTCTAAAGAAATGTGCCTAAAGCACAAGATATTTAGAGATCTCATGTTCGATGTTTTTGAAGAAAAGCAGACTCTTTTGGTAGTTGTATACTGGTTATGGTATAACTTTAGTAATATTAATATTAATGATGATAATTAGCATAAAACTCTATGAACCTTCAAAAACATTTATGGAACACAACACTGTGTACTAAGCTTTCATATAAACCTTTAACATATACTTTCTAATTAATACTCACACATCCTACTTGTTAGATTTTCATCCCTGCTTTGAACACTGTAGGGGGTATTTGACATCCTTACAAAACTTTAATATTGAATTTCTAGTGATTGCATACCCTCTATCAGTTAGGCATATTATTACCACTGTTCTCAAAATGAGAAAAACGAAGCATAGATAGATTAAATTATATGCCTAAAGTCATAGAGTGAGTAAGTGATGGAAGCATAATGGAAGCCAGGAGGTCTGACTGCAGACCTACAGTATTATGCACTGAATTACAGGGATCAGGACTATTTCTGTCATTTCTTTTTTTTTTTTTTTTAATTTTTATTTATTTATTTATTTGACAGACAGAGATCACAAGTAGGCAGAGAGAGAGGAAGGGAAGCAGGCTCTTCGTTGAGCAGGGAGCCCTATGCGGGGTTCGATCCCAGGATCCTGAGATCATGAACTGAGATCATGACCTGAGCAGAAGGCAGAGGCTTTAACCCACTGAGCTACCCAGGCGCCCCTATTTCTGTCATTTCATAAGAAGTTTATACTGTTACATTTTGGGTAGTGGTATCTTGGGCTTAAGACAGAATTGTTTTCCCAAGGCCCTCCCCCAAAATTTGCACACCAATTGTAGATAAGTGATTGAAATTCACTGTTGTTTTTATTTTGTGTTCTTTGCTCTGTGCATTTCCAGATTCTCTATAGTGAACATGGTTACCTTTGCAATAAAACCAATCATTAGAATATTTAATTGTCAGGTGCCTGAGGGGCCCTGTTGCGTGGACGTCTAACTCAATTTCTGCTCAGGTCATGCTGTGAGGGTGGTGGGATCAAGCCCCACATGGGGCTCCCGGCCCCGCGGACGGTCTGCTTTTCTCCTTCTCCCTCTGCCTGTGCTCCTGCTTGAGCACTCTCTCTCTCTCTGAAATGAATAAATAAATCTTTTAAAAATATAAGTATCGGGGCTCCTGGGTGGCTCAGTGGGTTAAGCTGCTGCCTTCGGCTCAGGTCATGATCTCAAGGTCCTTGGATGGAGTCCCGCATCCGGCTGCCTGCTCAGCAGGGAGCCTGCTTCCTCCTCTTTCTCTGCCTGCCTCTCTGTCTACCTGTGATCTGTCTCTGTCAAAGGGATAAAAATATATGTTTATAAAAAATAAAAAAAAATTTAAAAAAATGCTTTTCTTGGCAAAAAAAAAAAAAATATATATATATATATATATATATATGTATCATAGAGCTATGGCGAAAATCTAACAAATAACATAAATCTGTAAAATATACCACAGTTAAAGTCTGCATCCTTATGATCATATTTTAATTATAATTTTTATAACACGTAGATTGCTGTGTTATACATACCAACCAACCATGTATGTCTTGATGGACTATTAAAATACTAAACTTATGAATTTAATGTTTGCCATGCTGTTTAATTTTATTACAAAAATTATTTGATCTATAACCTTTTGCTGTTATTTTTCTGTCACAATTGACAACTCATATTGTAAAAGCTATCAGCAAAATGGTATACTTAAATTTTATAACACAATTATATCTGCAATAGTTATTTAAGTGCCTCTAAAACAAAATATTTTACTATATACAATAATTTTATATACTTATAATCTATTTTTTTTGACAAAGTTATGTTTCATATAAATGAATGTGCTATACTTACATCTTAAGAATATATTTTGATCTTAATAATGATTAAAAAAACGAGAAAAATAACTTTCTTCCACCATGAAATTTTAGTGGTATCTTTTTCTTATTAATCAATGATGCATATATTAACTATTCTCTCTCCCCCCTATTATTTATCTGTGGGTTGGAGAAACTTCAAAGAACATATTCCTTCCCCTCAGTTCAGTTAGTATGGTAGTTTTTATTTTAGCTAACTGAAGTACTTTTTATATAAAGTTTCCATTTCAATATGTGGCAACATTTCCATATTAATTAAATTAGCATTCTCTCTACCATCTTTGGGTTCTATCTATTCTGCTTTGTGTAGGGTTGTGGCAGAAATATGTCTCTGATGGTCTATGTCACTCCTTCCTGGTACCTAGTCTTTGTCCCTATATCCCTCTGTGTTTTGGTCAGTAAATGTTACTGCTTCATCCCTCTCTGTCTTACCTCTGTGTCTGTCCAGGCCAGTTTATTTTTCCAAGTGGTTTATATGTTTCACTTTGGCTACTACAAACTCAGTGAGGCTATTTATGGGGCTTCACAACTTAACACATAAGAAACGATTATACTACTTTGTAATCATTGTTGGGAAAAGCAGGGCTGCTATGGGCCCCATTTTCAAACTTATCTGCCTGAAGATATTGCTTAGCCATTTTTAATTAGGCTCATGATATGCTGCACTGAAAAATGAGAGACCCTTTTACAGACCTGGGACACACATATGCAGAGATTTCTGATCTCCTCCACTTTTAGCTCCTTAAATTCAATCTGAAGATTCTACTTGTCCTACTAACACTGAGCTAGTAGGAATAATTGTCACCATGAATTATTGTGGGAATAATGGAGCATATATATTAAATGCATTAATTATTTAAGTAGCACATAAACTTATAACACTTTCTTTATATTCTTTCCTAATTAATAAAACCTTGTAGTCTTCTATCCTTAAATGTTTTGTTGTACAACATCATCAAAAGCATAGCAGGGATAAGACAAGTTTCTTTGAGATGACATTGAGAAGGTGAAATCATATGAAAATGTGTTTTCAGGATCAATAATGCATACCTTTATAATTTTTTGAAATAATGTATTCATCAATTTAATATACCAACCTTAAAATTTCAGTGATTTAAACATGTAACATGTTCTTCTCATTATATCACAAATTAGTGACTATGTTCCTATTAAGATGTCTGAGTTCTTCTGTATGAAACAGTGCGATTTCAAGATGTTTGAGGCTAAAAGGGCAGAACAGTTCATTATGTGATAAAGTAGACAGAAGAATGGCAGCTAGAATTCAGTGTATGAAATAAAAGCCATTATACTTATTGAAGGATTTAAATTATATTCACAAAATAATGCCCTCTGAACTTTGTTATAACCCATGACAGGGAACTTAGGATCATGTGTGCTACTATGGATGAAAAGAATCGTCCAGTGCTGGAGAGTGTGTGATTTGTAAAAACAGTGTATGTATCCAGACCTCTGTATGATGCTGTTTCTCAGTTTCAAGACTGTATTTTCTCTAATGCCTAAGTAGGAGAAAAATGCAGTGAGCAGCTAAAGAAATAATCAAAAGTCCTTTTACATGATTAAACCGAAGAAGAGAATCCATTATTTATAAGTCTTTATAGATGAAAGCTAAAAGGGAATATGATCACCAAAGGAATGGAGTGGATGAATATCAAATGCTCCAATCCCTAGCCATTAATATGGGAGAGAATCCTTTGAGGCAGTGTAAAAATGAAGACAGATGAAAATAAAATAAAATGTCTGAAAACACAAAAGATTGAGTGAGGGTGAATGAAAAATGGATTCAATTTAATTTAAGCTCTATGAGAAGTGGGCATTTAAGAAATGACCCTTTTTATACTGTGATTAAAAAGAAGTAGTGATGTTTGAAGTTCTATCTATCTGAAATGTGTATCTATCTATCTATCTATCTATCTATCTATCTATCATCTATCTATATACACACGCATATTCCATTCACACACTACCTGTAATTTAATAACTGTGATTACTATTAAGTTTGGTCAATATGCACCATATTTTTATTTGTTTTATGTAGACCTATCAGTTTTATGTTTCTTTGCTTTTGCTTTCTTGCCTTCTCTTATATTATCAAACATTTCCATTATTTCCCTCCTTTTTTGTTGTTGTGATACATTCTTTTACTATCCTTTAATGGTTACCCTACAGATTAGCATATATATTCTTGACTTACTATTGTCCAATACAAATAATTTAGTTTACCATCTCTAGTCTGCTCAAATACTAGAACCTTTAAGACTTATAAACTACCATCTTTGAATCATTTTGTCATGCATTTTAATTTTATGTACATAATTTAAATTTTAAAAGACATGACACTTGTGTTGTACAGACAAGTTATATGTATACATTGATGTACTGTTTATCTTGTTCTTTAAATATATTACTATTTGAAATCAATTTCTATCTTTTACTACAGAGCTACTGGTGGCACATTGCCTCTGTATTTATTATCTGAAAACATCTTTATTTCACCTTCCTTTTTGAAAGATATATTCTCTAGGTATATAATTCGAGGTTGGCAGCAATTTAAAAATGTCCTTACATTTCCTTTCCTCTTCCCTCATTTCTATTGAAATGTCATCTGGCAGTCTTATTCTTTGCTTATTGAAAACATTGTGTCTTGTTTTCTCTAGTGGCTTTTTAATTTTTTTCCCTGTTTTTGGTTTTCCAGCATTTATTCTATAATGTGGTTAAAAGAGGCTATGTTTGGATTTATTCTGTTTGTGCTTTGCTATGTTCACTGGATCTGTGGATTGGTATTTTCTCTTCACTTCTATAAACACATCCCCCATATCTCTTAAACTCTGGTATACACTTTTCTTTTTATTGCCTTTCTATCCCTTTCTCTTTTTCTCTCCATGTACCCATGTTTCATCTTGTGTATTTTCTATTAATCAATACTTAACTTTATTAATTTAGTTCACTGTGTCCAATATATTTAAACACTTATAATATTAATTTCAGATACTGCATTTTTTTAATTCTAGAAATTTCATTTTATTTTTTAAAATTAAAATCTTTAGTAAATATCTGTATTTTTACATTGATATTCTCCTTTGTACTTGTGTTATATTTATTGTGTTTCTCACAGTTAAAGTCTTTTTCTCCAGTATCAGAATCATACATTCTTTGCCTTTTCTATCAATTGCAAACCATGCATGTCTGCTTCTTTATGTGTCTATTGTTTTTTACTGAATATTGAACTTTGTGTAAAAAAATATATATATATGTATATATATACATATATGTATAAATATATAAGTTCAATATTTACTGAATATTGAACTTTGTGTAAAAATATATATATGTATATATGTATATATATAAAAATACATATATATGTATATATGCATATATGTGTATATATGCATATACATATATATAAAATATATATGTATAATATACATACATATATGTATATATGTATAAAAATATATATAAAATATATATGTGTGTATATATATATATATATATATATATATATATATAGTGGCACCAACTAAACTTATCTTTTCCTTTAGGCAAATCAGGAGACTTTAATAATGCCATTCTGATCAGAAACTAATGTGAAACTCCTTTAAATTGCTGGCTTAGTACAATTCAATTTATGTAGAAGTCTTCCTCTGCTCTGGGTGATACCCCTTTCAGGAAATTTTTAAGTTTGGTGGGTCACCTGAAAACCTGTGAGGAACCCAACCCAGAGCTTTCACCCCATACTATCACTGCAAACAGATTCAATAACAGGGAAGAAAAAAAACAAGTGGATATCCACGGTGGGGTTGATGGGGACTTACTTCCCAGCAGTATCTTGTTTCTTGTGCATTAGGAATCTATGAGAGATTTAGCTCTACTCTAGAAGATTTTAAATCCTATCCCATGTCTCCTGAAAAGCCCTGAACTCAACACAACTTTTAGAATTGTTTGAGGCCTCTCTAGTTTCTAACTTCCACTCCAACCCCAAATGTTTGCTGGGTTTTTCATTAGTTTGTTTTTGTTTTTGTTTTCCTTCTAGGAGAGTCTTTCTAATATAGAAGACTAAATTCTTACCCCACAGTGATTTGGAAAATGTCCTCAGGAAAAAAACAAAACCAGCAGTTCATTAGCCAGACTTGAAATGATTTCCATTCTCTGAATTTCATTTCAGCTAATCCTCATCCAACCCTCAGCTATTTGATATCTGTAATCATAAAACTTTTGTAATTTGTCCTAGTCTTCCAATTAGTTGCTGCAGGATTCTTGGCTTGCTGAGAATTGCTACTAAGATCATTCACTCTTTTTGCTTGAAAAAAATACTGTCTCTATTGTTGGTATGGTGCTTTGTAAACACAGATTAGATTTTGCTAAGGAGAAGATATATTCAATTTTACTTTCTTTCACATTGAAATGTGTAAATATTTTAGCACAAATATTTTCATTGGCTCATAAACTACAAGCCCTCACCTGCCAAGCCTTGGACTAGAAGTTATACTGTTGGCTCCTCTGGTTCTCAGGTCTTTAAACTCAGACTACATTATGCCATCAACTTTCCTGGTTTTCCAGTTTGTAGACAGCAGATTGTGGGATTTCTTAGACTCCATAACACTGTGAACCAAAGCCTATAATAAATCTCCCATCCCATTGGTTCTGTTTCTCTGGTACTCAGAACCCGGAGAAATACACCTTATAACTATGTATATTTTAAATTTTCCAAATAGAAAGTATAATCATTTGAATTTTCTGTAATTTATTTTTTCACCTCCTGCATTGACTTTGTGAGCATAAATTTTAATGACATACTATTTGAATTCCCTTTAATTAAATCTTCAAAGCTAAAGTTTTTTATACTCCCATTCCTTTAACACTTAAGATTAAGATCTCTAACGGATTTTGATTTAGAATTACAAAGAAAATTCCTTACAAGGAAGATTTCTTGCAAAACTATTGCAGTAGTGATGAGAGGCCAGAAGTGAGTGTGAACTCAACTCCACTGAAACAAAGTGAGTTTTTAAGATCTGGGATGGGGAGTCTGGTAATCATTGACTGCCATGTTTGCTATTCAGCCTTACCCCAAGGAGAAGTAAAGTTTCCTATATCCTATCTTCATGAAAGGAAATAGTTGTACAGCACGGATCAGGGTACACTCTGAAGTCAGGTTCTTACCCTCCCACAGAGATGAAGAAATAGGGGGACTAACTTCTTTGATGATTACATTTCAAAGGGATGGCTCTCTGGCCCTAGAGAAAAACAGTCCTCCTTATAAAACTGGTGAAAGGATTTTTTTTTTTTTAATTTGCATCTCAAAGTAGAAGAGAAAGAATTTGCAATTACAAGTTTCTTAAAGTAAATGCTCTGAAGAAATGGAGATCAGGGGCCTAGAGGCAGGAAGATGCCTACCTAAAATTTGGTTAAATTGAGGGAAACTTTTTTTTAAATATATTTTTTATTTTCAGCATAACAGCATTCATTATTTTTGCACCACACCCAGTGCTCCATGCAATCTGTGCCCTCTATAATACCCACCACCTGGTACCCCGACCTCTCACCCCCGCCCCTTCAAAACCCTCAGATTGTAGAGCATAACAAATAGCATGGAAGACATGGGGAGTTAGAGAGGAGAAGGGAGTTGGGGGAAATTGGAAGGGGAGGTGAACCATGAGAGACTATAGACTCTGAAAAACAATCTGAGGGAAACTTTAAAGCCATCTTGGTACCTCTCCTAGTCAAACTGAGATCTTAGATGCTCCTAGCCACAAGTAATTTTCTATGTTCCTTCATAGTATTTATAATTAATTTTCATTGCTATTAAATATTTTTCTATCATGTATTAGTAGCAGCATTTTTTTTTTTTGAACAATTGCTTACTGTTGGACCATTTGCTTGATTTTTGTCCTTTGTTAAAAACAACAACAAAAAAACCCACCCTGGATGTGCATTGAACTCACATCTATTTCTTAGAGAATTCTCCTTTGTAAGTAGTCCTGCTTAGTGTATATCTCCATGTATTGGAGCCAGTACAAATGATCCCATATCTGTTTTATAGGTGATTGGATAGAATGAATCTGACTGAAAAGAATTTCATTCATAGGCTGTAAGAAAACTGTGATTTCTTATTCTAGAGTGAGTGATGGACTGCTCCAAATGGATTCTTCTCCTGAATTAGAATTGCAACGAGGAAAAAGTGTTGGCACTTAATTGTAAAGATCTATCACAGACTCAAAAGTTAGGGAAGCCATTTTGAGCCATAAAGAAATCCTGGAAGATTTATATTATAGAAAAAGTATATGGGAGTAAATTATATACTGGAAAAGACAGGAAAAACAAGAAAGGGAAATTTGGCTTATTTTGAATTCCTCCTGAAGCCCTGTTTTGTTTTTGCATTTTTTTTTTGGTTTTATATTATTTTATTTTTTTAATTTAATTTAACTTTACAAATTATTTTATTCCATTTTCTTGCTAGTGCAAGTTTATCTATTCAATAAAACAACTTTTTGCCCAAACACCTACTGTGTGATAATTGAAGTAGAATTCTGCCCTTTGCAAACTAAGAGTCAAAAATGGGACATCAATTTAAAATAGCTTCCCCCCCATCTTATATTATTTGATCATGAGAAAAGTTCTTTAAACTGTGTTTTAAACAAAACCAGATGAATGGATCAAGAAGATGTGGTATATATACACAATGGAATACTATGCAGCCATCAAAAGAAATGAAATCTTGCCATTTGCAACAACATGGATGGAACTAGAGCGTATCATGCTTAGCGAAATAAGTCAAGCAGAGAAAGACAACTATCATATGATCTCCCTGATATGAGGAAGTGGTGATGCAACATGGAGGCTTAAGTGGGTAGAAGAAGAATAAATGAAACAAGATGGGATTGGGAGGGAGACAAACCATAAGTGACTCTTAATCTCACGAAACAAACTGAGGGTTGCCGGGGGGAGGGGGTTTGGGAGAAGGGGTTGGGATTATGGACATTGGGGAGGGCATGTGATTTGGTGAGTGCTGTGAAGTGTGTAAACCTGGTGATTCACAGACCTGTACCCCTGGGGATAAAAATATATGTTTATAAAAAATAAAAAAATTATAAAAAAAAAAACTAGATATATTTTCCCACAAAATGAATCCTAATTTCTTTTTCTAGAGAGATAACAATGAGGTTATTGGTGAACCATATGTCCAACTAACAATAATTCTTAGTTTACCTTGATTATTTTAATAACACATAATTTTATAAAATTTCTAAAATAAATATTCCAGGATTTATCATTTATGTCTCATGAGAGACTTGCTTAAAATTAAAGGCACTTTCCAAGTTTACTATTTTAAAAAATAATAACACAATTTATCTTCGTAGTTAATTCCAATAGCTGCCTGCACTCAATAATTATGCCTTTATCTGGAGCAGAACACTATATTCAATTTAACGCATCTTTAGAGTGCATCAAATGATAGTGACTACCTCAAGTATATCTAATTCTATTTGAGTTGTGCAAATTTTATTTACAGAGGAAATTGAAAGCAAATTTTAAACCCGTTAGAAAAATGGAAACGCGTTTTGCCGACTGGGTCAGCAAGAATGAATGTAAAATATACTCTCCCAAGGACAGAATCCAGCATGTAGTTCTCAAAGTTTTTATTGCAGTTAAAAAAAACTAAAATAAAATCTTATCCATAAAGCTAAATGATCGTCTACAACGCTTATCCTTGAGGATGAAGCTTCTCATGGTTTTAATTTGGAAATGAGAAGAAACCCCTCAAAGAACATTGTCAAATTCCCTGTGATGGGCTCCGGCAACCTGTCATCTCTCGTTGTACCTCAGTACTCTACTTCCGCTAATTTAACAATGTGTTTGAAGTGAAGCACACTTTCAAATTGGCAGGATGTCAGGCAAGTTTGAAAATAACTCTTATTAGCACAGACAGCCTAAGCTGGCCAGCAGGTGTTGTTACTAGTGCCATACTATTTTGCCATGTTTATTATTACTGAAAGATGGGGCCAAACAAAATTTAACATTGCAAATTTCAGCATCTCCTTTTAAAACTCTTAATTGAGAAGGTCTAAAGGGTCATAGAAACAAATGTGCTCTTGCTAATAATCTCCTTACAATATACTCATTAGTGTTCTAGGAATACAAATACTGCCTGATACACGTTTGTTCTCCCACCAAATGGTGGAAATGACAGTCAGCCGCTGATTAGAAAATCATTTTTGGAGTACAAAAAGAAAACGGCCTGAAATCTCCACAGTTTTACAGTCTTTGCAATGGAAAATATGTTCCATAGTCAGGGTCATGACTGAAGTCAAGTACTTGAGGTGTTAGTTATTGATTCTAAAGAGGTTTTTGGTTTTTCTACTGACTTTTTTATGGCTTGACAACTCATACAAAAGCACCCAATGAACCAATTTGGCCTTTTTCCAGGTACCTCCAGTTATTGCTCTGCATAACAAGCCTTCCTTATGGAACAACCTTAGATTACTGAGTTGTTAGGAATAAGAACAAATCAATTTATTTATTTTTTGCATATGTGTATGCTAGAAGTCATAGCTATGTCAGTCAAAGGCTGATTTTCTAAATCATTTTGTTTATTGCCTTTCTATATAGTAATATGAAGAACATTGTTGCTGGCATTTTTCCAAGCAAAGTGAAATGTCATTAGTAAATAATTGGAGCCTCTTCCAAGCATTTGAGTTGAGGGGGAGTTTTATTAAATTCACAGCTATAAATGATCATAATTGATATGATTAATTGAGACTTTGTTACATGGGGGGAAATGAACAAAAATTATATATGTAATTGAACTATATTTTCACAATTTTTTATCCTAAAGATTAAGATTAATTATCAACATTACAGAGAGGTAACTATTATTTGAAAAGGTTAAATCATTTCCCAATGTCACACAATTGATAAAATATGTAATGTTGATTCTATTCTTTATCTGACTTGAAAACTTTTGATCTTAAGCACTATGCTATGTGCTATGTGTGTCCAGATATATTGGGAAAATGAAAGGAGGGTGGGGGTTAATGGACAGTGCTGGGATAGATTTCAACAAAACTAGAACGAGTAGATACTAGCATATTCTCTCATTTTCCATTCTATCTTAAATATCAGATATGGCATCAAGGGCTAGGAACTTGGATATTAGAATTTTAAAATGAAATTATTCATAGGAATCAACCAAAATAAATGCCTTTTCACAGATAAAGTAACGGGCAGGTAAGGTCATGCCCAGATGACCAACACTGAGTTTTCAATTATGCTACATAATTTATAATGAGATGTATAGAAAGAGTTTTCTGAGAATGAAGAGGTGAGAAATTTGATTTCTTCGATAGATGGCCTAATTTCGTTAAGGGGGTGTAATCATATCCTAACTGGAAATAGAAATGCAGTCCTGTATGGAGGAATACTGTCCAAAGGAAAAATTATTCCACGAAAAAAAAAAAATCTTCTCTTGGACTAGCTCTCCAACATTAACTAACTTCAAATTTGGACAAAACATATAAAATAAATATTTTCAGGTATTGGACAACAGAATGTACAGGATTGTCATCTCGGAGGAAAAGGAAAGGTCATCCTCCCACCGTGGTTGCTCTGAAATACTACCTGGTAGCACTTTCTAGATCATAGTTTGGAAGATGAGGAAACTTAAGTAGATGATATTGGTATCACTGACTGAGAAGAAAAGTTGGTACTTTCGAATTTATGAGACAGAATACCAAAAAACAAACAGCAAGCAACAAAACCAGAGCTGTGCAGAAAAGTTCCTGAAATCCAACCAGAGAGTCCCCTAAGTCTTTAGTTAAACACCTATATACCCATGCATGGGGCAAGACTATAGGGTTAGGCAAAGTACAATTACCAACATGATAAATTGAGATTCCACATACTGTACAAGGTTGAGATTGGATTTCTGAAAACAAGTGCAGAGATATCTCATTGAATGAACTATGGACATTCAGGAGGGGACAGATTAGCTAACTCTTATTTTTGGATATATCTGTGAGGGTGTTTCAGGATAATCTTAGCATTTGAATTGGTGGACTCCATAGAGGAGATTGTCCTTCCCATGTGTTGGGGGTTGTCTAATCCACTGAGATCCTGAATAGAACAAAAGGCAGTGGAAAGAGGAATTTGCCCCATTCCTCCTGCCTCCATGATACACCCATATACATCTTACCTCATCTTCTGCCTTTGGACTGGAATTTAATCATTAGATCTCTTGTTTCTTAGGCCTTTGGACTTGAACTGAATTGTTCTACTACCTTTCCGGGGACTCCAACTTGTAGTTAGCAGATTGTGGCATTTCTTAGCCTATATCATCAGGTGAACCAATTTCTCATAATATTGCTCACTTCAATATGTAGATTAAATAGATGAAGATGATTGATAGATAGATAGATAATCTCCAACTGGTTCTGTTTACCTGAAGAACTCCAATTAACCAATACAACAGCTTTATTCATCATTACTCAAACTTGGAAGCAACCAAGATGTCCTTCAGTAGGAGAAGAGACAAATGAACTGTGGTACATTCAAACAATGGAACATTTTTCAGCACTGAAAAGAACTGAGTTATCAAGCTATGAAAAGATGTGAATGAAATTTAAATGCATATTACTAAGTTAAAGAAACCAATCTTAAAGTCTAGATACTGTTTTATTCCATCTATATGACATTGTGGAAAGGGCAACTCTGTGGAGGCAAAAGATTCGTGGTTACCAGGGATTAGGGTGGAGGGAGGAATGAATACGTGGGACATGGAAGATTTTTAGAGCAGTAAAACTGTTTTGTAGATTCTGTAGAATATGTAAAACCAAGAGTGAAATCTAACGCAAACTACAGACTTTGATTGACAATTATGAGTACATATAGGTTTACTAGCTGTAACAATTGTCTCACTCTGATGGAGAATGTTGCTAATTGAGGAGGCTATGCATATGAGGGGGCAAAGGATGCATGAGAAAATATCTGTACCTTCTCAATTTTGTTGTGAACCTAAAACTACTCTTAAAGATAAAGTCAAATAAATAAATAAATAGATTCATAGATAAATTTATATTCATAGATTAAATATGTATATTTGAATCCCCAATTCTCGGTAGGTACCTTGCAGTCAGGAGATACATTACTCTCACGTCTGAGAACGTTGTTGCCCAACTTAGTTTGGCGCATAGCTAGCTAGCATCCAGCAATTTTTTTGTGAACTGATTTAATGACATAATCTGTGGTCCTGAAAATACAGAGGAGAAGGCTAAATTAAAGACAGTGTGGAATGGATTTCGGGAAAAATCTGCAAATAGGGGATAAGTCTTGAAATAGTCCATGAGTGCAATTAGATGAATATATCCCCAAATCTTATTTTACCCCAGAATTTCACAAGGTAAAAATTCTCTTCCATTGGATTCACTGAAACCAAACATCCCTGGTTGTTCTACCATAATTATGAACACTTCTTCTTAGGCATTTTAACTTTCATGCTCTTCTCTCTCTAGCCTTTAAATATGTAGATTTTCAATACTTACCCCAAGGCCCTCTCCTCCTGTTCTTCACACTCAAGTTCTCTCAGCCATAGTTGAGGTTTGTTTCTTAATGAGACGCTCTGTCTCCTCTCTAGTTACTAAAGTATGCTCTGCACTTCAGTCAGAGCAAACTTTTCAAATCTCAACTTTGATTATTCTTACCCCCATTTTAAAATATTTAATAACTTCCATCTGCCCTTTCCATCAAGATAAAGGTAGTGACACTTGTCAGAATAGTCTAGCACAATCTCTCTTGAGCTTCATTGAATTCCGCACCTTGACCCAGCTCTGTGCCAACACTTCCTGTACTGCTGCCGTAGATCTCCTTTTATCATGTACATCTCTATAAATTTCCTTAACAGAATGTATCACAGGTTGGTATTAAAAAATATGTGGGAATTTGGTTTAAAAAAGCAAATAAACCTTCTTTAACTAGGACTTTATTGTTGTAAATGTGATAATATGCATGCAATTTGGATCTTTAAGAAAGAGTAAATTACATAGCGTTTCCCATGGAAACATTTTGGAATATTATAAAATATATTAAAATGACTAACATCATTCTAGCGTGCAGTGCCTGTAAAGTCTTAGTTTCTAACTTTATAAAAACTCTAATAGTTTTTATTTTCTTCCCAATCTGCTCAATACCATTCCATGATATGAGCTAAATATTAAAATACAAGAGATGAAACAGAGTTTCTTCTCTACTCCTTCAAGCAATGACCCTTCCTCCCTGCCCAGTGAATGTCAATTTTAATAGTTAGAAACCCACTGCTTTTTTCTCATTAAATTATTCCTCAACCAGAAATATTTTTAAGGTACATAGGAGGTCTCTATGAGAGCCAACAGGAGTGCTTTTAATTGGCTTTCAGGAATTGCAATAAACAACTTTTAAGATATTTCAGATACTAAGGGGAAATGCTAAAGACATTTAGCAAAAGCTTTGAATTTAAAGTCAGACCTGAATTTGTTAGCTAGATGAAAACATTGATATGTGTTGCATTGCCAAGAAAGTACTCACGGAATCTATAAACAAGGCATTTCCTTTCCTTCCAAGAGGTAAGTAGGCAATTCTCAAGTAATGCTATAAAAGCAAAACCTAGTATAAAGTAGGTGTTCAACTCCTGTTTGAATAAATACAATATGGACCTTCTATTTCCATTTCTCTTACACTCTTCCCATTCATGGATAAACCTGTGCTTTGATTTCAACATATCAAACATATTGAATGTTGCAATAGGTACAGTATTGCCTCCCCCCACACTCCCAGGGACAAATATCTTTACATATGGTAAACACACACACATACAGACACACACACATACATTAAAGTGTGTGTGTGTGTATACACATTAAAAATGACATTACATTACTATTTTCTATGTGGTATTTGTACAAAATGAATATTTGAGCAGGTTCCTCTTACCCTGATTCCCTATGGCATCCCGCAGGCTCACCGTATAAGACTCCAAGCCAATGCCTCTGCTACTTACTAAGTATAAGCATAGGCTATAGGCCCCATGTTTAGAGAACTCACAGACCACTACTGTCCTGTCTTGGTGGTTTTCACCCATCCTTCTCCCTATTCTCATCTATACATGGCCTTCCTTCCCAGACATTCTCATACCTTCTTAAAATCAATTATAGGAAAACAAAACAAACAAAAAAAAAAAACCTTACTGTACTCTGGCTGCCTCTTGCAATCCCTGACTAGGAACCTGAAAACAATTTGACAGGGGAGAGGAGGAATGTACAGATGTTTTGTCTTATTTCGTTTCGTCTTTTCTCTTCTTTTCCCTTCTTTCCTTTCCTTTTCTCTCTTCTCTCTCTCTTTTTTTTTTTTTTAAGACTTTATTTATCTATTAGAGAGTGAGAGAGAGAAAGAGAGAGCATGAGAGGGGGGAGGGCAGAGAGAGCGGGAGAAGCAGATTCCCCACTGAGCTAGGAGCCAGATGTGGGGACTGGAACCCTGGATCTCCAGGATCGTGACCTGAGTGTAAGGCAGTCGCTCATCTGATTGAGCCACCCAGGTGCCCAGGGAGGGTTGTTCCTTAGACCATGGGTTGGCAATCTAAGGCTAATCCGTCAGATCTAACCTATTTCCTGTTTTTTGGATAACCTATGAAGTTAGGATATTGTTTTTACCTGTTTAAATGGTTTTAAAAAATTCAAAGAATGACATTTTGTGAAATGTGAAATTATATGAAATTCACATTTTAATCCTTTCAGTTCCCTTTTGTAGGGAGGAAGAAGCCAATCTGTAAGGGAAGCCTGTCCAGGTGAAATTTTGTTCAACCCCTTATCTCCTGCTCTGTGAAGGGAATCACAGTCAGCCACAGAATATTGCTGGGAGGCGGGTAAAACCACCTTCTATAGAGTAGCAGCCCAGCTCTTGAAGCACTGAGATGTAAACTCAACAGTACACAGTTCTGAGCATTAGGAAAGGGTTTCCAAACATGTTTACTTTCTGATGAGATAGGGAATATTTCCCTGTGCCGGACTATGACTTCTTACAGATTATTAATAAAGCTATATACATTTCATTGTTAATATTTTTATATTTATATTTAGATCTATGATCTATTTAGATCTATGATCTATTTTAAGTTGTTTTTTGGTGAAATATGTAAGATCTATGTCTAGGCACTTTGGTTCTTGTTGCATGTCAATATCAAATTGTCCTGGAACCGTTTGCTAGAAAGACCGTTCTTTGTTGAATTGCCTTGATGCCTCTGTCAATAATCAGCTGATTATCTTTGTGCAAGTCTACATCTGAACTCTCTATATTGTTCCAGTGATACATGCTTCTTTTGCTAGGACAGTATTGCCTTGATCATTGCAGCTTTAAAATTAGTTTAAAAATTAATAGTGCAAGTCCAACACTAATCTTCAGTATTTTGCTGGCAATTTAAGGTTCTTTGCATTTCCATTTAAACTTTGGAATCAGCTTATCAATACCAATAATACACCTTGCTAGTATTTTGATTTGAATTGTATTGAATCCATAGATCAAGTTGGGAAGCAGTGACATTTTCACAATTCTGAGCCTTCCAATCTATGAACAAAAACTATCTTTCCCATTATTTAGATCTTCTTTGATTTGCATCCATGTTTCACTTCCTACATACAGATCTTATACATACTTTGTTATATTTATACCCAAGAACATAATTTTTTGTTTTTCTAGGAAGTGGTATTTCTGGACAATTAGGTAAATTTTTACATGAACAGTCATGTCATCTGTGAGAAAAGAAATTTATTATTTTATTCTTTTTATATTCCCCTCTGCATACATTTTCTTTTCTTGTATGATTGAACTAAATAGGGCTTCCCTGGGCAGTGTTGAATAGAAGTGGTGAGATAAGATGGCTTGGGGTGTGGGAAGGGAGAACCCAGTCTCTCACCATTATGTATTATGTTAGCTGTTGGTCTCTTATAGATGTTTTTATGAAGTTGAGAAATTTCCTATTTTTTCTAGTTTATTTTATCATGAATTGCAGCTGTATTTTGTCAAATGAGTTTTCCACACTAATTAATGTGATTATAAGATTTTTCTATTTAGCCTGTTGGTATGCTGGGTTACATTAATTGATTTTTCAAATATTAAACCAACTTACATACCTGGAATAAATTATTTTTTAAAAAATTTTGAAACTAACTGCACATTCACATGTTTATATCTATTAAAATTAATCATATTGGAAGCCTAAATCCCTAAAATGTTTTAGTTCTTTATACATTCTTTAAAGATTTTATTTATTTGTGAGAGAGAAAGAGTGTGTGCAAGCATGTAGCGAGAGGGGGGTGGCAGAGGAGAGATGGGCAGGGGGGAAGGGAAAAAGCTTGGAGCCTAAGTGGGTCTCCATCTCAGGACCCTGAGATTTTGACCTAAGCTGAAACCAAAAGTCAGACATATAACCAACTAAGCCACTCGGGTACCCCTAGTTCTTTATACATTTTTTACTATTAAATGCATATCATGTCTCATAGAGCTTTATTAAATGTCCTTTATATATTGCTAAGTTATGTTAAGTTGGAAAGATGCTAGGGAAAACTTGGATCTCATGTCCAGAAATTCTTCTTCAGGATGATATCAATAAGCAAGATTCTTTTTTGTTTGTTTTTTCTTTGGGGTGGTACATTTTTTGTTAATTGTGGACATAAATAAGAATTTTACTCCCTCTAAACTCCAATACATATAAAATGTATTTGGTTCATACTAAGGGTTATATTAATAGTAACTAAAGATACTAATATTTATAAATCAGTTAATAATTTTTAATAGTTCTTAGACATAACCCCACACGCACATACTTTGTTTAGTTTATTTCCAGTGATACCTGACTAGAACTTCACAATTCTTTGATGTCATCATGTACTCTCCAGGCAATTTCTTTAATCTCTCAACCAAAGAAATGAGATTAATTTTGAAAGATATATTCTTTGGAATGCTTGCAAATCCTTATGAACCTTGTATCTCTGATATGGTATTTAATGTTTTCTGAACTGTGTCTTTGGTAATTCATACATAGGACTGAAGTTAAAATCACCAGTCTAATGAAGTCATTGTGCCCTTGCATGGAAAGGAGTTTTATATCCCAAGACTTCTGAGTTTCTGAACTTTGCCTCCTAACATTTTGCTGAATCTACCCTAATGAATCAACAAGAGAACTCTGTAGAGATTTTTGTTATGAATGACATAGACAGTATGGGAGAGGGGCCATCTCAGGTGTCAGGAGAAGAAATTAGTAGAACAATTTCTCTTTTGAATGTTTTAATTAATTCTTTTTGTTTTGTTTTACCCAAACACTCATGTTGCTTTATTTCTTGAAGGTCACTTGACAATCCAAAAGTCTCCCAATAATAGAATGGGTAAATGATTAGTCATACAGTTGATATAAAGAACAATGAGAAAAATGGATTACAACTACATGGACAGGTGAAAGAAGCCAGGTACAATATAGTATTTAACTAGTCTACTGTTGCTCATCTGTGAGTGTTTTAATTATTCTTACAGAGAGATCATTGTTATCACCAATATAACATTCAAAGGATTATTAAAATTACTAGAAAGAGGTAGATAAGATTCCCACTTTTCACCTTTATTAACCTTTTTTTCCTTTTCTATCTCTTGAGAAGTCACATAGTTTAATGAGTGCTATTTTACTATTGATTATTATCACAGCAATAAAATTGTCTTTTATTTCAGATCATGCTCAAAAAATTAACTCGGTTTTTCTTTTTTCTTACTCTGTATTTTCAAGTCTCATATGGGATGCTTTCTTTTGCCTCTGACCCCATTGGGCAGTCACCAATGAACCAGGCACACCTTAACCACTGTCTTCTACTTCATATTGCACTAAAGGCAATGCAAAATAGTCTGATTTTTTTAAATCCCAAATAGTCATATTGGTAATATGGCACTGCTTTGCTAACTAATAAATTATTCTGTATCTCAAACCATGTGGCCAAAAGACAAGAAAGGTCCAAGAGCAATGAGTAGGAAGGGATTTACATTTGGAGCAGCTAGATTTGTAAGTCATTCTGCTTGTATGGATTCCAATTGGTTGTAATTTCTATTTGACTGTGTGTTTAAAAAAAAAAAAAGGAGAAATCAAGAAATTTGAAATATATATATAATTGCATCTAATCATTTACTTTCAGAAAATTATTAAGATAACTATGGAGTGGAATATGCAAATATCCCCATGTTACTATTTAAATTATTTTGTAAAAAAAATACATTATGTATGAAGAAAGATTTACTACCTTCTTATCCATTCCATGCAGCAATAATATCCTTATTCTTTCACATTTTTAAGGGGAAACACTCTAAGAATAGTGGGGTAGGGGGAGAAAAGAAAGATTCCTCTCTTCAGTATGATCTCCTTGTGACTAGGGTTTTCCAGGGATGTAATATATGAAATATTTAAAATTTGAAGGAGATATTTTTTGTTTAATCTAACACTGTTTTAAGCAAAAGCAAAGGATTTAAACCATTTGAATGAAATTGTCTGTGTCTAATACACTACATCTTTCCTATAAAAGTCTCATTTTGTTCACTTAATATGCCCAGTGTGTAACCAGGCTGCACTTGGTATCTGTGAAATGTCTTTTCTTGTCAATTTTGGCTTCTTTGCTAGAGGAGAAATTACTATTTTCTTATCCTAGGGCTGGATGCCATTTTGACATATTTTTTTTTTTTTTTTTTTTTTTTTTTTTTTTTTTTTTTGACATATTTTTAATGTAAATGTCATTTATCTACTCCCATATATTTGAAAATAAGAAATTATAAAAGAAAGCCTCTCCAAACATCCCACTCCATCATACTCCTATTCCTAAGCCAACCTTGCACGTTCTACTCTGCCAAAAGTTATTCTTTGAAACTGAATTCCAGTTTCAACCAATTCATTCATGTAGCATTCTCTCATTGTATGTTTGGCTCATTTATTTTTGTCAGTTGGTAAAACCTGAAACTGTACCATAATTGCTCTAAATTTCTTCAATCTACTCCTCTAAAAATTTCTCTATCTCTCTCTCTCTTTTTTTTTTTTTTTTTTTTGGCTTATATTGTCTTTCCTTTCTTTGCTTATCTCAGGCATACTTTGATAACACTTCTGCTCTAATATGTGGGTAATTATAGCAAACTTTTAAAAAAAGACAATGTCTTATTTTTATTATAGATGCTATCTTTATAGTAACAAGTACCCATGATTTGTAATACCATTTTTATAATGGTCATCTGAAAGTTAACCTGTTTCTAGATTGATAATATAGATAATGGTAAATCACTTTTTTTTTTTTTTCCAGGCAGTGATATAAGCATTCTAGGTAAAGAAGAAACCTTGGGATGCCATAGCCTCTTTTCCTATTCATTTTCCCTTGCCCATCCTTATTTCTCAAAATCACCTCTGAAAACAACATTCCTCATTGATTTTCTCTCTTTGGATAGATTTTGCATTTTTGGATCTCAAAAAGATTGTCATCTTTCTATAAGGACATTAGCTTTGTGACTGCACCTTCAGGTTAAAATCCATTATATATTTTTTAGGCATGTATTATTCCTTAGTTTTCCTACCTAGTCTCTAAAGGTTTGATGGATTTAGTCATCCTGTATAATTCTGATATCTTACTATTATGCTTGGATACTAAATGAGTCTTCAGTCATTCCGTTGAATGGTGTGTTATAGACAAATTAAAACCAGTAATTTAGCTGTTACAAATTCTACCAGAAATATCCTGAACCAGCTTCTAATAGCATTTACTTTTTTCTTTTTTAAATAAAATTTTCTTCTTTCTATTACCTGACCATCTCCTACAGCCTTCATGGGTCTTATGCCTCATACTCTCAGCATTCAAGACACTAAGTATGGACATCCTCTACCCTTCCATTTTTAATGTCAAATGTAAAAGATTATGTGAATTCATCTCTGTTAACCCCCAATAAATCCTAAAATAAATTAACTTTTTTGCCAGATTTTCTCTAAATTTCTTTCTTCCAAGGGACCACAATCAACTTAGGCAGGAATTTCATCCTCTTTGTTTTATTGCCAAGGGGAAAAAAATAATGCTTATTTCTCAGAAATGTAGCAGAGGAAATTTTATTATATTTTTGTTTGTCTGTTTGTTTTGGAGCAAACAAACAAATATTTACCAAAATTTATTTCAGAAAATATAGATTGTGAAGCTTTGGAATGTATAAGAATTTGCTGTCATGCAATCTTTTCTTTTTTTTTTTATGATTTTATTTATTCATTTGTTAGAAAGAGAACGTGGGAGCACAGGCAGACAGAGTGGCAGGCAGAGGCAGAGGGAGAAGCAGGCTCCCTGCCGAGCAAGGAGCCTGATGTGGGACTCAATCCCAGGGCCCCGGGATCATGACCTGAGCCAGAGGCAGCGGCTTAACGCACTGAGCCACCCAGGCATCCCTGTCACTATCTTGATCTTGACTCAAAGGTTCTCCACTTTACAATATTGTAAAAATGGACAATCCCTTAACTACTTTTACCCTGCTTTGAGTCCCACTATTAATATAGAAAAAATGAAAATAAAATTGGTTATTATAAGCTATTTAGAGAACTAAATGAAAATAGATGAAAATAATTACATTTCATAGATGGTAGGAGAGGGAAATGTAAGTTTTCATTTCTTTTATCTCTACTTTGTTTCATTACTTCATAATAATCTGGAAATGTTTGTACCTAGTTTTATTTTATAATAATGGAAAAATGGGAAATAAGAAAATTAAATGAAAATGTGAAATATAATTGAATAACACTACTTTATAAGATGAATTATGGGAAAACACATTTTAAAGACTTTGTATTTGATATCCAGTGTTATGAAATATTGATATTAAAACACTCACCACAAATCAAGAATAAGAGATAAAACTTTTGCCATTTAATATCTTTCTTGAAGGATTCTAAGACTCAACAAATTGCTTTTGGTCAAGTGTGAATTTTCATGTTTCTGAAAACATCAAAAGCTAACCATCTTATAGCATAACAATTTATTGAATAGCTCACAAAAAAGTATGCTTTGAGATCAAGAATTGACAAAGGGAGCACCTGGGTGGCTTAGTGGGTTGAACCTCTGCCTTCGGCTCACGTCATGATCTCAGGGTCCTGGGATCTAGCCCTGCATCGGGCTCTCTGCTCAGTGGGGTGCCTGGTTCCCCCTTGCCCGGCTACATTTCTCCCTACTTGTGATCTCAATCTCTCTGTCAAATAAATTAATGAGATCTTTAAAAAAAAGAATTGACAAAGATATTGTAGGGAGATTCTAACATTTCATTTATTATTGCTCATTTTGAAGGCAACAAACCATGTATTGCTATTAAAAGCACTTTGATAATTAAACCTAGAATTTTTATTTTATTTTTTATTTTATTTTTCTTTAAATAGACCATATTTGAATTTTCAGGTGATTATTGATACCTGAATTAGAGAAAGGAAAAACATGCGAAGTCACCTTTGGCAAAAGATTTTTTTTTTTTCAGGGTTCTTTTTCAGTATTTCAGTCTTCCCTAGCTGGCTCCAATCTGATGAATTCACAGCCTGAGATATTTGGCTGGAGTCTTTTTAAGGTATTTCAGAATTCTTTCACCTAACTTCTTTCTTTAATCTATTAGCAGCATGTTATCCAAAACTGTCTGTAGGGAAATAATTATGAGTTTTGATCTCTGCAAGGGCTTTCTATTTTTATGTTTCTTCTCTTGTGTATATGTCATATATGTGTTTTCTTAACTTTGGAAGTTCATCCAACTCCATTATCAAGGCCATTCTAGGCTTATAAACAGTAAATTATTGATGTAAAAGTGTAATCCCAAAGCAGTATTGTACTTTGACCTTTTTAAGGGAGGTCTAAGAATTATTAGATCATTTGAAAAAATTGTATTAAGTGTAATAAAACTTGGTAAAGTGTTAATATTGATAAGTTCCAATGTTATGTAAATTCTTTAAAAAGTTACAATGTCAGTCTTATGTATACAGAATGATGAATTCGCCTTATTGATAATAATACAAGAAGTCTAGCTAAGGAAATGACAGCTGAAGATTTCCTTAAGACTTCGTCTGTCCTCCTTAGAATTACCTAAAATATTATAGTGTAAAGACCTACCAGGCCTCAAAAGATAGCAATTTGGGTTTCAAAAGACCTGAGAATTCTAATACCAGGATTAAAATAAATGAACAGAGAAATCTGTACAAGGCATCCTAGTTACTATTAAATAGCTGGCAAATTTTATTACAGATACCTTGAGGGAAATAGGAATTTAAGTACCGATTAGAGAAAACACACAAAATCAAACAGCCCTTTGCTTGTGGCTCAAGAACGACCATGGGCTTTAATCAATCAAACTTGCTCTGTCTTCATAGTTCAAGATAGTAAAACCAATACAAACACAACCGAGGCTGCAGAGGAATCCATGAGGGTTATCCCAGCCATATGCACTGAGGGCTCTCAAGCCCAACAGGGACCCAAGAAACACCAACAAAATCTTAAAAGACTATCAAGTTATAGCCTATTCAGTTTATGGCAGAATTTCCTTTTTCTTTCTGACAACAAAGTGCTATAAATGGTATTGGGGTGAGGACCTGCCCTCACAACAAGGGGCAGGGTCTTACAAAATTTTCCAAAGAACTAGTCTGACAGATCAGTTACTCTTTCCTTGGTTTAAACTGAAACTTCTCTATATTATAAAAATACATCAATAGACTTTATCATCCCCCACATCATTGAACACATACGTTGTTTCTTTGATTGACTAAATCAAGCCGTGTGTTACACAACCCAAACATTAATAATGATTATGACTGTAACAAAAGTGATAATCAGCAGCAATATGTTTACTGTTTATTTTGCACAGAGTCTCCAGTAAATTTATGGAATATATATGATTTTTGGCTTTGCAAATATTTATAAGGTATGTGCTATTTTTCCAATTTATTGATGAGCAAACTGAGACTTAGAATCCAACCTAACACAGTTGTAAAATGTCAGAGCCAAAATATAGGCTTATTTTTCTGCACCCTATTTTCCTTCTTACTTCAACATATCTTTAGAACTAAGAAGATCACATCCAGGCATGCACAGAAAGATTTTCCAGTTTCTTCTCCTGTATATTATGGGTGAATTTAATGTTAGGTCCCTTTTCAGTTTTGATACCCTTTCCTTTTTAGAGACAAATAACGTCATGTAATTAACATGATTTTACTCCACTTTAAGTATAAATTATCAAAATGTAGCTTTATGGCTTCTTTGTATTTTTCTTGATTTTTTAATCTAATAATTAGGGTTATTTTGGTCAAATCACCATGGTCCCTACCAGGGCCTCACATTGCTCAAAGTTAAATACAATGTCCCATTTCTTAAATAGAGTCAGATGAACTTTTCTCAAACATTTCTTGCGAACATTCTAATTGCCTTATAAAATGTATTGAGGCAAAGGTTTTAATTAAAACACTGTATCCAACAGCTGTTAGCTTGTGAGACTTATAAGCCAAATGTATCCTTTTAGGAAAATGAGGCATAATTGAAATATGAGACTAACAACAGCAGATTTAAAATCATGTGTGAAATACAGCTTTATTCACATTTCAGATAGATGTGTTGCTTGGAAGTTAAAGCATTTCATCAATATGTTTTCTTTTTTGTTGTGATCACCCTGTCTACTTTTAATGGCCCTAGAAAATGACAACTATCATGCCTGAAGTGTACATGTCTCCGTATTTATCAGAAAAGTGAGAATGAAAGATTTTTTTTAATTTTCTCTGCTTTATTAATGAATAAATTAATTAATTAATACCAAATTAATAAATAAGAATGACTAGTTAATGTATTTTTCCCCCTCTTCTCTACCAAAAGATCTTGATCTTTGATCAATTATAGATGATTAACAGGGAAGAGATCTGCAAAAAGGATTTGAAAACATAGGATTCAGCACAGTCCTATGTTCACCGAGAGCATGTGTATCTCAAGAGAACCAGAACAAATCTTCATTAAGCCATTCCTTTGTGCAGTGTCATCAATATGACCTACTCTTAAGAAACAACTATAATTTGAAGCGAAAGGAAAATGTGTGTGTATATGAAACCAAGCATCAGGAGATACCTTGATTAACACCTTGTTTTATAAAATAAGCTCTACAGATTTAAAAAATCTATGACCAATTTTGAGGAGATGACTAATTTTAAACCAAGGTTTATTTAATAATTAGTAGGTGTTGTACTTGGTATAGTGGAAACTTTAATGTAAATGGAGAATTCCTCTCCAAATCTACAATATTCTGCTCTAGTGCCCAGGGTCAGATATAGTGTGAGAGTGTGGAAATGGATGAAAATGTCTACTATATAATTATCAAAATAATATTAATAAAATAAGAATAATAACTAGGACAATGAAGATAATGATGGTGATCATGAGGTGGTAATTTAAACTTCTTATTCAACATAAATCAGGAATTATACACAGTGTTTTACATGGATCATTTAATTTCATGACTAGCTAATTCTATATAATATGGGAATAATAAAAACATGATAGTCATAGAGTTGTTGGGACATTCATATGTGTAAAATACTTATGAGAGTGCTTGGAATATGTAATTATTTAATTCTTATTGTTAATTTTTCATAGTTATCTTTTATATCACAAGAAATAAGAATTAATACTTTAATTTCATTGATAAGGCTCACAGATCTTCAGAAATTTACCCAGTGCCCCGCAGTGAATAAATTGGAGAATAGGGATATAACGCTTTCTCACTCTGACCCCAAAATTCATGCTCCTTTACTATGCTACATTATCTCATTTGATATCATATGTTTACAGAGCTCTTATACTCATTGCTTCACATATAGTGGGCTATCTGTAAACCAGTTTTCTCCTCTGTAAAATGATGGGTTAGAAAAAGAAATTATTATTTGATGTCAAGGTATTTGGCCAAATAATGCTAGTCAAAGTTCATTCCATATGCACACTTTTAAGCAGCTTAAAGCTACCTCTATGAGCTTTTAGCAGTAGGCAGGTATTTTGTCAAAGATCTTCACTTGATCCATCTACATTGCCTTGAAATACTGTGCAGCAATGCAGGGAAAGAGGAATATAGCTCACTTCTCTAGGAATCACTCAAGCAACTTGTAATGGGCATACAAATTGGGTAATTTTCACCCATTCAATGTAAAGAAAAGAAAAAATTAAGGAGAATTTTTGCCACTTGGCATTTCTTTCTTGAGCTGAGAGCAGTGAGAAAAGACTCTCACTCATTTTTTTTTTTTTTTTAATATAGAACCCAAATTAGACTTAAAAAGAAAAGTGCTTCTTTTCTCTGTGGGTAGCTTCTTGATTTTGTTAAATTGACACTTGTTCTCCCTTTTTCTATTAAGTCACTCATCAGTTGGTAAACTGGGGCTTATTACTCACAAATCAAGTGAGAACAGAAACCCAAAGCAATCAGCTATAAATCTGAACACACCCATGTATCAAGTGACTTTGTTGAACCATGTCCCACAGGCAAAGGGAACCTGGCTAAGGAACACACAGATTGCATTACAGTTCTGAATTTATTTTTCCTCTTCCCCCATTCTAAATAATTTTAAGCCACCTCAGATTACCCTGGGTCTCATTTTCAAGTTGGGAGAAAGAGAAAGGTAAGAGGTTAACCTCTTGAGAGATCTAATAAAGAGCCATGGTCAGATACCAACCCAGGATATAAGGAAAGATGTTCATTATTATACGGAAACTAGATGGCACTCCTAAGTTTTCTGTAAAGCAAATTTCTGTTCACATATTTCCAAGCTGTTAAATATAAAAGTCAATGATATAGTTTTGATAAGCCATGTCAAGGGCAAGTTCTGTCACACAGAAGGCTTAAGTAAGAATAAATCAAAAAAAAAAAAAAAAAGAAAGAAAGAAAGAAAGAAAAAAGAACTTAGATTTCAAAAAGAAGAAATTACTTTTATGGAAGTCGTGAGTGCCAAAACCATCCTTTTATCCCAGCCTAAACCAGTATAAAAGCCATGTCCCCTTCTTTTATCACTACCCTTCATCATACAACCTTCCTTCTTCCTCCAGGGACAAACAGAAACAAAAGTGTTTTGTGTACTAAGGGGTACCTTTGACATTGGGAAAGGAAAATATCAAAGTGTGTTCTGCAGTAGGATTCTGGACCCCAAATCAGAAAATCATTCCACACTACATTCTTATGGGAAACAAACATTTTTTAACATCTCTATGCCAGACATTACTCGTTGTATATCGCCAAACAAAATGAGCAAACATAATTATAATACTAGAACGTAGGGAGCAGAGGCTGATAATAAATAATAAGCATAATAAATTATGTCATATATTGGTATGAGAAAACCACCATAGGAAAAATAGAATGAAGAGTGTGCATCAATGCTATGAAACTAGTAGTCATTTACAAGATAAAATCTAGAAACACCACAGAAAATGGAGGGTCTACAACATGCTACTAAGCGAGGAATGGGTCCACCAGGAAATCAAAGAAGACATAAAAAAATGTGGAAACAAATGAAAATAAACACAATGATCCAAAACCTTTCAGATGCAGCAAAAATGGTGGTAAGAAGGAAGTTTATAGCAATACAGAACTATGTCAAGAAGCAAGAAAAATCTCAAATAAGTCTAACCTCACAGGTAAAAGAGTTAGAAAAAGAACAACAAACAAAACCTAAAAACAGCAGAAGGAAGGAAATAATAAAAGATCAGAGCAGAAGTAAATGATATAGAAACTACAACAACAAAAAAACCAAAACCAAATACCAAACAACAACAGCAACAAGAACAACAACAAAAACAGAACAGATCAATGAAAACAGGAGCTGATTCTTTGAAAAAAATCAGTAACATTGATAAGCTTCTAGCCGGACTTATCAAGAAAAAAGAGAAATGAATCGAATAAATAAAATCACCATAGAAATACAAACAATTATGAGAATATTATGGAAAACTATATAACAACAAAATGGACCACCTATAAGAAATGGATAAATTCCAAGAAACCCTTAACCTACCAAAACTGAAACAGGAAGAACTAGAAAATCTGAGCAGACCAATAACCTGCAAGGAAGTTGAATCAGAAGTCAAAAAACTCCCAATAAACAAAAGTCTAGGGCCAGGTGGCCTCACAGGTGAATTCTACAAACAGCTAAAGAAGATTTAATACCTATTCTTCTCAAACTATGCCAAAAAAGTTTTAAAAAAGAAAGGAAAACTTCAAAATTTATTCTATGAAGACAGAGTTACTGTGATATTAAAACTGGATAAAGATACCACTAAAGAAGCAGCACAGGTCCATATTCCTAATGAACATAGATGTAAAAATCCTCAATAAAGTACTATCAAACTGAATTCTGAATTCAACAACACATTAAAAAAAAAAATCATTCACCATCATCGAGTGGGATTTTTTCCTCAGCAAGGGTGGCTCAGTATTCACAAATCAATGAATGTGGTATATCACATCAATAAAAGAAAGGATCATTCCAACAAACACAGAAAAAACATTTGACAAGCATAATATCTATTCATGATAAGAACCCTCAACAAGTGGGTTTAGAGGGGATATACCACAACATCATAAAAGTCATATACGAATCCCATATATGAAAACCCAGAGCTCACATCATCTCCAATGGGGAAAGAAAATGAGAGATTTTCCCCTAAGTTCAGGAATAAGGGATGTTGACTTTCACCACTTTTACTCAACAAAGAATTGGAAGTCCTAACCACAGCACTCAGACAACAAAAAGAAATAAAATTTATCCAGATCTGAAGGTAGAAGTAAAAATTTCATTATTTCCAGATGAAATGACATCATGAAAGATTCCCCCCCCCAAACTGGTAGAACGAATAAACAAATTCCATAAAGTCGTAGGATACAAAGTTAACATACAGAAATCTGTTGCATTTCTATATACAAATAATGAAGCAACAGCAAGAGATATTTTTTAAATGATACCATTTACAATTGTACCAAAAATAAAAAAGGTACTTAAGAATGAACCTAACCAAAGAACCTAACCAAAGAGGTGAAATACCTATACTCTGAAAACTATAAAACACTGATGAAAGGAACTCAAGTAGACACAAAGAAATAGAAAGACATTCCATGCTCATGGATTGGAAGAACAAATATTGTTGAAATTTCTATACTATCAAAGCCAAGGAAGATCTATTTTTTAAACTCCAACACAAAATAGAAACCTGACCACCAAATGCTTTTCCAAATAAGTGTATGAAAAAAATATGGAAAAATAAAAATTGTTGACATCACAATGTGTGGAATAGATTTTGGATACTAACCCTTTATCTGATATGTCATTTGCAAATATCTTCTCCCATTCTGTTTCTTGCCTTTTGGTTTTGTTGACTGTTTTCTTTGCTGTGCAAAAGCTTTTGATCTTGATGAAATCCCAATAGTTCATTTTGCCCTTGTTTCCCTTGCCTTTGGCAATGTTTCTAGGAAGAAGTTGCTGCAGCTGAAGTCAAAGAGGTTGCTGCCTGTGTTCTCCTCAAGGATTTTGATGGATTCCTTTCTCACAGTGAGGTCTTTCATCCATTTGAGTCTATTTCTGTGTGTGGGGTAAGGAAATGGTCCAGTTTCATTCTTCTGCATGTGGCTGTCCAGTTATCCCAACACCATTTGTTGAAGAAACTGTCTTTTTTCCATTGGACATTCTTTCCTGCTTTGTCGAAGATCAGTTGACCATAGAGTTGAGGGTCTATTTCTGGGCTCTCTATTCTGTTCCATTGATCTATGTGTCTGTTTTGGTGCCAGTACGATACTGTCTTGATGATGACAGCTTTGTAATAGAGCTGGAAGTTTGGAATTGTGATGCCACCAACTTTGGCTTTCTTTTTCAACATTCCTCTGGCTGTTTGAGGTCTTTTCTGGTTCCATATAAATTTTAGGATTATTTGTTCCATTTCTTTGAAAAAAAAGATTTTTTAAAAAAAGATTTTATGTATTTATTTATTTGACACAAGGAGGCAGAGAGGCAGGCAGAGGCAGAGAGAGAAGCAGGCTCCCCACTGAGCAAGGAGCCTGATTCAGGACTCGATCCCAGGACCCTGAGATCATGACCTGAGCCAAAGGCAGTAGCTTAACCAACTGAGCCATCCAGGCACCCCAAAATGATGGTATTTTGATAGGGATTGCATTAAATGTGTAGACTGCTTTAGGTAGTATAGACATTTTCACAATATTTGTTCTTCCAGTCCATAAGCATGGAATGTTTTTCCATTTCTTTCTGTTTTCCTCAGTTTCTTTAATGAGTACTTTATAGTTTTCTGAGTACTGGTTCATTGCCTCTTTGGTTAGGTTTATTCTAGGTATCTCATGGTTTGGGGTACAATTGCAAATGGGATTGACTCCTTAATTTCTCTTTCTTTGTCTTACTCTTGTTGCATAGGAATGCAACTTATTTCTGTGCATTGATTTTATATCCTGACACTTTACTGAATTACTCTATGAGTTCTGGCAGTTTGGGAGTGGAAAGTTTTGGGTTTTCCACATAAAGTATCATATCATCCATGAAGAGTGATAGTTTGATTTCTTCTTTGCTGATTTAGATGCCTTTTATTTCTTTTTTTTTTTTTGTCTGATTGCTAAGGCTAGGACTTCTAGTACTATGTTGAATGGCAGTAGTGATATTGGACAGCCTTGCCATGATCCTGATCTTAGGGGGAAAGCTCTCAGTTTTTCCCCATTTAGAATGATATTCACTGTGGCTTTTTCATAGATGGCTTTTATATTATTGAGGTATGTGCCCTCTATCCCTACACTGTTAAGCTTTTTTGATCAAGAAGGTATGCTGTAATTTGTCAAATGCTTTTCTGTGTCTATTGAGAACATCATATGTTCCTTGTTCTGTCTTTTATTAATGTGTTGTATCACATCGATTGATTTGCAGTTGTTGAACCAACCTTGCAGCCCAGGAATAAATCCCACTTGTTTGTGGTAAATAATCCTTTTAATGTACTGTTGGATCCTAGTGGCTAGTATTTTGGTGAGAGTTTTTTTTTTTGCATCAATGTTTATCAAGGATATTGGTCTGTAATTCTCCTTTTTGATAGGATCTATAGTTTTGGGATCAAGGTAATGCTGGCCTCATAAAATGAGTTTGGAAGTTTTCCTTCCATTTCTATTTTTTGGAATAGTTTCAGGAGAATAGGTATTAATTCTGCTTTAAACATTTGCTAGAATTCCCCAGGGAAGCTGTCTGGCTCTGGGCTCCTGTATTTTGTAAGATTTTTGATGACTCCCTCAGTCTTCTTACTGGTTATGTGTCTGTTCAGGTTTTCTATTTCTTCCTGGTGCAGTTTTGGTCATTTATATGTCTCTAAGAATGCACCCAATTCTCTTAGATTGTCCAATTTGCTGGCATATAGTTGCTCTTAATATGTTCTTAAAATTGTTTATATTTCTTTGGTGTTTGTTGTGATCTTTCCTTTTTCATGCATGATTTTATTTATTTGGGCCCTTTCTCTTTTCTTTTTGATAAGTCTGGCCAGAGATTTAGCAATCATTTTAATTCTTTCAAGAACAAGCTCCTAGTTTCCTTGATTTGTTCTATTGTTTTTTGTTGTTGTTGTTGTTTGTTTGTTTGTTTGTTTTGGTTTGTATTTCATTGATTTCTGCTCTGATCTTTATTATTATTTTTCTTCTTCTGGGTTTGGGCTTTCTTTGCTGTTCTTTCTCCAGCTTCTTTAAGTATAGGGTTAAGTTGTGTACTTGAGACCTTCCTTGTTTCTTGAGAAAGACTTGTATTGCTATATACCTTTCCTCTAAGGACCTTTGCTCTGTCACAAAGATTTTGAACAGTTGTGATTTCATTTCATTTGTTTCCATGAATTTTTTCAATTCTTCTTTAATTTCCTGGTTGACCCATTCATTTTTTAGTAGGATGCTCTTTAGCCTCCATGTATTTGAGTTCTTTCCAAATTTCCTCTTGTGATTGAGTTCTAGTATCAAAGCACTGTGGTCTGAAAATATGCAGGGAATGATCTCAATCTTTTGGTACAGGCTGAGACCTGACTTGTAATCTAGAATGTGATCTATTCTGGAGAATTTTCCATGTGCACTAGAGAAGAATGTGTATCCTGTTGCTTTGGAATGGAATGTTCTGAATATATCTGTGATGTCCATCTTATCCAGTATATCATTTAAAGCTTTTATTTCCTTGTTGATATTTTGCTTGAATGATCTGTCCATTTCAGTGAGGGGGGTGTTGAAGTCCCCTACTACTATTGTATTATTATCATTGTGTTCCTTTGATTTTGTTATTAATTGGTTTATATAATTGGCTGCTCCCAAGTTAGGGGCATAGATATTTAAATAATTTTGTTTTTAAAGATTTTATTTATTTATTTGACAGACAGAGATCACAAGTAGGCAGAAAGGCAGGCCGAGAGAGAGGAGGAAGCAGGCTACTGCTGAGCAGAAAGCCTGATACGGGGCTCGATTCCAGGACCCTGGGATCATGACCTGAGCCGAAGGCAGAGGCTTTAACCCACTGAGCCACCCAGGCGCCCCGGAGCATAGATATTTAAAATTGTTAGATCTTCTTGCTGGACAGACCTTTTAAGTATGATATAGTGTCCTTCCTCATCTCTTATTATAGTCTTTGGCTTAAAATCTAATTTATCTAATATAAGGATTGCAACCCAAGCTTTTTTTTGATGTCCATTAGCATGGTAAATTGTTTTCCACCACTTCACTTTAAATCTGGAGGTGTCTTTGGGTCTAAAATGAGTTTCTTGCAGACAACATATCAATTGTTTTTTTTTTTTTTTCTTTTAATCCATTCTGATACACTTTGTCTTTAGCTTGGGGGCATTTAGTCCATTTACATTCAGGGTAACTATTGGAAGGTATGAATTTAGTGTCATTGTATTATCTGTAAGGTGACTGTTACTGTATATTGTCTCTGTTCCTTTCTGGTCTGTTAATTTTAGGCTCTCTCTTTGCTTAGAGGACCCCTTTCAATATTTCCAAAGGGCTGGTTTGGTGTTTGCAAGTTCTTTTAGTTTTTGTTTGTCCTGGAAGCTTTTTATTTCTCTTTGTATTTTCAATGACAGCCTAGTTGGATATAGTGTTCGTGGCTGCATATTTTTCTCATTTAATGCTCTGAACTAAACTGCCTCCCAAAATTTTAAAGAAAGAGAAATTACACACACACACACACACACACACACACATACAAATGTAAACACTATGAAGGAATGGAATATGACTGTAAAGATGAAAATTTTAAAAAATTCTAAAAAGGGAATTAATAAGATAAGAAATTGGTTGAAAAAAATTTAAAAAATGATGGAAAGAATGTGATCAGGCTAGAGTCTAGAACAAAACCATGTGGTAGCTTTAGGGTATATTTTGATCTGGTAGGCTAAAATTTTAAAGAAAGAAAAAAACCTATAAGTATACAAAAAATAAGGTTAAATACAATGAAGGGATAGAATATGACTATAATAATGAAAATTTAAAAATTTTTAAATAGGCATTGATAAGATAAAATAGTTTTAAAAAAGTTAAAAAAGGAAAGAGGAGAAACTTAAAAAAATAGAATAAGAAAGAAATAAAATTAAAACAGTTTAATTTTGAAGGGCGCCTGGGTGGCTCAGTGGGTTAAACCTCCGCCTTCAGCTCAGGTCATGATCTCAGAGTCCTGGGATCAAGCATCGCATTGGGCTCTCTGCTCAGTAGGAAGCCTGCTTCCCCTTCTCTCTCTCTGCCTGCCTCTCTGCCTACTTGTGATCTCTGTCAAATAAATTAATAAAATCTTAAAAAAATAAATTAACTTTGAAAGACTAAAGAATCATGGGGAAAAAGCCATGGATTCTATGTGCTGTATTCCCATAACTCTTAAGTTTAGGAGTTCTCATTGCTTAGTGAACTTGTTCTTGGCTGGATGTTCTTGCTGATCTTTTGGGGCAGGATCCTGTTGCAGTGATTCTCAAATGTCTTTGCCTGAGTGGAATTGCAAGGCCCTTGCCAGAGGCCATGGTAAATAATCTGCTCAGGCTCGCTCTCAGGACCTTTTGTTCCCTGAACACTTTCTGTAGAGCTTTGGAGGGCAGGAATGAAGATGGCAGCCTCCCAGTCTCCGGTCTAGGGGAGCTGAGAGCTTGGGGCCCCACTCCTCAGTGCACCCTCAGGGAAAAGCAATCACTCCGATCTCCCTGGTCTCCAGCTGCACTCCTAGTGGAGTGACCAAGCGTTTCTATCTCTCACACACAGCCCTGTTTGGAGTCTCCAAACTCAACAGATTCCTGCTGCCCAGTCCTGTGCCACTCTTCCCAGAGCGGGAAGGAGGGGGTGTCCTTGGATCTGCCAATTGTGGGGTCCCTGGTTGAAGAACAGTGGCCTGAATGTGCCTTGGATCACGGTTTAAGGTAACCCCGAGCTGAGAGCCCCCTCCTTCACTATGTCTCTGCAACCTGCTTCCCTGCTCTGGTACCTGGCAGCTCTGCCAAATTCAGACACCCCCTGGTCCTTTTGTGACCCTACAGGTCCTGAGACCAGCGAGGGCAGGAAAAAACCCACAATTTTGCTAGCTGAATTTGCCTTGTTCTTTCTCTAAATTCCTTCACAAAAGCTTGTGCTTTCACAATCCGCTTAATATCTCCCTGTTAGTTTTGTTATCATTTCCTCCTGGAAGACACCTTTGAACTCCAAATTTAGATTAGGCTTTGTCACAGGTTCGAAACTAGGGAAACTTTCCTTCTCGAGGAAACCTTGCAGGTACTGGTATTTCTTCCCAAAGTCTCAAAATACAAATACACTGACTGCATTTCAATTATTGGAATATGGAGCAACTCAACCATCCTCCTATGGGAAAATGCCTTCTTTGTCTTCAGATAACCTCAATGCAGTGGCTGGTTTTAAGAAGACTCAGTAACTTAATCTTCTAAAAGAAAGTGCAGAGGTGATTCTAATGAGAGGTCTCTCCCCCACCCCACCCCCACCTTTCTCATTAACGAGATAGGAAAACCACAGCCACTTCATGAAGAAGAGTCATGCAGCCACCCACAAAATCAAGACAGAGCTCTCAATCCTATCAGTGCCCAGACCAGGTAAGATATCCCATGTTGGTGATTTTTGCCCAAAAAAACAATGCAGATGGGATTACAGGAGAGACTCCCTTCTACTAGAACATATGGTCATACCCATTTCATTCACTCTAATGACAACAAAAGGGTATGTTTTTCTTGTTCATCTTTATATCTTGTGACATCAGCACCTCACATTAAACACAGAAGGGGCTCAAGAGACATCTCTTAAGTGGATGGCTGAGTCTATTATGGATACATCTGGAAAGCTATTCAGCCCATTCATTTAAAAGAAGTTGTTAGACAAACCCAGTTTCACACTCAAGTCCTATAATTCATTCATGTTGGTGATCAAATCTAGGCCAGGAAGGAAGCCTACACTCCATGATGGTAGAGTCCTGATATCAGGAATGCCTCCTTGGGCCACTCTGGGACTACTCAAGTGAAATGAACATTGCAAATAGGCAGCTTTGCATTGTGCTGGCAGTGCTGCACAGGGAAAAATTACACAGCCCATTACCAACCAATTCCAGGTGATTGCTGAAGTTGTTTTCACTTCTTTGTTTCCTTAGCATCAGTACACAATAGAGCTCATACTATCCCTTTTTGAAATCCCAGGGAACAAATGCATGGGAGATTGTCTCTCAACTACCTCTGGGAAAACCAGCGGTATTTATTTTCTTGCCCGTGTATGGGTAATTGCAATGTGGAATGTGGAGTCTTAGAACCTGGACTTTGAGAATAAACATTCATTTGTAAGTAATAAGTTTTTCAGTGATACAGATGTTATTTTGCTTATAATTACATCTGAATATGGAAACTTGTTCCTGAAAATACTGAAGATTTTAAAAGTATTTAAATTTAATGTATGTTTAATTTATAATTTATGAAAAAACTTAGGGATTATAAATTCTACATATTGAGTGATCACCATTTCTGTTTTTAAAGAAAAAAAAAAATCTTATCTACCTTAAGACAAAAAAACCAACCAACAGTAAATACAATAAAAAAAATATACTTTGAGTAATAATTGTAGAACTACAGTTACTTTTTATGGCTGTAGAACTATAGTTATTTTTATCCATCTTTTCTTATTTTTTTTCCAATTGTTCTATAATGAAAATGCATTACTTTCAATGTTACTGCAAAATTGTCCTGACGTTGACATTTGAGGCATCTTCCCTTTGAATTGTTTAAAATGTTGCAAAGTTTTTACTAGAGATTTTAAGAGAATATCTTCCTTTTTGCCTTCAAGCAGTGATTTTTAAGGAAAGTAATTATATAGAAATAAAGAAAGTAATTATGTGGATTTAAAAAAAAGACATCTTGCTTTCAGTTTTATCTCTGTATAAGAATGAATACCAAAATGGCTTTATGAGTTAACACAATTGCTACAAATTTCAGAAATGCCTTTTCTCATTATCTTCCCGAGACATCTGTCAATATTTATCTGTTAACAGACTCAGCAATCAGCCTCAGTAAATAAAATATCAGATCCAAATACATATACCCTTTCGACAAATAAAGGGATGCTTAGGGATAGGATATTAGCATAACAATTATGTCAGATATCCTGCATGTACCGATTTCTCCTTCAAAAAATTAATAGATGGTGAAACTGGCGAAAGAGTAATTATATTCTGTAGGTTCCCCCCAACCTGGCATTGTCCAACCACTGCATTGTTGATATCTGTGAGAAGCTTAAGTAGAAGCAAATACCAGGACAAATAGGGCTCCAGTTTATAAAAGTAAGAGAAAAGTCAAGGTCAGTTGCTGATAATATACTAAAGCAGTGTCATTATTCACATGGAAGCAAAAATTGCTGAAATGACTACTTTTTGGCTAGTTTTTAAGTGGGTTACAGAGCCTAGTAGCCTTTGACTTACTAGTTGTATGAGCTTGAGGTGGTTCCTTGAATCCTTTGAAGCACATGAAAAGCATCTATCGAATGGGGTTATGTACTATATCTCTTTGAAATTGGCATGAGAATTTTGAGATAAAATATATAAATTACTCTGTATAATATGCAACACTAAACAGACTTTGAATGCACTTTAGATCAGTTATAAGTAGTTAGAGAAACTTAAACAAATGGAAGGTACTCGGTAAATAACCAGGTTCTTAAAAGTAAGTTTTGTGTTGATATTATAACACAATGATTATTTTAATCAAATTCTGAAACGACCTCAGCATGTCAGACAAACCTGTAGGTACATTCAGCTGTGAATTTGGACATGTTCATTGTAGCCCTGGCTGTGCTCCTGAATGATGGGACATTTCTGAAATGTTTTTTCCTTCTCTAGGAAGGAAAATATATATATACTTTTCCCCCACCATAGGAAAAAATGGTGGTGGGTGGGGGAAACAGAATATAAAATACAGTACAGTATTTTAAAAAGAGAATGACAGTATTTAAAAAGAAAATGACTCTACAATAAAAGAATTGTGATAAAATTCTACCTACGAGTTTGTGTTACTCTTTTGAGTATCCAAATTCTATCTGAAAATTAGCCATAATAGTATCAACTTTAAATAGTTTTTGAGAAGTAAACTAATGGATGGCAACCAGTCATAGCTTCTGTGATGAAACACTGTATATAAGGTCTCTGTAAATGTGACTACCAGGAGGTTCAACTCAAGGTCATTTCTTGGGAGAATTTGTGCAGAGCTTTTACTGTAAAATAAAATGTCAGTTCTGTCTATACAAAACTTTCCACAAGGAACAACAAAAACTTTTCAGATTGTTAAATATAAAGGCTCTTTCTCATATAATAGATGAAGAAATGGTTAATAGTGACAAAAAATAGATTTAGTATCATGTTAAAAAATCAAGAACATTAGAGAAGTTTTTCTGGCTTGTTGCTTTGGTATCGCTAATTGTGTATTAAAAACCAGGAAAGGGGCACCCGGGGTGGCTTAGGGGGTTAAAGCCTCTGCCTTGGCTCAGGTCATGGTCTCAGGGTCCTGGGATTGAGCCCCACATTGGGCTCTCTGCTCAGCAGGGAGCCTGCTTTCCCCCCTCTGTCTGCTTGAGATCTGTGTCAAATAAATAAATAAATAAAAATCTAAAAAAAAAAACCCAGGATGATCCTAAGTCCTTGCTTTTTACAATGTGAATAATATATAGGTAATTGTCATTGGCATATGTACAGTAAGAATACGAACTTGGATTCTAGAGTCTGAGTTCATATTCTTTCCCTTATATTAATTATGCTTGATCATATGCTTCTTCATATTTTCTCAAATGTACAATGAAGCTCTTGTCTAGTTCCCATTATCCTGAATCCTGTACTTCACAGAAGTCAGGGAGCAGCAGTCATGTGAAACCAACTATTAGACTATTCTCAGGCAAAGAACCATGAAGAATAAGTTCTTCATGGGCATGTCATCAGTTTGGGATAAAATGATAAAGTTTAGTTTTGCTACATGTTCAATTATCAGGTCTATGTGCGATTATATAGTTATTAGAGCCTAGGAAGCAATTTTTTGACAGAAAATGAGAAGGCTAGAATCAGTTCAGTAGTAAAGGTTGAATACAAACTCAGAGTGACATCCTGTTCATTAATCACATTTAATCGTTGTGCCAAGCATAATGTCACATCAGAAATACTGACTAATATGTGTTTTAATAACTTGGAATCTTGTTAAAACTTGGATTCTTCTTCAATAGGTCTGTGTTCTATGTGCCCAGCAAATGCCCAGGTAGTGTCCAAGCTGTCGGCCTCAGAAAACACTTGGAATAGGATGAGTCTAACTTAGTGCTGTCCAGTAGAACTTCCTGTGAAGTGGAGCTGTCAGTGTTTGTACTGTATTTGTCCAATATGGTAGTCATTGGCACACATGGCTATTAACCTTTTGAAAAGTGTCTCATGCTACTGAAGAACTGAATTTAAATTTATTTTAATCTAAATTTAAATAGCCATGCAATGTTGGTGGTTACTAGTTATTGGGCAGCACAGTTCTAAATAATCCAAGTAGTTTGTCGTGATGATATAAGAGGCCATATTCAAGGCAATAAAGGTGTCTTCCCAAACAGCAACTCAGGGTCATAATTATTGACTTAGTGTTGATTTGTGTATATCAGTCCTTCGAATGCCGAACAACAAATGCTCTAACCAAAAACATTTCCAGTAACAGTACTGGAAATCAGTACAGGGTGATCATTAACTTCTGTGGTTTCAAATTGACTCTGCCACTTATAGGCTGTGTCATCTTGAGTACTTAACTACTTTGTGCCTCAATTTCCTCCTTTGTAAAAGGGGCTAATAATAGTAACATTGTGAGAGTTGACTAACTTAATATTTATAAATCATGACAGCAGTGTCTGACACAAACCTATACATTGTTATAAATTGTACTCCACATTTTATACAAAAATATCAGTTTCAGGGAAATTAAACATACAAACACCAGTTTGGCATCATTTGTACTCTGCATAGATGCCTAGACCTTAAATGTATAGTTAGATAACTTTTGACAAATATATCACCCCAAAAAGTTCCTTCAGGCACATTCCCAGAGTAAACCTCCTAGCAACCATAACCTTTATTTCTATTACTAGAGATTAGTTTTGCACATTCTAGAAGCACATATAAATGAAATTATATGTGCTCATTTTTGCTTTTGTGACTCCAAAGAATATTTTTAAGCCCCACTCCCTGCTGAGTAGTCCTCTTCTATGGCTATACCACAGTCTCTTTATCCATTCTCCTACTGAGGTACAATCGAGATGTTTGGTTAATAATGAACAAATCTGCTATAACCATTTGACACAAGCCTTTTATAGACATTCATTTTCATTTCCTTTGGATAAACACCTAGGAGTAGAGTGGTAGCTTATAGGGGGAGATGTATGTTTAACTAACTTTTAGATAGGTCAAAGTGTTTATCAAAGTGCTAGGTGGAAATTTCCCACTGATGTCTTACCATGTTTTGAGAGTAGAGGTAAATGACTGACTTTGTTCTTCTTTTTTTTTTTTTTTTAAGACTTGGTTACTTATTTGAGAGAGAGAAAGAGCATGAGTAGGGGAAAGGGGAGAGGGGGAGGGAGAAGCAGGCTCCCCACTAAGCAGGGACCCCGATGTAAGGCTCAATCCCAGGACCCTGAGATCATGACCTAAGTTGAAGGCAGAGACTGACCGAGCCACCCAGGACACACTGACTGCCTTTGTTCTGGATTACTGTGTTAATATTATATACTGAAAAGCCTTGGAAAATAGAGCTAGTGTTAATCTCTGGACTAAAGAGTAGATTTGCTTCCTGTTCAGTATAACAAAGAAAATGTCTCTCTCCAGAGCAAATATCTTACCCCCCATTATTTAAGATTCAGGTTTCCTAATCTCAGGGTTTCTTTCTTCCAACATAATCTGCACGTGCAGCTATCACTTGACTCTCTTCATTGTTCTGTGGGAACCAAGGCTTAGAACATTGGCACAAATGCTAGTATATTGGCTCATTGATCTGACCTGGGCATCTTGTATTTTCTTTTAGTGTCTATGAAACCATGGCAGACTTAGCTGTGACCTTATAAATAGGGTAAAATCTCAAATCCTACACAGTTCTTTGTAGTTTGGTAGCAAGATGAGATGTTGACAAGATGTAGATTGCTGGAAAAGGAAAGATCAAGTGTTTTATGAGGTTTTCGGGAGGTACAATGGAATCAGCAGCAAACACATTGATCCCATTCTAGGGTTATCAGGTGTGTTTAAATGGAGCCATTGGTGAGATGTTTGCAGGCTGAGTTCCAGAAAGTAAGTGAAGGACAACTGTCTAAATGGTGCCCTGATTGCTTCTAATGCTCCTGCAGGTAGGGTGACTTCTCACCAAGTTGGCAATCATTCTCAAGTCCATCCATTATAACAGCTAGTACAAAGATTTATTTTAGATGCCAGAAACGCTCAGACACCCACCTCCACTTCAGGCTATCTTTACAAAGACATACACTTGTACCCTTGGTGGGAGGAGGGCTATTCACAGCTGCTCTGGGAATAAACTAGGGCAGTTATTAAATCTTTAGCTGGTTCCTTGGAAGATGAGGTGGTTGGAGGTGTATCCTTGTCGTTCAGGAAAAATGGCAAGAGTTGAGAATACTCTGTGGGCTACTGTGCCAACTGGGGAGCTGCTCAGACATGAATTGGAAAGGTCTTAGAGATATTGTTTGTTTTTGCAGTGGGTCCTGGATGCTAGCAAAGCTTTGGCGCTCTGAGAGAGATTTCCTTGAGACAAGGAAAAAAAAAAAAGTTAAAAATAGAGCTTGGAACAAACAAACAAACAAACGAAACAACCTTTGGGAAACCATAAATGAAGCATTGATGAAAATGCAAGCTTAAACCATCCTAGATTAGATTTATTTGGTTGATCAAATGCCCATTGGCAAATGGGCCAATGTAATGTTATTTGCGGTTCCACTGCTCGTATACTATTTCTGTTGTTTCACAATTGCACTAGGAATGCTTGTAAAGTTGAGGGGGGATTTTTTTTGTTCAGGGACTGTGGCATGTAGAGAAGGGCTAGTGAAGCACGTAAGTCACTCCTCAGTCTGTCTCCTTGTCTTCATGCAGCTGGTGTGATGGAAACAATACAGTAACTGAGGAAGAGAGAGGAATCACAGACTTGATTAAGGACTTAGTGCATCACATGTAGTAGGAAGTTCAAGACCACAATACTACACCCTACACAGCCCATTGTAAAGCCAACAGGAATGGCCTTTTCAACAACAAAACCAACTGGATTCCATTCTTGCTTCTGTATTCCCAGTTTTTGTAGATATTTTGACTGTTACTGAATCGATTGCATGAACTAATGCCTTTAGTATGTTGCCTTAGACATTTCCAACACTTCTTTTCTACCCTGAAGGCACCCAAGAAAAAAGACTAATTTGGATTCATGTGGCAAAGCTTCTAATATACATTTGCAGTACTCTGCAGCATTATCTTAACTTCTGCCATTCCCCACCTGGGTCTGGATTTTGAGTGAATGCCTACATTCTGTGGTGGGAAGCTTCACTGTGTACATGATACCCTGTTTATTAGAACATCAGAACCCTCACATCCTAAGGTGCTGACATCAAAGGCCTTGACCCAAAGGTCCTCCATTAGCAGGAGTGGTTTGATAAACCCTGACAAAATTCAGGGTTCCACTTACCTACCCAGTGAAATCTCTTGGCACTATGTGAGTAGAGTCACATCTCTCAGTTCCTCATGTGAGTAGAGTCACATCTCTCAGTTCCTCAATTTTCCTCAGGGAAAATTGCCTTCTCTTCATCCAACGATATTACCAAAAAGGAGACCCAAGACTTCATTGGACTTCTAGGTTTTGGAGGCAGTGTGCCTCATGTGGGCATTTTACTTAGTCTCTTATATCATGGCTAACTTCAAATCAGCATCCTTTGAGTGGGGACCAAACCAAAGTCTTCATCAGAAACCATTTAACAAGATATTTACATGTTGTTTACCTTTGAAGCCCACAACCCAAATGATCCCTTTGAGCAACATGTTTCTATGACAGATGATTTTGCCAAGTGGGACGTCTGCAAAGCGGGTTGTCCTCTTTGGTGAGATCTCCTTTGGGTTTTTGACTCATGATCTCCAGGACTCTGCTGCAGGGTACAGACCTTTTGGAAATTAGCCATTAGATGACACTGTGCTTTTGTTAACATGAATGCTCAATGCAAGAGGCCTCAAGATTCTTCAGCCTGATAATCCCTTTTCCTTGTGGCTTAACTCAGACTTAATGACTATCAGGATGGAAACTCACATGTAAAATGGAAATGGAATATTCATGAGTATAGTTGTTTTGGCCCCTTCAGCATCTTGACTTTACATGGAAAAAAAAAAAAAAAGTAGCTATTCCTTTTTGGGGAACTTGGTCCTCCTTTCTACTGCATGAAGCAAATCTGCTGGCTCAGTGGGGCCTGGGTTCACAGAGGTTCCGCTAAATGCCTGAGCCTGTTTCACGGATAGCTCATCTAAACTGAAATGCAGTGGTATCCACTGGGAAATCGCACCTGTTCAAACTCAGCACCAGCTATGCAGAACTGAAAATGGACACTAGTGCTCTGCTTAGTGGATAGAACTCAAGCTCATGTATCTGACCAGCACTCCCCTTGATGAACTTCATTATATTTCTACCTATACTTGGACTATTGCTAGTTGCTTAGCACAGACTCACAAATTGGAAATACTATGCTTTATATGATTTTATTATGTTTATCATTATTTAATCATTTTAACATTACCTTTCTTCTGTAGTTAGTATTTTATAAGTTCTAAGAAAATTTTGCTTACTCCCCAATTGTGAAGATATTATCCCTTTTTTTTCCCTAGAAACCATATAGATTTAGCTTTTTTTTTTTTCATCTCAAATAATTTTGACTTACAGTGTGAGACATTACATAGGGGTCAAAGGTTTCACTTTTTATTTTTTATTTTTTTATATAACATCATCTCAACACTACTGGTTGATGAAATTTCCTTTCCCCATTAAATTGCTGTACTGACCTTGATGAAAACCAAGTGATAGTTAATTTTTTAAAGAATGTATTATTATATTTTTGTAAGTAGGATTTCTTAAGATAGGATCTAACCCCCAAAAGAAAATGCTCATGTACTTTAAAAATAAACTTAAGACTTGCATTTATCAAAAGTGCATTAAAGAAAATATAGATGAACCATTAATCAGAAGATAGTCATGGTACATAGAAGTGAAATAGCTACAGATCTAGATACAGATGTATGCCTCCTCAAATAAATAAGAATGGCATGAACAACTCTATAAAAATGCACTCAGATACTAGCAAGCCGTTTATAGAAGAGAAAATATTAATGGCCAATGAACTATAGAGTATTTCACTAATTTAATAACCATTTTATATCCATTCAATTGGAAAGCTTAATACAATGCAAAATAATAGTGAACATATGGATTTATTAAAAACTGATGGTTGATGTAACAATTTAGAAAACAATTTGGTACTCTTTTAAATGTAAATATTCAAATATCCTCTGACCTTTTTATTTTGCTCTCAAGTATATATGCAAGACATTTTGGTACTTGTGTTCTATGAGATATATATAAAAATATCCATAACATCATTGTTCATAATAGCAATACATATGGAAATGGCACAAGTGTCTTTTGACAGGAGAAATAATCAATAAATTGTGATACATTCTTAATAGACTATTACACAGCAGTGAATATTATTGAATTAATGTTCCATGCAAAATATGAATGAATTTTAATGTCATAAGGCAATATAAAAAAACAGGTTATATAAGACTACATATTGTTTTAAAATAGCAAAACCAAGAAATATATATGCATGATAAAAATACAATAAAAGGCAAGCTAATGTCAAACAAATCAAGGACACATATTACCACTTGGTGGTGGCAGGTGGATAAGAGAAAGAGACATAAATATCTGGATATTCAAGTTGTTGAATATATTCAAGTTGTTGAATATTCCAACAATTCAAGTTGTTGGAAATGTTTTAACTTGAGGCACAATAATTTCACCAATATCTGTGCTCACTTTGGCAGTGCATATACTAAAATTCGAATGATACAGAGAAGATTATGAAGAATGATTTCACAAATATCCCTATGTTATTTAAAACAGTTATGCAAATACATGTATATTTAAATATATAAATATAAATTAATATTTGTATATTTAAATATATAAATATAAATTAATATTTGAATAAATAGACATGCAAATTAAAAAATTAAAAAGGTATGCATGCGATTTAATTATGATAGTGCTTTATGATCTGAGGATACTAATTAATTGAATTATGTGTTTCCCTCTGTGAAAACACAAAAATCAAAACAAGCATTTGGTGAATACATAGATTGAAGCCACTGTGAAAGCATAATCCAAATCTCATCCTTGTATCATATTCTGTGTTCCTCATTATTGAAACACTTAAAGCGACCTGTAAATGACCTGCTTGTTGAATATCAATAGGAGTATGGTTACTAACTTTCTGAAACTCATCTTTAAAGCAGCATGTAGGCGGCGAGACTTTTGAGTTTGTGCTTCCACGCAGATCATCCCCTTTATGAAACATCCTACTGCAGCGAGACCCAGACTTCCTAAGAGAGTAAAGAATATTTTTATTTTATCAGCCAGAGCGTGCTCTTCTTAATCCTGGCCGTCTGAACACCACGGATCTCCACATGCCCTGTACAAATGATTTCAGACATTAGTAAATCATAATTACGCTGTTAGATCTCAAACTTGTCATGGATGCTGCTGCTTTTGACCTGGGGGAGAGGCAAGGGCAGCGGAGAAGATGATAGCAACATGAAAGTAGATGCCTTGCATTGTTTCTATTTGTAGCACATCCTGACTGGTAAATAACAGGAAAAAAGATGAATATCCAAATAGATAGTGACAACTTGATCAAAAGAAGAAAAAAAAAAATGGAGTCACGTACAACAGGCCTAATCAGGTTAATTAGAATCTGGGTTGCATCTGGGACCTGGGAATACTCATCCGTGGGCTGTCATCTGAAGAAGGATTATCCTCAGTCTAAGGAGCGTGGCAGGTGTGTCGCATGTAGATAGCACGTCTCACACCGGCTCTCTGGGAAGAAGCTCTGTCACAGAGTTGCAATTTAGCAGGCTGCCTAGGGTTCCTGTGACTGCACTGTCTAGAAGCATCTTTGCGTGAGGTGGAAGTGTTGGTGGGGATGCAGAGGAAGGAGGGGAGAGGTAACCAAGAGAACAGGGAGATTAACAGCTAGCAGAAAGTGCAGAGAAAGGAAATAAAAAATGAGGGAGCTAAAGAGCAATGGGAATAAAGAGAGCCAAGGAGAACACTAGACCTCGTGGAAAGAGTTTATCCCAAATCAAAATGAATGCATAAAGAAACAACGAATGACGCAACACTAGCCTCACTTTAAGGAATGCCATCCACTTGAGGGACTTTTGATATAATTTGAATTGAAAATGTTTTCATAAGTTATTTTTTTTCTTTATTTCTTCCCTCTGCTCTTCACTTTCTCTTTCCCTTCACCTCCTCCTCCAAACCTCTTCTTCCTCCTCTTCCTTCTAGCAACTTGTGCACTATTTATAACCAAAAACCCTTCCTTAAGCTGCAAAAACCACACGTTTCAACTTGCAGTAGACAAATGAGGGGGGAAATGGAATGGCATGAAATACATTGATTTCTTTGCAAGTATCTTGTATCCCTTTGGAGGATAGGAGGTTGTTCAATTTTCTGTGTCTGCCTTACCTTAAGATGCATAATGAGTGCAGGAGTAAGAGTCTTGAAGGGAAACATGTGACTTATAATAGAAAAGGTAATAGAAAAACATGTTGCAATTGTATTGAGCATGAGGCAGAGTGAGGAATAGATATTTTTACTTTAAGAGACGTTGAGGTTATCTTTTTATTTTATTTTTTTTTATTGCTGTGGATTTATGACATTGGCCCTCTCTTAATTATTCATTTCTTTTTACTTTCTAATTTGGTTAGAAATTTACAACCTTATACACAAACACAAACATAAAATACACTAACACAAAATACACTCAACAAACACATACACACCCAATAGATGAGAGGGCCTATGGAGGAAAATTTTATTTTTTTACTTATCTTCTGGTTTCTCATTTACATGGAATATAATAGGTCTATGCAAATACTAGATTTCAGAAATTAGATGTGTAAGTCTAGTATATCTCCCAAATAACTCAGCTTACATTATACAACTAGAAAGTTTGAACTAAAATTTAAAATGTTTTAAGTCATAAACAATAGATGCCTGTTTTTAATTAAAACTTATGAATTAATGCAAACTGACCATTTTAAAATTAATATATTTTAAAAAACTTTTGATAAATTTGTTGTTCCTTTTCATTGCATTTTAGTGCCTTCATTCACATCCTTTAGACACCCTCTCTGGATACATGCTTAATTTTTTTTTAAGTTTATTTTAAGTACATTTTTAGGGTACCAACAACTTCATTTCTAAACATGATGCTTAAACATGTGTTTACTGTTTTTTTTTCCAAATTTTTAGACATTATCTCTAAATTTCTTTCTTCACTAGTTTTTTTAGAATTTATTTCTTTTATTTCCAGTCCCAGATTTTATCTCTTCTCTCATTCTCTCCCATATAGTTATGTTCCGTCTCCTTTTAATAACAAATAAACCACTTACTTTTCTTTATTCATATACTTACTTTTTAACTCTCATTAGTAATTTTTCCCTAAGCTCACCAATAAATCTGAAAAAAAATCAGAATATGGTTGATTATACAATTGAATCGTTTCCTCTTTCATTGATGCCATTTCTCATAGAATTCACAATTCACCAGTTCCAATCTCTATGTTCATTCCAAAGGTCTAACAAAAGGTATTGTACTCATGAAATGAGAACATAATGTTGTAACAAAAAGAATAATCAGAAGATATGAATGAACTCGTGGGAGACAGATAGCAAGTGTTCAGTGGCAAGCTGGAATAGACCAGCTCTTAAATATAGATTTAAACATCATCTTTAGAAATGAAATTATTGGGCTCAGAAAAAAGTACTTAATGGGAGGGTGCCTGGGTGGCTCAGTGGGTTAAGCGTCTGCCTTCGGCTCAGGTCATGATCCCAGGGTCCTGAGATCGAGCCCCACAGCAAGCTCCTTCCTCAGCAGGGAGCCTGCTTCTCCCTCTGCCTGCTGCTCCCCATCATATTTAGAAATGATGAACAAGGCTTGTGCTTGTTCTCTCTCTCTGACAAATAAATACATAAAATCTTAAAAAGAAAAAGAAAGTACTTAAATTCTACCACAAGATAAAGACAAACACTAAATGAAAAACTGTGAGTCATCAATGAATGTCTTCTCTAGACCATGTATTAAACAACTTGCTGGTTTATCCCTTCATGCATTCACTCCTAGAAACCAACAGAATAGATGTAAAGAAATCTTCATTCTAATCACACATACGTTGGAATATGTGACTCTTTTATTTATACTTTTGATGATTTTCCTTTTTTATATACAGAACTAAGCTTCTCGGTGAGTTTGCAATTTAGTTTTGGGAGACATGTCATCACACTGTGTGAGTGCTAGAATAGGTGTGGATGCAGATTGTGTTGGGGGCAGAAATGAAAACCAGTGATTCTCAGTCTGAGTGCATGGATGGATGTGGATACACAAGAGATATGGGTTTCCTGAATGGGCTGATCTCTGTGTTAAAAATCTAAAGAATGAACAGTTATCCTGGGTACACAGTGGAAGAAGTTTTTCTCGGCATCAGTGTTTCCATCTGCACCTCTCGCTGAGTTCAAATGGTAGATGGAGGGCATTGGATGTATCTGTGGAAAGTCGCAGAAAAATCAGTGGGGCTCATCACAAGTTTGGACAATATAAACTGTCACATAATTGATAAAAATTGTCTATTTGATGAATCTGACCAGATCAAGAATGTGTGACTAATGTGATGCCAGGAGATTGGCAGGAAAATAAGACATCTTCTCTAAGAAAGAGGTGGGAAATGACTTTCCATCATTTTCAGAAATATGACATGCCTTCTCAAGTCCCTGAATTCTTATTATCCACCTGACAGGCTTCCAGCACTAATGCACCTGTTGGAAGAACATGGATGAGGACTTTTTCTAAGGACACAAAGAGACTGTCACTTATCAAAGATAAGCTAAACAAATGGTCTGAAACCATTAGAGGAGGTTGTGCTTTCCTATATAAATACTTTCTGGAAACAGACTGCATTTTTATAAATATCTATACAGCAGAGGGTCTTAAGTGTTCTATTTTACAGTATATAAAACAAATAATTTATCATTTTAGGAAGCTTCATGGAGACTGTAACATTGTAATTCATTGCCACCATACCTGGGACTTTGTAAAATTAGAAATAATAGCACAGAAGGCTATGTAAATGGAAAAATCTTCCACTAGATTGTTTTGTCTATTCCCTACATGTTTGACCTAAGCACTGAATTAACCAGGATCTCAGAAATGGCATTTCATAAGTCACTCAAAAACGGGGGCTAAGAAGTGGAAAAGTTATATTAATTACCATTCCTGGTTAAGAGTGACTTTGAGGAGATGCTTATGCTTGAAGGGATGAGAGGTCAATGTTTTGACCTGCAGAGAGATTAGCGATGTGATCAAGAATAGACAAAAGAAATTTCAATGTCAAAAACCCTCAAAGTCAATACAAAGTGAACACATAGAAAATCATTACAACTAAGAACAAAAGGCACAGCTATTAATGTAACGAGTTGCAAAATAAATACAAGATTATGTACCCAAACCTGCTATCATCAGGAGCTCTACCAGCTGTCAGATAACTAGAAGCAGAAAGGTCAAATAATTATATATCTTCATAAAATGAGATTTCAAGTGCACTTTGAATTCACAGTGGAGCTTCTTCAATCAATAACAATATCAGATTTTAAGAAACGTGCAAAAGGAGCAATTCCATAATTACAGTATAAGTGATATAATTATTTCAAATATTTCAATAGTCTTTGCCAAATGAGAACAGGAAAAATAACATTTCCTTAGAGTAGAAACTAGAATATTTGAGAAAGTTCCCAAGCGTGTAATCCGCAACAAGATTCAGATACTAGGGGGAGTTCAAATACAATTCCATGTTATGTTGAAGGCTTTATTTTTTGTTTCTTTGTTTTAAGAAGACCTTCAGGGTCTGAATGCTAATTTTACCCTAACTCTAAAAAAACCACAATATACAATATTCTAAATTTATAAATGCTAAGCCAGCATTGTCTTCTTCACAAAAAGAAATGACATTTATTGTTTTAAGCTTTTATTTAAATCCCAGCGAGTTAACATACAGTGAAATGTCAGTTTCAAGTGTACAGTATAGTGATTCAACATTCATATGCAACACCCGCTGCTTGTTGTGAAGAAACGTCATTTAAAGGTACTCAAGGGCACTTTTGAATAGCAGATGCTTCGTGAATTCTGTGTTTATGTCTAGAGATTTTATCATTGGCAGAAGGACAGGGAAGGAATTAATATTCTGAGTATCTTTCACGTGCCTGTAGTTTTATGCACATTGTCCATAGAACATTTGGACAAGGTGATCATCCTTGTCTTGTTTTACATGTAAAAACCTGAACACAGATTACTTTCAACTAAAAGCAGTAAATAGAGATAACAAAGGATGCTTTAGATTCAGGACACCTGGGCTTCATCGAGGTTCTGTCACTCTCTAGCTGTGTAACCCTGTGCAAGTTACTGAAAGTTTTTCTGTGACCAAGCTTTCTCAGGGATGGTAGCTCCTAGATTTAATGTCCAGGTAGGCTTAATTTATAGAAGCTACCTAAGATGGTGCCAGGCATTAGTATCCAATAAAAACTGACTATATTTTTTAATTCCTATTTTTCTAATTTTGCTATAAGTAGCAAGAAGTAAGAAAAACAAAAAAACAAAACCCAAAAAACAAAACAAAACAAAACATTCATGTTTTCTTCCTTATTTTGTTACCAAGTTCAAAAATAAGGGTTTTTTGTTTGTTTGCTTTTAAGACTTATTTATTTGAGAAGGGCTGGGAGCAAGCAGAGGGAGAGAATCTCAAGCAGACTCCCTGCTGAGTGGGGAGCCTAACGTGGGGTTTGGTCTCTCCAATGATGAGATCATGACCTGAGCAGAAGCCAAGAGTCAGAGGCCTAACTGTGACCCACCCAAGCACTCTCCAAAACAGGTTTTTAACATGCACAAGGTTGTAAAAAGGCCTGTATATTTATAATCTACAAAAATTGGACATAGGAATCAGTAAAAGAAAAATAATTTGATATCTGTGATATCTATCATATCGCATTTTCTGACTTTAATAAAATCACTAACATTTTAAGGCAATTTCCTTGATAAGGAAGGCTCAAAGATTCTGTTTTGAAAAAGACATGAATATTGCTAAATACTGTCATTGGAACAGGTGAGTTTTAAATATTAGACTGCCTTTCTTCAGGGTTTCATTTAAATAAGAATACAAATAATCCCTATGTCCAGTACAATTGTGGATGCGTTCACCCTAAAACCAATATTTTGTCCATATGTTCTTCCTTATGAAGATAAAGTGTCATATTGGTCTTTTTTTTTTTAAGTTAATTTCAGTTAACATAGTGTTATATTAGTTTCAGGTGTACAATATAGTGATACAATTTCATACATTACCTGGTGCTCATCACAAGTGTCATATTGTTTTAAACAACTTTTCAAGACATACTTAATGCTCTTCAGCAAGATCTTGTCCTGAAATGGTTCATTAGGTATCTGTATTATAAATCAGAAACAAGAAAATTTGAATGATTTTTTTTTCAAAATGTTGACTTTACTATAGCATTCAAAGCCTCCCAAAGACTATCTCCTCCAGCCTAACCATCCATTGCTACTCTCTTGCCTTCCCGATAAAGCTCTTTGTTCCTCTAATATGTTTTGCTGATTAATCAGCAAATATGCCTTTTGCTTTCCTACCTTTATCTACTCATCTTTTCTGGAGTGGTTTGTTCCTTCCTCATGCTCTACTCTGATATACAAACTTAGACCAGATCCTCCTAATTCCTGATTATGTTAGCCCGATTCCTCCACCCTGGTCCATAGACTACCTTTGGAAAATGTCATGTCCCTTTTTTCACTTCACTTCACTTCACATTATCAGAGCCCCCCCGGAGCTCTGATAATCACCTTAATGTCTAGCAGACTCAGGCTGAATTTTTTTTTAAGGTGCGTTTAACACTTCCCACGAACTTTTTCCTAGCCATCATTGGAATTTAAGTTATTGACTCATATTCCTAGAAATGATAGCCTTTTCCCCCCAACCTCATTAGAATAAAAGGAGAAAATGAGGTTTGCACAAGTCAGTTTACCTGTTCAGTTCCACAGTTTGTGACAAACTTGGGACAAGAAACTTTCCTGGAGATTAATGGTCCATTTCTACTCCCAGTGATGAGATGTTGCTGTCTTATGGTGTCACCCCAAATAGATGATAATGTATCATCTTTTTTTGTTGTTGTTTGGATCCTCTACAAGACTGGCCCATCTATTGCATTTATGTCAATTAGTGGTTGATTGAAATGAGCATATAGAATTCATGGAACAGCTGTAAAATCCACTTGCACTGTGGTTTTGAATAATATATTGGTATACTTCCTGGAAATACTGAGGCAACATTTTCTAGACCTACAGATAGAAAGAAATGGAATTGTTCTCGAATTCTATTTATATCTTGATCGCATGTTTTCCCAAGACAACTGGGAGCTATAAAATAAATTGGACAAGTATAGACGTAAAACCTTGAGTAAGTTTCTGGTTTCCCAAAACCTAGGGGATGTCGTAGCACAAAATTGTTCTGTTTTCTAATAAAAAATACAATACTCTGAAAGGAGAATGTTTGGGGCTTCTCATATCTTTCTTTGCTCAGACCTAATCACATTACAAAATGAGCATCTGGCTAATGAAATTGCAGTCTGCAAATTTCTTCCACTCAGAGTTTTTCATAACCATTTGATATTATATTATCCTTTTTGCATGAAATCTCTGTTAGGTAGGAAGAATGAATCAAACAATAAAAACACAATATGGAATCTCTCAATCATTTTATGTTTTCAAAATGGTATTCCTTCACAACCTCAGGAGGGGGATATTATTTTATAGATGTCAATGGCTTATGCGTTGGAAGTCTCTGTGAATAAAGTAACGTCCATATATACAGTATGATACTAAGATTGAGCTCCCTTAAATTGAGTAGTTACGTGAGTACCTAAGCTGATGACTCAATGTAAAAATCAATTAACACCAAAATTTTAGGGATGCCTGGGTGGCTCTGTGGGTTAAGTATATCTCTTTGTCTCAGGCCATAATCCTGGGCTCCTGGAATCCAGCCCAACATTAGGCTTCTTGCTCAGTGAGGAGTCTGCTTCTCCTTCTCCCTCTGTCCTTCCCCTCCTCATTCTCTCTTTCAAATAAATACATGAAATCTTTAAAAAAAAAAAAAAAAAAAAGGAAAAGGAAACCCTAAGATTTGAAAGGATAAAGAAAAATTTTGGCTTAAAGAAATTTCTATTTCTCTTTGCCTTATTAACTTGTACAGGATAGCCAGTATCAGGATTCAGAAATCCAAATATTTGCAAAAGATAAATAATTATCAGATTATTTTTTGAAATAACAGCAAAATGGGAGACAGGAAAATTTGATGGTGAATATTTCCCCTACAAATTTCACAGATCTAAAGATTTTAGACAACTTAGATAAATTGAGATGAATATTCATTTTACTCAATATATTAGAACTTTGTGCTTTTTTTTTTTTTTACTTTTATGTTTATAACTGTTTATATTTTAATAATGGTGTAAGGCAGGAGCACCTGAGTGGCCCAGTCAGTTAAGCATCTGACTTCGCTCAGGTCACAATCCTAGGGTCCTAGGATCAAGCCCCACATTGGACTCCCTGCTCTGTGGGGAAGCCTGCTTCTTCCTCTGTCTGCTGCTCCCTCTGCTTGTGCTTTCTCTTCTCTGTCAAATAAAGAAAAGTAAATCTTTGAAAAAAAATAATGGTATAAGATAAATGTGAAAAGCTTTCTCTCCATTTACTGTTTTTCAAATATTTTCTTTCCCCCTTGGGAATTTTTGAAGTATATAAAACATTTACTAAATTTGACAATCTGCCATTAATTGTAAGCAATTAATTTGAGATTTTTATTAGGAAGATACTAATGCATTGCCGATTTTTACAGTTTCAGCTTAGAGGAACGAAAAACTTCTCAACTAAAATGCCATTCTTTTGGCATGTGTATGTAGACAGATAGGTAGATCGATATAGACACTGTAAATTCCTAATTTTCTGGGATTTACTAATATTCATTTTATTACTGGATGTATTTACTAATATTCATTTTACTCAATATATTAGAACTTTGTGCTTTTTTTTTTTTACTTTTATGTTTATAACTGTTTATATTTTAATAATGGTGTAAGGCAGGAGCACCTGGGTGGCCCAGTCAGTTAAGCATCTGACTTCACTCAGGTCACAATCCTAGGGTCCATCCAGTAAATTACTGGATGTAGCTAACATCTATTTTTTAAGATACTGTGGTGGAAGTATTTGTTTATTAAAACCAAAAAATGTCAGATTTATATCGAGTATTTAATTTAATCCTGTTATAAATTAAGAAAGATTTAGCTGTAATTAACAGAATATCTAAAGAACAATGTTTTATAAATACAGGCGATTCATTATCTAATCTAATTATATAATTTATTATTTAACTTAAATAGACAGTCCATTATCTAATGTAACAAAAAAATCCGAAATATTGTGGGGACATCTTGGTGGCTCAGTTGGTTAAGCAGCTGCCTTCAGCTTGGGTCAAGATCTGAGGGTCCTGGGATCTAGTCCTGCATAGGGCTCCTTTGCTTCGCAAGGAGTCTGCTTTTTCCTCTGCCTGCTGTTCCCCTTGTTTGTAAGCATGCTGTCTCTCTCCCTACCAAATAAATAAAATAATTTTTTAAATGCATAAAAAAATCTGGAATGTCAGATCACTTGGTCAATCTTGTTTTGAACATTTCGACCTTGTTTGAATACTTGATTTAGTGGCTATGGGCCATGTAGACATGATATAGACTTACAGAACTCCATGCAAGGTAGGAAGCAGTGAGAAACTCAGGAAAGGGGGAGAGAAAGAGAGAGGAGAAAAGAAAGAAAAGGCACAGGACCTCTTTATGTATGCTTTCTCTTTTACCAAAGGAAAGTGTATCAGTTTTACAGAAAATTTTCCCTTATATCTCATTGGCCATAAAAGTGAAATAGACACTTTAAGGACTAGGAAGACTGGAAAAACAAATTTTATTTTTTCTTGCTTTTATTTTGTGAAGGGAACACAGGAGAAGCATTTTGGGGAATGGTATTGGATATAAAACAAAGGTTTCTGCCAAGAACATTTTCAGTGGAAAGTATTTCGAAAGCCTGTACCAATTTTGTGAGAGTTCTTCCTTATCATTGTTTAGGTCTTTGGACAATGTTCACTAAAAATCATCTTCAGATTTATTTGTAACTTACAATAATATTTTGGGGGAATTTTCATACCGTCAGCATTAAAGTAAATATTTTCACCTAAATTCAAACTTTAGGTTGTCTGAAATTTATATTTTACAATAAGAGAGGTATGGGATTTATTGTTGTTGCTGTTTTTAAGACCTTTCTCAATCAACTTTGATTGAACTTTCTTATTTTATAATAAGAAAAAATAAAAGTTTAACATTATCAGGACTGGATAAGCACTTACAATCAGAACTGCCTAAGTTTTGTTAAGTAGTATTAATTCTTACTAACACTGGTTAGTAAGTAATTAGTACATTTTACTAATTCTTGGAATTAATAATTAATAAATCTAACTAAGACTGATCAAATTACATGCTGACCACCTAAAATCAACCAAAGAATTATTTCATTAAAGCATATTAAATTATAGTTCCTTTATTATTCAGTATTACCGAAGAAAGCATGTTTCACTATGGTTTAATTTGATTGCAAACTAAAGCATAACATTTAATTCACCAAATATATATCTTTTAAATAATTAATGGGTTAACTTTCAAATTTTAAATCCTAAAGTCATCTACATGTTTAAAATGAAGATTCTACAGAATTTAAAACCTTTTCCCTGAAGGAGGTGAATTGTTTTGTTGTTGTTTTGGTTTTTTGTTTTGTTGTTATTTTTCTTAAGTAAACTTCACACCCATTGTGAGGCTTGATCTTACCACCCTGAGAACCTGAGAATAGGAGTTGTATGTTCTACCAACTCAGCCAGCCAGGGGTTTCAAGGTCAGTTGTTGTTACACGCTTTATTACTTCCACATTTCCAGTCATCCCCAAGTCCTTTCTAACTACTCTCCCTCATACAATTTATTCCTTTGATGCTGAGAAACATGTAATTGTCAAGTTCAGTTCTCAAACACTGCACCATGTTCATCGTGTTGCTTTTGCTGGCCATAAATCTAGGACGATATCTCTTTACTTTGTGCAACTAGTTCAAATGAAATTTGGAATTATTTATGCAAATCATTTAGCCTTTTTGATATTTCATCAAGTTTAACACTTTGTGTATTTTTTTAAAAGATTTTATTTATTTGAGAGAACGAGCATGCAAGAGCACAAGAAGGGGTGGGGCAGAGGGAGAAGGAGAAGGTCTCTCAGCAGGGAGCCTGATGTGGGGCTCGATCCCAGGACCATAGGATCATAACCTGAGCCAAAGGCAGATGCTTACCTGACTGAGCCACCCAGGTGCCCCTAATACACTATTTCTGAATAACTTTTAAATCACATATAATACATAACATGGGACCTGAGCCTTTGACAATTTACAAAAAAAAAAATTCTAGCCTAAAACAAAATGACAGAACCAAAAAACAGGAACAGGAAATTTTCTGCAAGTCTCTATTTTTGTTTTTGCTGGACAATATAATCCTACTGCAGAGGTCTTCAGGAATACATGTGGTATTCAGAATGCCTGAGAAATTAAAGAGAATATCGATCTTTCAATCCAATAGCTATCTATTTATTTGTATTGATTTTTCTGTTTTTATACAGACACACACACACCTGTTTATAATTTCACATGTAATAACTATGTGGTGACTACATCACGCAGTCATATAAAATATAAATGTCATATTAACATTTCTGGTAGTTATGATGCTAGTATACATTGGATGAAAAATGTTAAATATATCTGCTTTATAATTATGCAATGGTTTTGTTTTACTGTGAATGAGGATTCTTCTTGACTAAAAAGGACTCAAAGAATTGAAACATTAGAGAATAAAAGAAAAATGTAACTTTGAAACAATAAAAGTTTGAGTGTCTATTTAACTGACAAGCGTGTGTAAATGTCAACATGACTTTCAGATAGATCAGTTCCAGTTCAAAGATCTTGACAATATTTTTGACTTTGACATAAGTAGTGGAGTTCTGCAGAGCTGCTGCTGTGATTCTGGAGAGTGCGCTGTGGGGGAGGTAATGAGAGAATTGTGTGTGCATAGAAAAGTGGCTTCTGTATGTGTCAATTTAAAAAATAAAACTTCTTTTGGGGAGTCTTTGCTCTGGTTTTATCTTGTAATAAATAGTGTCTCTGCCAGAGGTGACATTTATAGCTCCTCAGAGGTCTGCCCGTATGGAAGAATGCTATTGTTTCCTGAGTGGTTCTTGTTCCCGCTATATGTCATTTTCCATCTTGCCTTCATAGTGGCTTTGAGACCAATTTAATCTGACTGAAACAAAATCATAGAAGGAAGTCATAAAAATATCTGTTGGAGAACAAGTTGTGTTTGTGTTGTAGTAGTTTAGAACACTCCACTCCATATTTGCATTCTGATCGGATCCAGAGTGAACTTGAAGCCTCGGTTAAAGAAAAGGTCCAAATCAATTTTAAAAGATTAAGAATTTAGCTGGGATGCAAATTTCCATGGCAGCTATAAAATCATTGCTGCTGACATATTCTGGTTCATTCTGATTACTGATGTTTTGGTTGAGGTAAACTTAATATGCATTTATATTTGTAGGATTTTCTTCAAAATGGTTCTTTAAACCTAAAAATTCTTACTCAATATTAAGATGTAAGCATTTCCTCCTGTATTCTGTAACTAGTCTTGGCTTTCTCTTCTGAATTAGTAAACTTAAGTATATCTCTTATCATTCCCTGAAACATCCTTTGGTATGTTTCTAATCTGAGATATTATAACTGAGGAAATGATCTTTGACAGAGAGAGAATAGGGATGGGGGGCAGAGGGAGATGGAAAAGCAGACTCCCCACTGAGCAAGGAGCCCAGTGTGGGGACTTGCTCTCAGGACCTTGGGATCATGATTTGAGCCAAAATCAAGAGTTGGTCTCTCTACCAACTGAGTCACCCACTTACTCCTAGGAAATGAGCTTTGATTGATAAATCTTCTGTAATATTCTATTCTTGATTTTGACTGTACTCAACATGCCTCTCTTGGATTCTTTAATTTAACATCTCTCAAACAAAAGTTTCCTGAAAAATAGAAATGAAGATTATAATACACATATGGTGGCAGAGAAATATTCGTAAGACTCAGCATAGATACAAGATACTTTTTTATTTCCTTGCAAATATAACAACTTTAAGATTGCATTAGCACATCATTCTTTCTCTCGCAACTTTAAGAGATGCTGTTTTTGGGGGCTCCTGGGTGACTCAGTGGGTTAAAGCCTCTGCCTTCAGCTCAGGTCATGATCTCAGGGTCCTGGGATCGAGCCCAACGTCGGGCTCTCTGCTCAGCACAGAGCCTGCATCCCCCTCTCTCTCTGCCTGCCTCTCTGCCTACTTATGATCTCTCTCTAATAAATAAATAAAATCTTTTAAAAAATTTAAAAAGAGGTAAATATATTAAAAAAAAAAGAGAGACCAAAGAAAATAAGTGTTTTATTTAAGGTATTTTATTCATTATGTAAATTTCATTAGTTAGCTTCTAATCACAGGGCAAGGAGTGAAGTTAATTTCTAAATAAAGTCAATATATGTAACACTGGCATTTTATGAACTCTGGGTTACTTTAGAAGATATGCAAATTGCTCACATTATGAGTGCTTTTTAATGGGATTTAATAAAATGTATTGAGATGACCTACCTAATTTAAATAAAAGTTGTTTTAGGAGTAAATCATTTACATTTCTATATAGGCAAGGTATAAAATTAGCCCCATACTTTTTAAATTAATATATCGTCTTCAAATACATATTTTATAATAACAGCAAGTAATGATTTATATGTTTTTATAAGACATTGTAATAGTCCATGAGCAAAATAAATTAATTTAGTTCTTTTAACTAGGGCTGTCACTATTTTACCTTCTCCTTCTCTTAATTTTTTTTTGGGCAGGGGAGGGATAACCTGTAGGGTAGAGTCAGGAGCTGAAAAGGAAGCACTTGGTCTTCAACAAAAAATCATAAATGTCATATACAACCCTTATATATGAGGCAAGAAATAATAAAGTAGACAAACACAGCAATGATTCATTCTGTTCCATGGAGACACATTTTAACCTCTCATAAACCGAATTGTGTTCCCCCAAAATGTATATGTTGAATCCCTAACCCTCAGTGTAACTATATTTGGAAATAAGGCCTTTAAGGAGGCAATTAAGGTTAAATGATATCTTAAGAGTGGGTCCTAATGCAGTAGGGCTAGTTTCCTTCGAAAAAGAGGAAGATGTATGCACCCAGAATAAAGGTTATCTGAAGACATAGTGAGAAGGTGGCCATCTGCAAGCCAGAGAGAGAGAGTTCAGGAGAACCAAACCTGCTGACATCTTATATTTGACTTTCAACCTCAAGAAATGTGAGAAAATAGACTTTAGTTGTTTAAGCCAGTCCGCTGCATTTCTGTTATAACATCACAGATGGAAAAGAAAAATAAGATAATGACCAATTGGTAAATCCAATGGGGGAAAGTTTGATAATAGAAAAATAAAAAAGCTGAAGATAAAATGAAATTTTTGAGTGAGCAGGAAGGTATGATTTTCTAGTCAAAACCAAAATTGAAAGTCATTTACTTCCCATATTAGACTATAGAGTGAGTTTAGATTTAGATTATATGTACTATAGAGTGAGTTTAGATTTAGATTATACATTTCCTGAAATGGATTCAATAGCTCTAGAAAAAAAAGTAATTAATCTGATAAATAACTGTTTATTTTTGAAGATCAACAATTTGAAGAGTGCTAAAAAGTTGAAAAAGGAAAAGAAAATAATTCAGGATAAAAATGCATGAAGACATTAGCCATCTGCTCAATGCTAAAGTTTTAACACTACTATAGAGAAAAGGATGGATGATAACCATTAAAACCACATAGTAGTTGGGCATTTATTGTAATTTATTATCCATATTACCGTATCTTAGAGTAGATAGTAAATGGTTGATTCTGTTTAAATTCAACTGGCTCCACCTAATCCTCTCTATTTTTTTTTTTTTTTGATTTGTTTGTTGCTATTGTTATAAATTTAAAATAGTTCTTTTATGGGGTGACTGGGTGGCTCAGTCAGTTAGGCAACTGCCTTTGGCTCAAGTCATGATCCCAGGGTCCTGGAGTCAAGCCTCACATCCCTGCTCAGCAGGGAGTCTGCTTCTCTCACCCTCTTTGTTGCTTCCCCTGCTTGTGCTCTCTCTCTGTCAAATAAATAAGCTCTTTAAACACATAAAATATGGCAGTGGTCGGGACACTGCAGTCTACGGGCCACATCTAGTCCACCACCTGTTTGAGTAAATAAAGTTTCATTGGCACACAACATTTATTTTTTTACACACTGTCTTCACTGCTTTTACTGTAAGAGTAGTGTTGAATAATTCCAATGCAGACCACTTGAACACAAAACCTAAATTATTTATAATGTGATCTTTAAAAAAATCATTGACTTTTTTTATTGCAAGATGGACTTTCTGTGCATAGTAATTGCTACTACTTGAATTGCATATTTATTTGTATGTTATTTTAATGTCTTTATCACCACTAAACCATTACTGCCATAAGGACCTTGACCATGCTCATTTTGTTAAGTACTGTATAGATAGTGTCTCCATAATAGCTAGTATGCAATAAGCACACTATTCCTTATTCAATATGGATATTTAGTTTTGAGTTTCAAATTGGTTACAAACTGATAGAAATGCTTGAATGGGTAGTATGATCGTTACTTATTATCACTAGCTTGCCACATGCGTTAATGAATTTTGCCAAATATGAGCCATAGCCGATTCTATACGTTGGGATTTTCCATTCTCTTTCTTCCCCATCCCTTGCCTCCATCTTTCTTGTTAACAGAAGCCCAATATCTGAGCCTGAAATGTCTTCAACTAAAGACTCTATTTCTAATCATTCCTTGTATCTAGACTTTGCCAGTGAAAGGAAACTAGTTGTGATTAATTGACTAGACTTTTCTGAAGCTCCTGAAGAGTAGTGAATCACCTAGGAAACATGTTTGAGCATTTCTGCTTTTTCTGTCTTCACTTTGCCAAGAATATGATTGTCATTGCTCCAGTTCTGGTGCCTTTTTAACAGCATAGGAGATGAAACCCAACTCTAATGAAGGCAGATGAGAAAAATAGTGAGCCTGACTCTGTGATGATCATTTTTGCACGTGAATAACTACTCCTGCTCGTGGGAGGTGAAAGAAAAAATACAGTGTGTTTACATCACTGAACTTGGAATTTCTGCATTATTAGATGAACCTGCATAACTGATACACCTTCTAGTCCTTCTGAAGGCAACTTCTTTTTCTTTAACATGTTGTATATCTTAGGTTTGGGAAGTAGGCTCAGTAGCCCCTTTCAATTGTATTGCCAATCCCAAACTATTACTATTTTTCCATGCTGCTCATCTAAGAATTACAACATCGTCAACTTGTTGACATTTACTAGCTTCTTGGTCATCTTTTTTTTATTTAAGACATTTGTCCCACTTACATTCCTCTTTTTTCCTGTCTCTCATCATTCCCAGTGACTTCCATATCCACAAAGAATAAACATCAACAGTCTAACCTTTCAGTTATATGTTCCTTTCCAGTGACGTTTTTTGCTATAATTTTTTTAAATTGTCTAAAATATTACACAAAATAAAATGTATATGTTAATTTTTTAAAAGATTTTATTTATTTGACAGAGATCACAAGTAGACAGAGAGGCAGGCAGAGAGAGGGAGGGGGAAGCAGGCACCCCGCTGAGCAGAGAGCCCAATGCGGGGCTCAATCCCAGGACCTTGAGATCGTGACCTGAGCAGAAGGCAAAGGCTTTAACCCACTGAGCCACCCAGGCACCCAGCTATGTCAATTATTTTTAAGTGTGCATTTCAGTCACAACCATCACCACCATCCATCTCCAGCTCCTAGCCACCATGAGTCTACTTTGTGTCTCTATTTGACTACACTAGGTACCTCATGTAAGTGGAATCATACACTGTTTGTTCTTTTATGACTGACATTTCATTAAGCATTGTTTTCAAGGTTCATTTGTGTTACAGCAAGAAAAAGAATGTCTTTTCTTTTTCAGGCAGAATAATATTCTGCTGGCATGCCACAGCTTTTTTATCCACTCACCTGTTGACAGACATTTGGGCTGCTTCTACCTTTTGGCTATTATGAATAATATTGCTGTGAACATGGGTGTACAAATATCTGTTGGAATCCCTGATTTTGATTCTTTGGGGGTATATATCAAGAAGTGGAGTTCTGGATCATATGGTAATTCTATTTTTAGGGTTTTTTTGTTTGTTTGTCTGGGGTTTTTTTGTTTTTGTTTTTGTTTTGGGGGGATTTTTTTTTGGTTGCCATGATGTTTCCCATAGTACCTGCAGCATTTTACATTCCCACCAACAGTTCACAAGGGCTCCAGTTTCTCCACATCTATTCTAACAACTGTTCTTTTCGTTTCTTTCCTTGTTTATGGTATCTATCCTACTGGTTGTGAAGTGATATCTCGATGTGGTTTTGATTTGCAATTTCCTAATAATTAGTGATATTGAACATCTTTTCATATGCTTGTTGAACAGATACATAATCTTTAAAGAAATGTTAATTCAAGTCTTTTATCCACTTTTAACTTTTTTTTTTTCTTAACTGAGCTGTCACAGTTCTTTATATAATCTGGATATTAACTAACCCCTAATTAGAAATGTGGTTTGCAAATATTTTCTCCCATTCCATGTGTTGTTTTTTCACTCTGTTAGTAGTGTCTTTTGACACTATTAGGTTTTAAATTTTAATGGTTGATTTATTTATTTTTTTCCTTGGGTTGCCTGTGTTTTTGGTGTCCTATCCAAGAAATTATCACCATAACCAATGCCATGAAGTTTCCCCACTATGTTTTCTTCTAAGAATTTTATGTTTTTGCTCTTCTGTTTTAGGTCTTTGATCAATTTTGAATTAATTTTGTATATGGTGTTTCTTCAGGACTGGTTTCTAATGATTTATTTTGTTCCTTTGAATAGTGTTTCCCTGTTCCTTATCTGCCTTGCAAACTTCTGTGGAAAATTGGGCATTGAAAAATAGCCACTTCTTCCAGTATTCTCAGATTGACTTCATCTAGGAGAAAATCTTCACTAATTAGTCCACTTTAAAGGCTTCCAGTCTTCTCAGGCTTTTTCTGGTTGTGTGTTGTCCCTGGGGGCACATGTGTGTGTTTCCAATTCTACATGGCTGTTTTTAAATACAATAATTTCCCTAAGTGTCTCCCTGTTGTATCATTCTGGGCCTTTTTCTCTACCTGCATACTCTTATCTGAGAACTTCATGAATCTGAAATTTTCATGAACCTTGCTGCCTGTCTGTGCCTTCTGTAGCTCCCAACCTCAATAAAAAAGAAAACCATGCTGCCAGTCAGGCTCTACAGAAACCATTCCCTTAGGCTGTCCACAGACAAGTCAGAACTCGGCAAATGACTTCCACTTTCTTCCCAAGGAAGGAAACTGGAAATTGGGCTGCTTCCTCCTGACCTCACTGTACTGGCATACCAGGGAGGGAGTGGGGAAAGTGTGACCAAAACCACCACAAAATTCTTTATCATATTATGTGTGGATTTTTCTCACTTGGACATTTGATTTTCTTGGTTGCTGCAGATCCTTGACTGGTTTCCAAAACTCTCACAAAGCTATTTTAGTTGGATCTGTATTGTTCATTTAATTTTTCCATGGGGGATTAGAGGTTCTTACTCTAACATCCGGCTGACCGGATGTTAGTCTATTGACTTTTATATCCATGTCACCACAGATATTGGCTATATTAGCCACAACCTCAACTTTGTTATCGTCAGTCCACTTCTGAGAGTTCAACTTAATTTTATTTTATTTTATTTTTTTAATTTTTGGACATACTGTTTTTATCATTCCCATTTTTCTTTTTTTTTTTAAGGTTTTATTTATTTGAGGGCACCTGGTTGGCTCAGTTGGTTAAGCATCTGCCTTCAGCTCAGGTCATGATCCCAGGGTCCTGGGATCGACCCCTGCGTGGGGCTCTCTGCTCAGTGGGGGTCTGCTTCTCCCTCTCCCTCTACCCTTCCCCCTGCTCATGCTCTCTCTCTTGCACTCTCTCAAATAAATAAAAAAGATGTTTAATTTATTTGAGAGAGAGTGAGAGACACAGAGAGAGCACAAGCATCGGGGAGAGGGAAAAGCAGAGTCCCTGCTGAGCAGGGAGCCTGACATGGGACTCAATCCCAGGATCCTGGGATCATGAACTGAGCTGAAGGCAGATGCTTAACCAGCTGAACCACCCAGGAGCCTCTTTATCATTCCAGTGTTTGTGTCCAAGTCCTCCAACTACCAGCCTCCCCAAGATTTAAGACAATGTATTACTTCCACCTGCTTCCTCTGTGATCCTTGTCTAGCTCTTCTCATGGTGCTTCACCATGGTCCTTGCTTTGAAGGAGTTTATCTACTAGCAAACCTAAAAATTGTTCAGTTGTTCCTTAGTATTTCTTCCTGAAAGTAAAACTTAAAATAAGATCATGTGCTACATCTCACATATTGTCTGTCCCTAGAGTTGCACTCAATAAATATTTGATGAATGAATGAATTAATAAGATTTCAGTAAAATCAGTGAGATGGTATATCCAAGTTGGAGATTCAATATCTTATCAATAATGTGAAAAATAAGACTCAAAGTTTTTCCCTTAAAATAATATTCAAATAATCATAAAAAAGTATTTGCCATGGCAAATACCTACATAGAATCCATCTACAGAAAAGCAAATATTAAGTAAAATAAAAAAGTCTACCTAATCCTCAAAAAAATTGAAATATTTTTATTGTTTTGTTTAGGGGATGCTATTTTTCCTGGAGAGAGATGAGTCAGAAAGAAAGACAGCAAGTAACACATTCAATACCAAGGTTTTTGCCTGGTATTTGACTGTTATTTTTGCTTTATCTCTGAACAGGATGACTGTGAATGTATCACCAGCAAGATCTGGTTTCAGACACAATTCAATCAAGTCTAAGTTCAGGGGGATCATCTTAGAAAAATAATAAAAGTTGAATTTGAAAAATCAGAAGAGTGTGTGGAGGGTTTTAAACAAAAAAACAACTACATCACCAAAGTTTCTGACTAAACTAGGAAGAAGCAGATTGAGTTTATATGTCACCAATGAAAGAAAATTTTGCATTGATGCTAATATTGGTTCCTGGTCTGAGTGGCTTTTTAAGGTAATATATCCCATAGATAAGAAAGACAACAGGAGTTTTCACTAATAGCCAGTTTCTATAAAATTGTAACATAGGGTCAGGTCATCTAAAAAAGATGGTATTTATTACAAATCTTTAGAGATGAAGTGAAGGAATATACCATCCACATTCAAAAAACTGTATATGACCTCTTGGTTCCCCCAGGATGTTATTTTCATTAACTCCCTTATTTTTTCTCTTGTTGGTACCAAACTAACAATCTCTGACTTCTTATCTGAACTCTTATAAGATTTTCCAGACATTTTGTATCTCAGAATCACTCTCTTCCCATTTATGTGGGAAAATATTGCCAGAATAATTATCCTTAAATGATTCTTTTATTATACCATTATTATATTCAAAACCCTCTACAGAACTCCATTATTTTTATTCAACATTGTTTCAACAAGTATTTTTAATGTGTGCTAAGTGCTAAGCATCATGCTAGGTGTGTGAAAATAACTGTGAACAAACAGAGCTAAGAATATTAAGAAGTTTCTCTTTCTACTCTCTCAGTGTTATTCCATGACTGTATCTAAAACACAGGTTGGCAAACTTTTATTGTAAAGGGCCAGATAATAAATGTTTTTGTTTTGGTAGGCTGCTAAGGATAGATTACAACTGCTCTGTCATTGTTTCATGAAAACTGCCATACACCACATGTCCATAATGACTGTGGCCATGTTCCAGTAAAAGTTTACTTGAAAAAGTAGGCAGTGAATTGAATTTGCCTAGGAGTCATAATTTGCTGATGTGTGTTCTAATATATTCTCCAATATCTCTATTATTGAACATATGCAAGTCCCAACTGAAGTTCTGTTTCTCCATGAACACCATAGGATCCTATCTTATGCTGCCTATACATTGCAGAGTCTGCATGACTTCCATTTTCCATTAGAAAGGCTATGGGTGGAAATGCTGGTTCTAATATATATTAATGTAGCGTAGATTGGTTACTAAACATTACTGTGCCTGAATTTCTCACGTGGAACAGCAGTATATTAATACCAGCCTTGATAATGGTGTGATAAAACAAGGCTTTAGTTACATGAAGTGTCTTAATCGGTAGGCCAGTTGTGCTGAAAAGCACTTTTTTCATGTGCTCTAAATCAAAGCTGGGAGGCTTCTTCGTATCTCGGTAAATGGGTAGAGCATCCTTACCCATGTGGCATATGCTACTTCCAGGAATCAGAAAGGCCTCCCCGGGATGGTGCTTTCTTTTCAGTGGTAACTTGGAACATGCAGTAATTTTTCTTTTTCTTTTATTTCAGCATGCCTCATACCACTGGAAATGTAAAATTGTTTTGAGGTAGTAGCTCCTTAAACTTTATAGTGTTTATCTACACCTTCTGAACATACACATCTTACCAAGGCCTTAGATATAGATTCTACTTGTTGTTCATGTAATTTGATCAACATGAAGTTATTGATAATAGCTGATGGACATGGTGTTCTTTGGACTGCCTAGACAATCCGTGTTCTGCCAATATGTAGTGGCTAACTCCTGCAGCATTTTGGCATGGAATATCTTTCTTTCCTTAAGATTTTATTTATTTTAGAGAGAGAGAGAGAGAGAGAGAAAGCATCTACAAGCAGGGGGAGCAGCAGGCAGAGGGAGAGGGGGAAGCAGGCTCCCTGCCCAGCAAGGAACCCCATGTGGGGCTCAATCCCAGGACTCTGGGATCATGACCTGAGCGAAAGTCAGACATGTAACTGACTGAGCCACCCAGGGGCCCCTGTAGTATCTTTCTGTCCTTCACAGGCCCAGTGCATCCTCTGCTGAGTTACAATATGCCTTGACCCCAGTTGTACGTCTGTTGACCTAGAGGGGAGAGGAAGCTGGGTCCTGAATGCAGCATGTGCTATTCTGTAGGTCATAGATTTGGCTTTATTTTCAAGTGGGCAAATGTTTTAGGTTTAATAAGGAGGAGGAGGAGACTTATGTAGATTCATGCTACATTTCAGGTTCCTTATCTTGGTGTAGGACAATGGCCAGTGTTGACAGCGTGACTTTTTCCTTGAGATATCTTCACTTACAGTACGCTCTAGTCCGGATTCCCACTCACTTTCTGTCCTCGACTTCTCTATATGCTGCCAAGAGTCTTGCTGGATTTTAAATATCCTTTATATTAATCACCCTCATCTTTTAGGTTTTTCTTTTTTCTGCTATTTCTCAATAGTCCTTAGAAAGAGTTAGAAATGGAAGAGAAAGAAGGAAAAAGGAAGGGAGGAAGAGAAGGAAGGAGGTAGGGAAAGGGAAGAGAAGCCAGTGGAAAGGAAGGGAAGGGAAGAAAGGTCATCCAAACCATAGTCCTCTTTGTTACTAAAAGTTTCTCTTGAAAATTGTCCCAACTATGCCTTCCTTTCCAGGAGTACCCATCCTGACTCCTCAGCAGTGAAGGTTTAGTAAAGTTTTTTTTTTTTTTTTTCCTTTTTAAGACCTTATTTATTTATTTGACAGACAGATATCACAAGTAGGCAGAGAGGCAGGCAGAGAGGCAGGCAGAGAGAGAGAGGAGGGAAGCAGGCTCCCCGCTGAGCAGAGTCGGACGCGGGACTTGATCCCAGGCACCTGGGATCATGACCTGAACCGAAGGCAGAGGCTTAACCCACTGAGCCACCCAGGCGCCCCAGGTTTAGTAAAGTTCTAACATTACATGCCAGGACCTATTGGTTCTTCTCTAAGTAGCAGTGATGAGGTCTTCACTGCCACCTGGAAGGTGAGGAATCCATCCCAGAACTCCCAATGTAGAATTGGCTTCCCAGGGCCCTTCCTAGGAATACCTGTTGATGAATAGGTTCCCTAATAAACAGACTCTGCCTCTGAAATTTGTATTTAAGACTTCTGTTGGAGATTGATTTGAGGGAAAGTATCTGTGAGCAGTGAGGGAAACAATGTTGGGAAGAGAGATAAATTGATCTGAGGTGAGTTGCAACAGAAGCCTCACCTACCCTCCACAGAGCAGAGTCTCCCAGGTAGGACAGGGGGTTTGGGTCTTTATGCTAACATAAAGCAGTTATCATGTATGGAGGGCTGACTCCAACTACTCCACATAATTTTGGGTGAATCAGTTTTCTTTCTTTCTTTTTTCTTCTCTTTTCTTTTCTTTTTCTTTTTTTTTTTTTTTAATTTAAGAAAAATTCCTGAAGAGGGTCTCGAGTTGGAGCAAATATACTTGGAGAAACTGGGAGAATGAGGGCCTTAATCTTGAAGATATCCACAGTATCCAGTTCAGGCCTTAAGAGCCTCATTAATTAAACTGAAAATATTTTGAATGGTATCTGTAGTCTACATTATTGACAACCTCCTTATTTCTAAAAATGAATGCCAGTTTACATTGGTAGCCATTTTTGATGGAACCAACAGCAGATATTCTAGTCAATACAAACATCTTGATCCACTATGAAACCTAATACCTGGTTAACATACTGTTTGGGATTACATGCCATTGGGCAGAGAGAATACTAGCTTTGTGCAATTTCACAGTAAAACATGGACATCTCTACCTGTGTATAATTCAGGTTATGAAGAGAAAAAATCACCACACACTTGTGATTCCACTGGCTGTGCATTTTTAGGTAGGTGTTTCGTAGCATTGTAAGGAAATCCTATAAGCATTGACTCCTCAGATTTTCCAGGGTAGTTGCAAGTGTGTAAAATGGAAAAGCTGATTCGCCTTTCTCCTGGAATATAAACAGCTGGTTTGAACTATTAAGGTATGTTTCTTGGAATTCCTTTCTTTCTCGACCATTCTGCTTACTAAGCTTTTCTCCCTAATTGGTGCGTGTACTCATAAAGTGTATCATCATCATTAACCAAAATCAATTAAGCACCTACATGAACACAGCCTTTCTCCTGGGCTCTGGCTAATTTACATGTGATCTTGTGTCTCTGTGTTAGGGATTCAGCTCTTTTGGCAATCCCATTCTTGGAGAAAATTTTATTTCCAAAGTTAGACTTCTGGTAGCTGAGAAGAAACTTAGGGAAGAAAATAATTATTATGCAGATTGAAGATATCACTGAAGAGACACAATTGATCAAGATATTGTTTGCTATTCATGAGTAGAACAAAAATAGAGCCACTGCAAATGCTAATGTATTTATTAATATTAACTTGGGTAGGTTCTATTCCGCATAGTGGAATGTGCAGGGTAGTTTTTCTCTTCTACTTAGATTGACCCTCCTCAGTGACAGTTCGGCTGGAATCCTGTAACCACTGGGATTTAAAGTAGAAACATTTTACCCAGCACGGAGACAACTTAGTTGTGAGGCTTAGACTTGGAAAAAGGGATATATGTGGACTGAAGCCTTGTTTCAGTTGAGGAAACTCTGGAGAATTGAAATGACTTACGAGGTACAGCCTGATGAGATGTCTGTGTGGCTCAGTTGGTTAAGTGTCTGTCTTTGGCTCAGGTCATGATCCAAGGGTCCTAGGATCGAGTCCTGTGTCCCCCCTGTTGGGCTCCTTGCTCAGTGGGGAAACTGCTTCTCCTTTTGCCTCTGCCTGCCACTCCCCTTGCTTTTGCTCACAATCTCTCTCTCGTTCTGGCAAACAAATGAATTAAAAAAAAAAAAAAAAAGAGGTACAGTAAGGGGCATGGATCCTAACCCAAGTTTTCTGGTTCTCATTTTGAGTCTTCATAATATTAACAAAGCTGCAGTGTTCTTCTTTTTAAATAGAGATCCTGTGTCTCAGAGTTTCAGGATTTATGTCCTATTTAGAAGTATAGGATGATATCAATATTCAGGTAATTTATAGACTATTATAGACCCAACCATTTTTAGGAATTACCACATAATTTTTAGTGCCTTTACAGAGTAGACAGAGTTAAATATTTGCTGATTAATGAAAATATGAATAAATTTATATTTATTCTTCTAAAATAGAAATGTATATAATAAACATAATATTTTAAGTAATACTTAACTTATTAATCCTCTATATTAGTCACACCTTTACAATGAAATATAGCTAAAATAATTACTAAAGGTATTAGCAAAAATGGTTATGCTTATTGATCATGCATTCAGAGTGGTATGACCATATTCAGCTGTGGCTGGTAAATGCTTATTGAATACTTACTATATGATAGACACATTTCTAAGTGCTTAACATGGATAAACCCCTTATTCTTTATATAAATGGGAGGGGTAATATTTCAATCTCCATTACATGAGGAAACTGATATGTCAAACATTTGAGTCATTTACTACTGATTTCATAGCCAGGAAATAGCTTGGATTTGAAACCTACCAGCTGATTCCAGAGCCTTTATAAAATAATTTAATAAGAAATAGAATAAAATAATTAAATACCCAAGTAAAATTTTGGATATTCAAAAATCATCATGAGATCCCTTGGGATAACTTGTGAACCTGAAAAAAATGGAGAGATCAGTATTTTTCCTCTCATACCTGTTTGCCCTTTGGGGTCTGCCTGAGATAAAAATGGAAGAAATATGAAAGAGGATTCATAAGCGTGAGGCTAGCAGCAGCCTGTGGTAAAAGGCAGGAGGGAGGATGGGGTACATGTGTGTATGAAGGAGTAACATGGGAGTATTATTGTGGTAATGGTATAGTTGTGTATTTTGATTGTGATGATGGCCACACAAATCTACACATGTGATAAAGCAGCACAGATCTATATACACACACAGTTACGAATATCAATTTTCTGACTTTCATATTAGACTGTATTTACAGAAGTTGTAAGTCTTGGGGATAACAGGATAATGAATATTAGAGACCTCTCTGTACTGTCTTTGCAACTTCCTGTAAACATATAATTATTTCAAAATAGCATGTTAAAAATACCATTTATAAAAAAAATTTAAAACATGTTATATTTAGGAATAGATTCAACCCAAAAGATAGGGAGCATCTACATTGAAACTGTATTGTGTAGAGAGATTAAAGAAAAGAACAGATAAGTGGAAAGATGTATATAGAATCAAAACTCAATAATTTTAAGATATAACTTTCCTCTAAATTTTTCCCATGTACTCAATAGCCCGTTCCTGCAACACAATATTAGAAACACAAAATTATCCTATAGACAAAATGGTCAAAAGATTTGTGCAGAACTCACACAAAAATAAAAATATGTAAAGGACACATGAAATGATGCACAACATCCTTTGACATTAGAAAAGTGTAATTTAAGCTTTTATACAATACCAACACATCCATCACACTGATTATAGTTAAATAAAGCTAATATTAAATATTGGTAATTATGAAGAGCAACAAAACTCTCATATACATTGCTAGTTGGAATTTAAAATGATACAACCACTTTGAAAAGGATTTTGGAAATTTCTACTAAATTTAAGTATATCTTTTCTATGACCAAGTTATTCCACTTATTGCTATTTACTCAACATAAATGAAAATATATGTCCATAAAAATATTTTTACAACAATGCTCATAGCAGCTTTATCAATAATAGTAAACACTGGAAACAATATAAGTATTTATCTCCAGATGAAAACATGGTATTCATGCAGTGGAAAGCCAATCAGCAATACACAAACACTAACTACCATTGCATCCATTAAGATAGGTGAATCTCAAATTTTTCTGTTGTGCAAAAGAAGACAGAAATAAAAGACCACATATAAAATGATTCGTTTTTTGAGAAGTATTTTATTTATTTGAGAGGGAGAGAGAGAGAACACACCAGAGAGCACAAGACAGGGGTTGAGGAAGAGGGAGAAAGAGAAGCAGGCTCTCCGCTAAACAGGGAGCCCAATATAATATGATTTCTTGATATGAAGTTCTAGAACGGGTAAAGTTATTCAAAACAGATGATCAGATTCAGAATAGTACTTGGGTAGGGGCTTCTAGAAAGGGTCATGAGATGGAACTACTCTAAATCTTGACCAGTAGGTTGGTTACATGGGTTCACACATTTGCCAAAACTCATCAAATGTACCTTTAAAATCTTTGAATTCATTGTGTGTAAATAATATTTTAATTAAAGAATTAACAGTTTGAATTTGACACTATGTTTGATATGACTTTTAGCAAAACAATTGAAGATGTTAACCAGATAGCTTTATAGGAAATACTTGAGAGTTATTCATATAGATAAGAAATAGTGGTATTTCCTCTTTCTCATCTCCTTTCTTCCTTACTACTATAAAAGTAATGTAAGTTCCAAGCATTCTTTTTTCTTAAGCTCATTGCAAGCTGTCCATTACCACCGAGATTGATGTGGTATAATAACCACCATCAGATACATGCAGTAGGTCATTTTAGGATAATACTTGTTTTCGAAGGAACTGGTCGTTTTGAGCTTCCTCAATTTTTCTAATGGGATTGTCTTTCTTTCTGAACACAGTCTCTAATCCTCTCTTGGGCATGGAGTTACCTTAGAATAAAAGTTTCTGCCTCTGTGTTTTTCAGATATGTCTCTGACTAGTAAGAGGATGAATTTCAAGTTAAAAAGTTCAGTTCATCTTTATTTTTTCATATTCAGTGCCAAAACTATCAGAATAAAGTTAAAGATAATATGTTGGTACATATTTGCTTAATTAAGGAATTTTCAATAGATTCTAAACTTGAGACAGCAGATAGAGTATACATTTGTGAGACCGTAAAATTTCAAGAGAGTTTCTATTCCCAGTCCCTGATTCTCTATTTTTACCAATTCTAAATACTAAGTAGTTGCTTATTTGAAACACTTCACAATTCATTTGAACAATGAGCATTTGGGAGTGATCTAGGAAATAACTTTTTCTTCTAAACCAGATTCAAATTTAATTTTTTTCTTTTTTAACTTAAATTTACTTAGCCAACATATAGTACATCATTATTTTTTGATATAATGTTCAATGATTCACCAGTTTAGTATAACCCCAGGGCTCATCATGTCACATGCCCTTGGACCTCATTTCATCTTGGTTCTTGAGTTTAACAGAATAAAATTTTATATGTGAGTGAGATGTTTAGGAAGACTCCTAAAAAAAGTTCCTATGGAGGATGGAGGAAATCACTGTACCTCAATTCTTCCATTTTGAAATCTATTTGTTTCAGAAGATGCATTAATCTTTGTGGCTGTTTTTATTCCTAAAGGAAAAGTATGAAACATTGAAGACATATTCCATGGCCTCAAAGCTAAAAGAACATAGGTTGGTTCCAGGTAGGCAGAAGGTAGAAGAAATGAATATGAAACATTGCAGAACTATCCTAGTTTGTTACGATAGTGTTGGTGACATTCAATGGCAATGATTTTTGTTCCTACTGAGGATGACAGGTCCAAAAAGGCACAAGGCTCTTTTTATATTTAAATATAAGACACCACCATATGGCAAACATAGCATGATAACTGCAATTTAAAATATCCCTTCTTGTTCAAAACCAAAAACAAACAAACAAAAAATGACAAGTCATCGTCATCATTTTTTGTTTGTTTGTTTTTGTTTTTGAACTAGAAGGGATATTTTAAACTGCAGTTATCATGCAAAAGCTTCTGCACAGCAAAGGAAACAGTCAAAAAAACAAAGAGGCAACCCATGGAATGGGAGAAGATATTTGCGAATGACAGTACAGACAAAAGGTTGATATCCAGGATCTATAATGAACTCCTCAAACTCAACACACACAAAACAGGCAATCATATAAAAAAATGGGCAGAAGATATGAACAGAGACTTCTCCAATGAAGACATACAAATGGCTATCAGACACATGAAAAAATGTTCATCATCACTAGCCTCAGGGAGATTCAAATTAAAACCACATTGAGATATCACCTTATACCAGTTAGAATGGCCAAAATTAACAAGAGAGGAAACAACATGTGTTGGAGGGGATGTGGAGAAAGGGGAACCCTCTTACACTGTTGGTTGGAATGCAGGTTGGTGCAGTCTCTTTGGAGAACAGTGTGGAAATTCCTCAAGAAATTAAAAATAGAACTTCCCTATGACCCCGCAATTGCACTCCTGGGTATTTACCCCAAAGATACAGATGTAGTGAAAAGAAGGGCCATCTGTACCCCAATGTTTATAGCAGCAATGGCCACGGTTGCCAAACTATGGAAAGAACCAAGATGCCCTTCAACAGACGAATGGATAAGGAAGATGTGGTCCATATACACTATGGAGTATTATGCCTCCATCAGAAAGGATGAATGCCCAACTTTTGTAGCAACTTGGACGGGACTGGAAGAGATTATGCTAAGTGAAATAAGTCAAGCAGAGAGAGTCAATTATCATATGGTTTCACTTATTTGCAGAGCATAACAAATAACATGGAGGACATGGAGAGTTAGAGAGGAGAAGGGAGTTGGGGGAAATTGGAAGGGGAGGTGAATCATGAGAGACTATGGGCTCTGAAAAACAATCTGAGGGGTTTGAAGTGGCGGGGGTTGGGTGGGAGGTTGGGGTAACAGGTGGTGGGTATTATAGAGGGCACGGATTGCATGGAGCACTGGGTGTGGTGAAAAAATAATGAATACTGTTATGCTGAAAATAAATAAATTTAATTTAAAAAAAACGACAACAAAGTGAAGACAAATATAAGTATCTGGCAATGTGGTATAAATAGAAAATTTATGGAAGTCCTTAATCCAAGAAACAATATCAGGATTGTGTCCCTAAAGACTCATATTGTTTCTTCTAAACATTAATCACGTGTTTTCCCCATGACTATCTCTTTCAAGTGTTTTATAAATTTGGTAAAGCTGCTTAGTCCTATGTGTTGATTTCTTGGTCTAGATTGCTTTGAATATATGAACAAATATTCTAGTAGAAATTTCCTTTCACAAATTCATAAATAAAAATTTCTGTTTTCTCTGAGCTTTTGAATATATATTTTTTCCATTTCAAAAGCATAGGAAACAGATGATGGTATAGGATGTTGGTAGTGGGGGAACTTGTGCAGGTGTGGGGATAGGACTTCTATCAGAAGCCTATATTTTCCACTCAATTTTGCTGTGAATCTGAAACTGCTGTAAGTAATAGTTTATTATTTTTTAAAAGTATAGGAAAACATATTTAATGAACTTATATTAGTTAATGTTGGCCAAAATTGGCAATAATGGCTTATAAATCAGTAGTAAATTTACTCATGGGAAAAAGTAATATCACACAATAGTATTTTGTGAGCTATATCAATTAGCATTTACAAAGATTTAAGTGTTAACCCTGAACTAAGTGAACTAAAAATACTGATACTTTTATTAAAGGCAATTTAAATAAAGCATAAGAAGAGTGAAGAAGTGTTCAGGAATTTTCTAATTGTCATATGACAGATAATTTGTTGGAGAATATATACTCTGATTATTTTCATATTCTACAATAGATTATATCAACATTTCACAGTACATTAGCAGGTAGTTAGAAATTGGATTGTAGTAATATAGACATGTCTAGAAGTGTCATTGTAACTAAGACTGAAGAGAAAGTAGAATGAAATTGAGGGATTCTAGATCTTCCATTAGCCTGTCTCCCTCTAAGGGATTTTAGTCAAGTCACTTTATATCTCTGATCCTCAATTTCTCATCTATGTAAAGATCTGACACACTCTCTCTCTCTCTCTCTCTCTCTCTTTTTTTAAAGATCTGGCCTTTAATCGTAGGGTACGGGGACGAGTGGCAGACAATTAATGGAAATCCTGTAATTAAATGTAAAAATTCAATGATAATGTATTTTGAACTTATGTTCCAAGAAAGTTACAGAATTTCTCTATGATAGATGGGAAAACGTATTTAATTAGATTGAATATTTAACTGAGATAAATATGAAAGCACATGGATGGCCAGTATTTGGGGTCCAGCACCTTCCACCCGAAGTGCCTCGGCAGTGTCTCTTCTTTCAACTGATTTCCAAAAGGATTAATGAGAGAACAATTAAAAACCATTAGTCTAGGTGGACCCAAAAACCTGAAGACCAAATAGATAATATTTCCAGTTTTTAAGTGAATGGTCCTGCCACATCTAAGCAAAGTTGAGTAAATGCAGCACAGGAAGTCAGAAGGCCAAATTAGGAGTTTGGTTACTAACCTCAAGGTGAAATTAAAAAAAAATTTGGAGATTTCATGATATCTGTTGGCACCACATGAGAAAAGTTACAGACCAAAACATCAACGAGGGATCATTCTACCAAATTCACAGAAACTAGGCATATTTTTCATCTCATTATCTTTTCTCGTCCCCTCTGTGCCTCCACCCCTGTCTTATTTTCTTCCTGGAACAGCCTTAATACCTATTTAACAAGTACAATCATTATTGAGAGTGGGGGGGGGGAGCCATTGTTTAATGTATCACTTTCAGGATCCCTGTTGATTTTATATTCTATGTCATAATCTTTGAGTATTTGGAAGGACAGTATCCCAGTTAGCACAATGAAAAAAAAAAAAAATCAAAGAATTCTGACTGTTCTATATACTTAGGCACCAACATAAGTAAATCTTACATAAGAGGACAGAGCTAAGGTAAGTAACACATGTGAGCCTCTTTATGCTTGAATGGCAAAGCTTAATTAGCCTCAACTAAAGAGAAATAGAAATTGCTTCCAAGATGGCACCCTTTTATAAGGAAATCAGGTATTAGAATATTATGAAATTTCTGAAGCTGAGGAAAGAGAAAATAAATGTTTAGCCAAGACATATCTTTAGACTCCTGTCTTCAAAAGCCTGTCCCCCAAATGCATCAATTCTGCTTTTAATATTCACTCAACTCTAAGACTTAAAATGTTAAAAATGATAAAATAAAAGCCCAAGTTATCTAAATTCACAGCAAATAGCATAGCAGTGTTTCTGCCTCAGATCTTTTGTAGGTTTAGATAAAGAGAAAATATATCAATGAAATGAACAAAAATTGTGCAAGGAGTTATTTTCACCTTGAGTGATATTGTTTGTTTTGTTTTATGTAGGCCCATATGGACGGAGATTATCTTGTTCAATTTCTTTTCATTGCTTCTCACTTTGTATTAACTTCAGTCTCAGACTGGCTCTATCCTGTTAAGTCTTCAGATGACTGACAGCCGTCCTAGGGACTGCCTGGACCCAAATTCACTGAAGACAAATAAGAAGTAGATGTATTCTAGCATTTCTAGGTAATCATACTGGCATATATGCTGGTGGATCTAGTTTATGCTGATCTTTAAACCAAACTCTGAATATAAGGGATACAATGTGCTTGATGTTCACTTTAGGCTTAAATCATATGCTCTGCTCCTAAAAGCAATAGGGTTAAAGAACCCCCCCCCCCACCCAAGATGCCACTGTTGCCTACTAAGTTAGAAAAAAATGAAATAAATGCTAATAACTATCTCTCCAGATTGCTATCTAATGTTGATCCAGGCATGAAACTAGAGCAAAACTATTATAGTTGGCATAGTACTTGTAGACAACATTATAGCTCAAATATAAAGAAAAAAAGGCAAACAGAACTCACTTTTTTGGAATCAGCATTTTAACACCTAGGAATTTATTCTAAGAAGTTAAGCCCCAAATGTAAAGTATCTGGTGTGTATTAAATGTGTAAATGTGCAGAGTACCTAGTTATGTATTGAAGTATATGGCTTTTATCTATTTAAACAGAATTCTTTAAAATAGTAAAATTTTGGAAGGCAATATCCACTAGAGGACATTTTGGTACATTTTCACCCTCATTGGCAGAGAAGTGTTTAGAAAAATACCCTCATTGTGAAACAGTGTATCAAAAGAAACTGTGATGCTATTTTCACTAAGTCTTATGCCATCTTTGACTTTTACACCTCATCTCCTACCCTAAAAAATTGCAGATGTAATGAACCCCTGTGATGCTGGTAGTACGGCACATCTGTCATTTCTGAGTCATGTAATTATAGGAAAATTTGATAACCCCATCATTCATATGGCAATTTTGAAAACTAGTAAGTGAGAAATATTTTATAATATAATGTTAAATTTAAAGAAAAGTAGGCTAGTATATCATAAGCATACCTTGATTGCAACAATAATAATATGAAACTCTGAAAGTTAATTCAGGTTAGAGTAAAGAAATTAAGAGTGATTTAATATGGGCTTAATAATAATTCAGCATTATATTTTTAATGTTTTTACTTTTCCTGCATACACAATGATGATTATATTTTCTCTTCCCTACGTAAATGCTCATATTCATAAAAGAGAAAACTAAGTTAATAAACACACAAATTGCATACTGCCTTGTTTATCTAAGTTGTGTTTAAAGGTCATGCAGGAAAAGTCAATTTCATAATGATACCGTAATACTTAATAGAATTAATTGCTTAAAATTCTTTAAGAGATAGCAAAGTTTTTGTATCTAGACCTATTAACAGTTGGCTATTTTATCATGTTCGATCACTAAAGAAGAGTCTTATCCTGTAAAGTATGGTTTCCAAAATGAAAGCAGGAAATTAGAATGACGACTTTTCTGGTAAAATGCCTGCTGGCTCTTAATGCACACTATCAGAAAGGTGATCAGTTCGCAATCACTCAATCTTGATTGTCTGCTTTTCATTAGAATTATTGCTGCTAGGAAACGACCACATTGCAATCATGCCTTGAATTTCTGAACATGGGAAATTCCTGGAACCTGCCAACTTGGGTAAGTTGCTAGAAGGATAAGGTATGAATTTAAGGGGAATTTCTTTATTTCAAATTCCTTCATATTTGGCATACAGTAATGCTGGACAGTGCCATAATATTTGAACTTCAAAGGGTGTAAGAAGTGTCCTTGTATTTGGGTATTAACATATGTATGTGGTTATTAGTGTATATGGGTATCCATGAGGCAAGAAATCCCCACAGTTCTTTACTTCATAGGGGGCAAATTTGGATAAGAAATTGTGTGTTGTTGCCATTGTCCAGACCAGATGGACAAATCATTTCTAATTGCCCAAGTCTGTAAAAATGTGTAAATGTGCAGAGTATCCAGTATCAACTCCTACCCTTCCTGGAGTTGGTCAGCTGTGTTAACTCTTAGAGCTTAATTGCATCAGAACCATGGATAACTTAGAAGCATCATAGGTAGTCCAGAGCCTCTAGTAAGACTGAAAGGAGTTGACTACACTTACGTGTAGTGAAACAGTCTCTGGGGGTCACTAACAAAATTACTTATCGTGCTCCAATTGAGTGCCTACTGTATTATAAGTTGGACAGATACTAGAGCTTTTGGTTGTAGAGCGCTCTATTCATAGTGGGCTGGTTTGTGAGTAACAGAATAATTGAAATTAAGTAAAATTTATAGATGAGGAATGTGTTACCTCTAGAGTCCAAAAATTCTCAGAAAATATTGGGATTATTTTAGTGTTATGGATGCTGAGAGTGTCAATAACCATTTCTTAACATTTTCAAAAATGGAATGGCCCTTGACTGATCAAATGGTACCCAGAAATTTAGTTGAGGCCATGGGGTCTTTTATATTTTAGATGAAGCAATACAAACAATACAAATGTAAGATCATTTGTGGATATTTACATGTCTTAAATTAGCGTGCCAAATGAATCACCATAGAGGAAGATTACATAAATTTAACACCAGACCTGTTTTCCTGGAGAATTTGGGTGAGGTTAAGATCCTGCCTGCAAAAACAATTGAGATTCCTCATGGACTTTAGTAAGGCAAACTTTAAGGGGGGAAAAAAAATCATTGAAATAAGCACAGAACAACAAATTTGTTATAGCAAAGTAATTACTAGTCAGTGATCAGATGGAATCACCAATTTCAATAATGGTGGATGTGGGAAAACTGGATCGGTGGATAGGACTATGGCACTAAAGTTACAGTAATCCACTATGGGGCTCTATTCATTCTTTCTAGGTTTTAAGAGAAGGGCAAAGGGGGCTATTAAATGGAAAAGCAGTAAAGATATTATCATCCCTTTTCTAAATAGGTCTTTTTTTTTTTAAAGATTTTATTCATTTATCTGACAGACAGAGATCACAAGTAGGCAGAAAGGCAGTAAGAGAGAGAGAAAAGAAGGGAAGCAGGCTCTCTGCTGACCAGAGGGCCCCATGCTGGGCTCGATCCCAGGACCCTGAGATCACTACCCAAGCCAAAGGCAGAGGCTTTAACCTACTGAGCCACCCAGGCACCCCTTCTAAATAGGTCTTATTTGAGTTCCTGGCAGCTGTGTTTTGATTTATCTTTGAGCCACATATTAGTACTCTTTGGCTGCTGTGACAAGTGGCCACAAATTTAGTAGATTAACACAATACAAATTTATCTTATAATTCAGAAATCTAAAATGTGCATCAGTAGACTGAAGCCAAGATGCTGAGAGGATTATAATCTTTTCTGGAGATTCTAAGGAAGAATCTTTTTCCAGATTCCTGAGGTTTCCCACATTCCTTAGCTCATGGCCTTAGGACCTAGACTGATCTTCATTCAAAGCCAGCAAATGTGGGTCAAGTTCTCCCATTACATTGATCTGACCTCCCCTTCTAACACTACCTCATTTAAGGACACTTGTGATTATATTACACAGATAATCTAAGCTAATCTCCCTATCTAAATGTCAACTGATTTGCAACCTTAATTCTATCTGATACCTTAATTCCATAGTCTCATAATATATTCACAGGGTCTACGATTAAGACATGACATCTTTAGGGTACCATTATTCTGTCTCCTACAGGTCATATTAACTATTTTGACAAGGGAGGAAAGTTATGGAATCCCATTTTACAGAGCCAGTTAAATACCAAGGATAATTTTTTTTAAAAGATTACTCATTGAGTTAGAAAGTCCATGTTCATTATTATGGCAATGGGTTCCATGAATACAGAGAATTTAGGGAAAGCAATATTTCAGATTGTTGGTGTGAGACCTTGCTATTTGTTCTCTATTTTATGCATGGTAAACTTGCCTAAGAGTATAGGGGATACCTTGTTTAAATGTAGAGAGATTCCCAGGTTAAAATGTAACGTGAAATCCAGTGTCCATTAAAACAATGAAGGTTTGCCAAATAGTGCATTTCAGCAGATGTTAAAGTAAATTCAGAACCTGTGTTTTGAAATGCAAAAGTGAATTAGTGCCCATTTATCTTTTTGTTGTGTAAATGATTTTAGTATATACTTAGTTTTCCATTTGGATCAAGTTGTTGGCCTTTTTTAAAAAAAACAGGTATTTTTTTCTTTCACTATATACTTGGATTATCTATCTATCTATCTATTGATTGATTTTTTGCAGTTATTGGATATGCTTCAGGGGATGATTCCATTCTACTTTGTTAATATTTATAAGTTCCTTCCTCCAGAGAGACTCAAATCAGTGTGTCACGGTTAGGGGTCTCCTCCATGGCAATAGTTATTTATTGGGTTTAAGGACCCTAGACTTAAACCAAATTTGAATTAATCCCCAATCCCTTTGCAGTGTCATGGGCATTTTTTTTCCTTAAGTCTGTGCATCAGGAGCATCAAAGGCATTTTAATAGGGTCTTAAAAAGACATCTACTCTAAAGGATGTGAACTCCAGCATGCCATATGATGACTATATTTCCTTTGTACTAGTGACAACTGTATGAATTGTGATATATATCTGTGTATTTAGCAAAGGTTATCAGTTCTTCCCTTGAGCGGTCTATAGAGTAGGGGTCAATGCCTGGTAGAACTAACACTCAGTATTCACAGGGTAAAACTTATTCCCTAACACCAGTCACAGCTGGAATCAGGACACACAGTTCAATCCAAGACACACTCATAAGACTAGGCCAAGACACACAACCAGAGGCATATCCAAGGATGGCTCCAGGACCATACTCCTGGCCCTAAATGCCAATTATGGAAGCTTCCAAATTCTGTCCGTTAAATTTAAACAGATGTTAGGTGAAACTGATTGAGTAAGCACAAATCTCAAATCATAAACTCTCTAGGAGGCAGTGACGCAGCTCAAAGAGCACACTAGTTGGCAGGGAGCACCTCAAAGCACAGGCTTCCTGACAAGCTGCAGAGTCAGTTAGCAAGCTGAGAAAAAAAAAAAAAAAAAAGAGGAAAAAGAAAAGGAAGACCCCTTGGTGTTGGTGGTCAACATAACCTAGATAAGCTGCTTACGTTGTCACTTGTCTTCATCACCCCATGAAGAGAGGACAGGCCCTCCACCCACAATTTTGTTTCAGTATTGAAATTCATGATGATACATATTCCTCTGTTCATCTGCTTGGGCTTCCATGACAAAATTCCACAGAGTGGTGGTTTCAATCACAGAAACTGAGTAACAGAAACTTAAATAACAGAAATTGGTTTCTCGGGGAGCCTGGGTGGCTCAGTGGGTTAAAGCCTCTGCCTTCGGCCCAGGGTCCTGGGATCGAGTCCCACGTCGGGCTCTCTGCTCGGCAGGGAGCCTGCTTCCTCCTCTTTCTCTGCCTGCCTCTCTGCCTACTTGTGATCTCTGTCTGTCAAATAAATAAATAAAATCTTAAAAAAAAAAAAAGAAATTGGTTTCTCATCATTCTAGAGGCTAGGAAATCCAAACACAGGAGGCAGCAACATAAATTTGTTCTGCATGCTCCCCGCTTGGCTTGTGGGTGACCACAGTCACACTGTGTGCTCACAGGACTTCTTTGCGCATGCACAGTTGTCAGGGGGTTGGGGATGGAGGAAAGAGGGGAGAGAGAGCAGAAGCTTTCTTTTTTTGTCTCTTTTCATAAAGACACTAATTCTCTTATAGCAAGTCCCAAACTTATGAAATTATTTAATCATCATTTCTTCCTTAGAGGTACCATCTCTACAATGGCCCAATAAATAATTGTCAGTCCTAGTAAAGGACAGAAGGGATTGCTTGTATTCTTTTTACGTTTCTGTAACTTTGAGGTGATACCAGATAAACCTTAAAATACAATGGATCTAAAGGATCATTTATTGGATATGCTTTAATATTTGGTGAAAATAGCTAGTGTGCTCACAAAGATGGATAGCGGTGTCTTACTCTAACTTTGTCGTCTAAGTAGATCATCTCCTACAGCCCACACTTATTTTAATCATTATGATTACTATCATGTAAGATGTGTGCCAACCCCATAGAAAATTTCGCACCCCAGATTTAAAAGAGGGAAAACATAATTCAACATAAATATCTGTACAACATCACAATTAATTTATTCTCATCCTGAAATACCTTCACAACTTGAGCATGCTTTGCAAAAGGCATCCAGAAAATTGCATGTCAAAATGATAAATTTGTCAATTTGTCCAACTGCTTATTGTTATGGGCATGACACTGATGATAAAATGAAGGAGGGGAGGGAAAAAAAAAAAAAAAGCCCTGTTATTCCTGAAAGTCTCATCTAGGAGGATACGGTGCACCTGCTCTTCACGTGCATTACCCAGGTGATCTCCTGAATTTAGTACAGTGCTCTTTCTGGCCTTTAAACTTTTTTTTTTTTTTAAGATTTTATTTATTTATTTGACAGACAGAGATCACAAGTAGGCAGAGAAGCAGGCAGAGAGAGAGGAGGAAGCAGGCTCCCTGTTGAGCAGAGAGCCCGATGCGGGACTCGATCCCAGGACCCTGAGATCATGACCTGAGCCGAAGGCAGCGGCTTAACCCACTGAGCCACCCAGGCGCCCCCTGGCCTTTAAACTTTTTATTCCTTCTTTTGCTTCTTCCCTCCCACTTTTTCTCTCCCTCCTTCCCTTCTTCCCTTCCTTCTGTCTTTCCTTTCTCTCCTTCCTTCCATCTTTCCTCTATCCCTCTTTTTCTCTTTCTGTTCTTGTATTTCATGATAGGAGTCCATGAACAAAATGTCTACTTATCATAAGCTAATTCAATTATGCCTTTTTCTATAGAACTCATGGGACCTGTTGTCAGAGCTCTTAGAAAGTAGTTATATTTTTCTTGACTATACTGAATTTTAATTTCAGTAGGACAAGAATGCTCTAATTTTAAACTAAGAAAGTTTATTATTAAATGGAAAATTTAATTTGATGAAAAGTGGAGGTAGGTTATTTCTTAAAATATATATATATATAATGTAAATTCACCCAGTTTTATAGTTACATGTGTAGAGCTTATTTTCCAGCCTTACTGGAGAAGTTGTCATATATGGTTGTTTGTTTTTTTTAATTTATTTAATGGAGATTTGTTAAATGGATAGTTACCTACATATTCTGCATGAAGTACTGGTGATACAGAGATTAAAAACAAAACTGAAACAAAGCACCCCTTCTTTCCCCGCCCCTGGAAATCAGAGTGGATTAGTAGAGGATACCTCAGTTGTAGGTACTAAGATAGAGAGGACCAGAGAGTAGCACAGAAGCAAAATAGAGAAAGACCAACCTTCGACTTAGAGATGAAGGTTGTGGTATTTGGAGAAGTTGCTGTGTTGTGGAATGTGTGCTCTTTGGCCAACCCAGATATGGCAGTAGAAGTCAATAGAGCTTGTTCGGTGCCTGTGACTTTAACAAGGGATAAAGAATATTCTTTTTAAAAGAGTATCTAGAGAGCCCTGCTTTCATGCAGTCAAAGGTAATGTCTTTTCAGAGCCATTAAGTGGAACTCTCTGTTGGAATAGCCAAAGGAGACCTGGGATAAGTATCATGGAGTATATAAAATAAGCCAGAAGTCCCAAGGAACTAGAGTTATAAACCCTAATTCCTAATACTGTATCTCATTTAGGTGCTTTAGGCCTTTTAAAAACTCATTTTTCATATTGAACATTATTTCACATCATTCTTCAAATGGAATTAGATGATACAACCAGGTTAACATTACTCTTGGAGCATATTAATTGGGGTCTGGAAAATGCAGTGATGATCCACTGAGATTCTTAACACCATATATCACATAAGTCTCCTACCCCTTACAAGAGAAGGAGAAGGTAGGCCTCCAGAATTTTCTGTTCTGCCTCTAGCATAGAGCAAATGCAGGTACATACTAAGAAATTAGTACAGAGTTGTCATTTTTGTGGACTTTTTTGTTTTGTTTTTAATATGCCACCTTTTCTTGTGTGTTAAGATTCAGTAAGACTGCATATTTTTCGGTTGAAACGTGGGTGGACCAGAAGGAATGGAAATCAAATAGCTGTAAAACAATGAAAATACTCCATTCCCATAACAAGTTCTCAATGTATATTATGCATAAGGTAATGCAATGAGTATAAAAAAAATAATACAAACTAATTTTAAAGACCACAACTAAAATTTTCATTTGTCATTCTTGAGCCTGTATCTTCCAAAATATTTTGGAATTTCAAGTGGACACAAGAATTTTAGTGACTTGATAACAAATGTTTTTGCAACTCTCTTTGAATTTAGATACACTTGTGTTTCTTTCATTTAACTTATGATATTACTGCCAGCTTAAGAAACTTTTCTATAAATTTGACAATGCATAATGCAACCATCACCTATTATAATTCTAAACATGTTAGAATCAGATCACAAAGTCAATACTATCTTCCTTGCATGGTATGCTAACATTATATAGTGGTAAAACTCCCTTAAGCTTTTACATACAAGGAATCAAACTGTACTGCACATAATAGATGAGAATCTCACTACACGGTGATTTTTGCAGGTTACTTCTGTGTTATTATTCGTGAAAGAGGAATAGGATTCTGCATTTCAATAAAATTCTGAAAAACACAGCATTACAGTTTTTACAATAAATAGATTGTAACTTAAAATCTAGAACAGAGTGCAGTGGAACTGAACAAAGCTATACTGGACAAAACATAAAATATGGTAAAATCATCATCTTGAATAATCACTTTGTCACCACTGTGACATAAAAACACTTAGTAACATTTGTAAAGATGGAATATTCTTAGGCCCTAATAAACACCTCTGTATGAAAGGCTGCCTGTGATGCCTGTGTCTATAATCTGTTTGGAGAATTTACAATAAAATATTTTGTTTCAAGGTATTTACAAAAAGGCCAAAATGATTCCTTAATTATTATGCAATACTGATTCCTTAATTACTATGCAATGACTGAACATCTAATAATTTCTGAAGATAATTTCAAGTTCAAAAGCTTAGATAAATTTAGGTCATCCTTCCTTTGGGGGAATGGGAGAACCTATCATTCTTCTCTGCATTTGTGACATTTCTTTAAAAACGACTATTGCTGTTTTCCAGAGTAGTTTTATTTTCAGGCATTCATTGTCAGGAAGCCATTGATTAAATTGTAGAATATTGATAGCCTTCTTTGGCGATAAATAAGAATAAAATTAATATAACTTCTCAGGAATGATAAAGTTACATTTTCTCAGATTCTTCATTTATTGGAAACCTAGTATTTTCATTTTTTTAAAAATATTTTATTTATTTATTTGAGAGAAAGAGATCACAAGTAGACAGAGAAGCAGGAAGAGAGAGACAGGGAAGTAGGCTCCCTGCTGAGCAGAGAGCTGGATGCAAGGCTTGATCCCAGGACCCTGAGATCATGACCTGAGCTGAAGGCAGAGGCTTAACCCACTGAGCCACCCAGATATCCCAATATTTTCATATTGAGCTGCCATGACCACCACAAAATCTGTAAGTTAATTATCACTACATCCTTAACTGTAATTGCTAAAATATTCCTTAATGAAGTAGGGAGTAGACTCTGCCATATTTTTCTGCTTAGCTAGAGGGAATAAAGAGTGTGGGTGATTAGAATATTCTCCATGACAGTATACCTTACAGTGGTAGAAAACAATTCTACCAGGTATACTATACAGAAAGGAAAAGATAAGCCCATCTGACTGAGGGAGTGATTTTCTTTTTTTTTTTTTTTATTATGTTTTTGGCTAACAATTTTTATGACTTTCAAATTTTATTCCACAAAAAATTATGTTTATTTTAATCAAATTTCCAGTGGAATTACTTCATTTTCTTTCTTTTATTTTTCCTTAGTTTTCTTTTATAGATAGTATGTTAACATTCTTTTTCTGAACAGATGGATTTTTTTTTTCATCTTTGGTTTGATATACTACTAGCACACTGCAGCATTCCTTAGTTTGAAAAGCATAACAAAATGCCATACATAAAATGTCCTACTCACTAGCTAAAATCACAAAAAAAAATACGTAGAGATAACTAATTAAATGTGTGGGTTTTTTAAAAAGATTTTATTTATTTATTTAACAGAGAGAGATCACAGGTAGGTAGAGAGGCAGGCAGAGAGAGAGGAAGGGAAGCACAGGCCCCCCGCTGAGCAGAGAGCCCGATGCAGGACTCGATCCCAGGACCCTGAGATCATGACCTGAGCCGAAGGCAGTGGCTTAACCCACTGAGCCACCCAGGCGCCCCTTAAATGTGTTTTTTAAATAACTTTGAAAGCAAGTAAGTTTTTTTTTTTTTTTTAAAGACTTTATTTATTTATTTGACAGACAGAGATCACAAGTAGGCAGAGAGGCAGGCAGAGAGAGACTCGAGAGAGAGAAGCAGGCTCCCTGCTGAGCAGAGAGCCCTATGAGGGGACTGATCCCAGGTGGGATCATGACCTGAGCCGAAGGCAGAGGCTTTAACCCACTGAGCAACCCAGGAGCCCCAGAGCAAGTAAGTTTTATATAGAAAAAAATAGCACTTTATTTTATGTTTCTTTATGTATGACTTGACCCATTTTCAAAGAGAAATGAAATTGAAAGCATTTTTTTTTAAAGCTAGAATAAAATTACTTTAGAGAAATATGTCTCCTTTGCGGGATATTGGCTAATTGTTTGTTCTTGTTTTCTGGTAGTCAAATTAAAGAGGGAAACTCAATCAAGTGTTGCAGTCAACATATCCAAAAAATTGAAATAAACAAGTTGTACTAAAAGGTTTAATTTCTTCACATGTTTTACATCTGGAATTTTTTTAAGAGTAGGTTATATAATGTGGAGAACAATTATATGATTATAAAATTACTTTAATTTTGCTTTTTTTCTACAATGTATAGTTTAAATATTTAAAAACCAATCTTTGTTCGATTTTCATATTCACTAAAATGTTTTATATACTATTCCAAAAGCCTAACACAGAAATCATTTCCTTTGTTCATTCACTCTGTAGATTGTATTAATTCTGATCGGTGATTTTTAAAAAAGGGGAAACAATGAAACACAAAATATACTTTTTGTAGCAACTCTTGTAGTAACAAGTCATAAAAGTCCTTTCCTTAAATTCCAGAGTTAAGTAGAAACAAAGTAGGCACTTTAACATCACTTTCATTCAAAAAAAGAAAAAATAAAAAACCAGCACTTTCATGCATTTTTATTGAATGATTACTGTGATCTAGATAACTCTTCAAGAAGCTGTGGAAATAACATTACACAAAAAGATAGAGGCTGTTATATGTTCTTATGGAGAGTAGACACTACACTAAACATGCATACATAGCATGTCATATGCTGATAAGTGCTGCATAGAAAAATAAAGCAAGATGGTAGGGAGAGGAGGTGCCAGTAAGTGGAGTAAGGCGATTTTAGAAGGAATATCTATCTATCTATCTATCTATCTATCTATCTATCTATCTATCTATCATCTATCTATATATCTACATATCACCTATCTATCAATCATCTACCTATTTATCTATCATCTATCATCTATCTATTTAAGTTGCACTGCATGTATTAAATAGGCAAGGGAAACTTCATTCAAGACTGTTCCAATAGGGACCAATCCTACTGCAATAGGAGGCAGATAGAACTCAACTGCTCTGAAACAAAAGGAAGGAAAGTTTTATCTGGACTGAGCGGGTAGAAAAGTGATCAGAGGAATTACAGGGGAGGTGAATCATTGTGATGAGGCTCTTTGGGTTTGCTATCTCGTGACCATGGAAGTGAGGCCCCTACTCCCTCACAAAAACTGAGATGGGAGTTCTGTCTTTCTAAATGATTCTATTTCAGGGAGATGAATAGTGGCTATCAGGTCCTTGAGAAAGACATTTCTGGCTTGTAGAGAGATTGTAGAGAGGCAAGAGGCTATTCTTTCAGAGAAAGAATTTACAAATGAAAGTTATTTTGTTTTTTGTTTGTTTTTTAAGGAAATGCTCTAAGAAAAGGGAGTTAGGATGTCTGTAGTCAGGAGATAACTAAACTGAAGTTCAGTTAAAATGAAGGGAATGTTAAGACCATTTTGGTTTTGTGCGTTAAAGTTTTTATTTTTAAGTAATCTCTATACCTAACATGGGGCTCGAGTTGCATGACTACCCACCAGGGAGCCCAGCCAGGCACCCCCAAGGATATTTTGAAATCTTTACTAATAGTCCACTTAAGAGATAAAGGTGACTCGGATCAGGTGCAGAAGAGTGAACATAGTGGGAGGGGCCAGATTTAGGATCTATTCAGAACATAAAATTGATGGGACTTGCTTCTGGATAGTGTGTGGAATACGAGCAGGGGCAAAGTAAAGAATACTTCCAACTCTTTTGACTAAGAAAATAGAAGACTTAAGCTTGCCTTTACAAAAATGAGATATATTCACTGATAAAATTCTGAGAAGAATCAGAAAGAAACACAAAACATGCATATCAATCTTAGAGAAAAAAAAAATGACACTAGGAAATTTCTAGAAGATTTTTCTCTTTGACTCCTTATCTCTTGTCCATTACATTCTTTTTACATGTAAATGATGTATTTTGGGGGGGGGTTAGTTTCTCCTTCAGCAATAGTTCAATGACCCTAGGTATCTAGCATTTATTCAAAATTTGTACCCCTCATTCTGAGAGTCAACCAAAATATCTATTATAGATTAATTATAGAGTGTAAATTTTCCACAGAAATGTATCATGAGGAATTTATTTTGCCAAGGCTGTGGAAAGAATTGTGCCTTCAGGAACAAAGTGGACTTTACAATATTGTATTTGCTATATAGATTATTATATTTCTTTTAAAAGTTTTTATATGAAAAAAGAAAGGAAGTACAGGTGAGGTAAGTTGGAAAGAGGAACCCTTCCATGAGAAGATGACATTTCTTTGAAGCAAAGTTCTAAGTGTACACTTTCAGAAGTCAATCTTATGAACTCCATCACTTATTCATCACTTAATATTTTTAATGGCTAAGAAAGTCATTGACCTTGAATAATAAAAACACTAATACAATATATATGTATCTTATAATTACTTTTAAATGAGAAAATGATTTTCCTCCCTCTCTATATAGATGACTGAGAGAGATGATAGATAGATAGATAGATAGATACATATCATAGATAATAGATATAGAAATTGCTGAGCACATTATTGAGATCCAAGGGAATTCAGTGTATCTGGAGGAGGGTACTTCCCACTGGATAGGACATCCAAATCCAGCCAGTTTCCAACTGCTGGACATTAGCAAATAATAATAATATTAAGTTTTTTTTAACCTGGATTTTGGTCCTCTGTTGTCTGGTGGACTTCTGAGGTTCATGATTTAGTTCAGTTTTATTATTTTGCTAGTGTTGTTATGTGTAATAATCACATGTATTTATAAAAATAATCTTGGTGAGGGGTGCCTGGGTGGTTCATATGGTTGTGTCTAAGCCCTGATTTTGGTTTAGGTCATGGTCTCAGGGTTGTGAGACCAAGCCCTGTGTTGGGCTCCACTCTGGGATGGAGGCTGCTTAAGATTCTCTTTCTCCCTCTCACTCTACTCCTCTCTCTCTTTCTAATCCTCTCTAAACAAACAAAAAACAAAACAAAACAAAAACATAATAATCTGAGTGAATAAAGTCAAGGCAATATTCACAAGAACACACAATTTTAAGGCTCTATGGAGGTTCGCAAAAAAAGAAAACCACCCTCACTATTTTTTGTGTATTTCTTAATTTTTTTATACTTTATGTTGTCTGTTCTATGTTTGTAAATTTGATTGCTTATTCAAAGTTGTTGTCTTTCTTTCTTCTTTTTCTTTTTTTTTTTTTCTTCCATTGCTGTTACTAGTTCATGGGGTCCTACAAACTGAACTCATAGAACAACAAGCTCTTACATGTATTCTCCAATCCTTGGTCCTCACTTCAGCACCAGGCCTGAGAAATCTGTTCAATAATTTCTTCTCAGTTATTGACTTGAGTAATTCCTAAGAATGTGTAATACTGACTTGGTCTTCTTGACATCTTTTTTTTTTTTAATAGTATAATCAGATGATATTTATTGATTACAGTTTGCATGTAATTCAATTAACAAAAATCCTGTGAGGTCAAAATAGCTATCTCTATTTTTTTTTAATTTTTTATTTTTTATAAACATATATTTTTATCCCCAGGGGTACAGGTCTGTGAATCACCAGGTTTACACACTTCACAGCACTCACCAAAGCACATACCCTCCCCAATGTCCATAATCCCACCCCCTTCTCCCAACCTCCCTCCCCCCAGCAACCCTCAGTTTGTTTTGTGAGATTAAGAGTCACTTATGGTTTGTCTCCCTCCCAATCCCATCTTGTTTCATTTATTCTTCTCCTACCCACTTAAGCCCCCATGATGGATCACCACTTCCTCATATCAGGGAGATCATATGATAGTTGTCTTTCTCTGCTTGACTTATTTCGCTAAGCATGATATGCTCTAGTTCCATCCATGTTGTCGCAAATGGCAAGATTTCATTTCTTTTGATGGCTGCATAGTATTCCATTGTGTATATATACCACATCCTCTCGATCCATTCATCTGTTGATGGACATCTAGGTTCTTTCCATAGTTTGGCTATTGTGGACATTGCTGCTATAAACATTCGGGTGCACGTGCCCCTTTGGGTCACTAAGTTTGTATCTTTAGGGTAAATACCCAATAATGCAATTGCTGGGTCATAGGGCAGTTCTATTTTCAACATTTTGAGGAACCTCCATGCTGTTTTCCAGAGTGTCTGCACCAGCTTGCATTCCCACCAACAGTGTAGGAGGGTTCCCCTTTCTCCGCATCCTCGCCAGCATCTGTCGTTTCCTGACTTGTTGATTTTAGCCATTCTGACTGGTGTGAGGTGATATCTCATTGTGGTTTTGATTTGTATTTCCCTGATGCCGAGTGATATGGAGCACATTTTCATGTGTCTGTGGGCCATCTGGATGTCTTCTTTGCAGAAATGTCTGTTCATGTCTTCTGCCCATTTCTTGATTGGATTATTTGTTCTTTGGGTGTTGAGTTTGCTAAGTTCTTTATAGATTCTGGACACTAGTCCTTTATCTGATATGTCGTTTGCAAATATCTTCTCCCATCTGTCAGTTGTCTTTTGATTTTGTTAACTGTTTCCTTTGCTGTGCAAAAGCTTTTGATCTTGATAAAATCCCAAAAGTTCATTTTTGCCCTTGCTTCCCTTGCCTTTGGCAATGTTCCTAGGAAGATGTTGCTGCAGCTGAGGTCGAAGAGGTTGCTGCCTGTGTTCTCCTCAAGAATTTTGATGGATTCCTTTCGCACATTGAGGTCCTTCATCCATTTTGAGTCTATTTTTGTGTGTGGTGTAAGGAAATGGTCCAATTTCATTTTTCTGTATGTGGCTGTCCAATTTTCCCAGCACCATTTATTGAAGAGGCTGTCTTTTTTCCATTGGACATTCTTTCCTGCTTTGTCAAAGATTAGTTGACCATAGAGTTGAGGGTCTATTTCTGGGCTCTCTATTCTGTTCCATTGATCTATGTGTCTGTTTTTGTGCCAGTACCATGCTGTCTTAATGATGACAGCTTTGTAATAGAGCTTGAAGTCCAGAATTGTGATGCCACCAACATTGGCTTTCTTTTTCAATATCCCTTTGGCTATTCGAGGTCTTTTCTGGTTCCATATAAATTTTAGAATTATTTGTTCCATTTCTTTGAAAAAGATGGATGGTACTTTGATAGGAATTGCATTAAATGTGTAGATTGCTTTAGGTAGCATAGACATTTTCACAATATATATTCTTCCAATCCAGGAGCATGGAACATTTTTCCATTTCTTTGTGTCTTCCTCAATTTCTTTCATGAGTACTTTATAGTTTTCTGAGTATAGATTCTGTGCTTCTTTGGTTAGGTTTATTCCTAGGTAACTTATGATTTTGGGTGCAATTGTAAATGGAATTGACTCCTTAATTTCTCTTTCTTCTGTCTTGCTGTTGGTGTAGAGAAATGCAACTGATTTCTTTGCATTGATTTTATATCCTGACACTTTACTGAATTCCTGTATAAGTTCTAGCAGTTTTGGAGTGGAGTCTTTTGGGTTTTCCACATGTAGTATCATATCATCTGCGAAGAGTGATAATTTGACTTCTTCTTTGCCGATTTGGATGCCTTTAATTTCCTTTTGTAGTCTGATTGCTGAGGCTAGGACCTCCAGTACTATGTTGAATACCAGTGGTGATAATGGACATCCTTGCCGTGTTCCTGACCTTAGCGGAAAAGCTTTCAGTTTTTCTCCATTGAGAATGATATTTGCGGTGGGTTTTTCATAGATGGCTTTGATGATATTGAGGTATGTGCCCTCTATCCCTACACTTAGAAGAGTTTTGATCAGGAAGGGATGCTGTACTTTGTCAAATGCTTTTTCAGCATCTATTGAGAGTATCATATGGTTCTTGTTCTTTCTTTTATTGATGTGTTGTATCACATTGACTGATTTGCGGATGTTGAACCAACCTTGCAGCCCTGGAATAAATCCCACTTGGTCGTGGTGAATAATCTTTTTAATGTACTGTTGAATCCTATTGGCTAGTATTTTGTTGAGTATTTTTGCATCTGTGTTCATCAAGGATATCGGTCTATAGCTCTCTTTTTTGATGGGATCCTTGTCTGGTTTTGGGATCAAGGTGATGCTGGCCTCATAAAATGAGTTTGGAAGTTTTCCTTTCATTTCTATTTTTTGGAACAGTTTCAGGAGAATAGGAATTTGTTCTTCTTTAAATGTTTGGTAGAATTCCCCCGGGAAGCCCTCTGGCCCTGGGCTTTTGTTTGTTTGGAGATTTTTAATGACTGTTTCAATCTCCTTACTGGTTATGGGTCTGTTCAGGCTTTCTATTTCTTCCTGGTTCAGTTGTGGTAGTTTATATGTTTCTACGAATGCATCCATTTCTTCCAGATTGTCACATTTATTGGCGTAGAGTTGCTCATAGTATGTTCTTATAATAGTTTGTATTTCTTTGGTGTTAGTTGTGATCTCTCCTCTTTCGTTCATGATTTTATTTATTTGGGTCCTTTCTCTTTTCTTTTTGATAAGTCGGGCCAGGGGTTTATCAATTTTATTAATTCTTTCAAAGAACCAGCTCCTAGTTTCGTTGATTTGTTCTATTGTCTTTTTGGTTTCTATTTCATTGATTTCTGCTCTGATCTTTATGATTTCTCTTCTGCTGCTGGGCTTAGGGTTTCTTTCTTGTTCTTTCTCCAGCTCCTTTAGGTGTAGGGTTAGGTTGTGTACCTGAGACCTTTCTTGTTTCTTGAGAAAGGCTTGTACCACTATATATTTTCCTTTCAGGACTGCCTTTGTTGTGTCCCACAGATTTTGAACTGTTGTATTTTCATTATCATTTGTTTCCATGATTTTTTTCAATTCTTCTTTAATTTCCCGGTTGACCCATTCATTCTTTAGAAGGATGCTGTTTAGTCTCCATGTATTTGGGTTCTTTCCAAACTTCCTTTTGTGGTTGAGTTCTAGCTTTAGAGCATTGTGGTCTGAAAATATGCAGGGAATGATCCCAATCTTTTGATACCGGTTGAGTCCTGATTTAGGACCGAGGATGTGATCTATTCTGGAGAATGTTCCATGTGCACTAGAGAAGAATGTGTATTCTGTTGCTTTGGGATGAAATGTTCTGAATATATCTGTGATGTCCATCTGGTCCAGTGTGTCGTTTAAGGCCTTTATTTCCTTGCTGATCTTTTGCTTGGATGATCTGTCCATTTCAGTGAGGGGAGTGTTAAAGTCCCCTACTATTATTGTATGATTGTTGATGTGTTTCTTTGATTTTGTTATTAATTGGTTTATATAGTTGGCTGCTCCCACGTTGGGGGCATAGATATTTAAAATTGTTAAATCTTCTTGTTGGACAGACCCTTTGAGTATGATATAGTATCCTTCCTCATCTCTTATTATAGTCTTTGGCTTAAAATCTAATTGATCTGATATAAGGATTGCCACTCCTGCTTTCTTCTGATGTCCATTAGCATGGTAAATTCTTTTCCACCCCCTCACTTTAAATCTGGAGGTGTCTTCAGGCTTAAAATGAGTTTCTTGGAGGCAACATATAGATGGGTTTTGTTTTTTTATCCATTCTGATACCCTGTGTCTTTTGACAGGGGCATTTAGCCCATTAACATTCAACTATTGAGAGATATGAATTTAGTGCCATTGTATTGCCTGTAAGGTGACTGTTACTGTATATGGTCTCTGTTCCTTTCTGATCTACCACTTGTAGGCTCTCTCTTTGCTTAGAGGACCCCTTTCAATATTTCCTGTAGAGCTGGTTTGGTGTTTGCAAATTCTTTCAGTTTTTGTTTGTCCTGGAAGCTTTTAATCTCTCCTTCTATTTTCAATGATAGCCTAGCTGGATATAGTATTCTTGGCTGCATGTTTTTCTCGTTTAGTGCTCTGAAAATATCATGCCAGCTCTTTCTGGCTTGCCAGGTCTCTGTGGATAAGTCAGCTGCCAATCAAATATTTTTACCATTGTATATTACAGACTTCTTTTCCCGGGCTGCTTTCAGGATTTTCTCTTTGTCACTGAGACTTCTAAATTTTACTATTAGGTGGCGGGGTTTGGGCATATTCTTATTGATTTTGAGGGGCGTTCTCTGAACCTCCTGAATTTTGATGCTCGTTCCCTTTGCCATATTTGGGGAAATCTCCCCAATAATTCTCTCTAGTATACCTTCTGCTCCCCTCTCTCTTTCTTCTTCTTCTGGAATCCCAATTATTCTAATGTTGTTTCATCTTATGGTGTCACTTATCTCTCGAATTCTCCCTTCGTGGTCCAGTAGCTGTTTGTCCCTCTTTTGCTCAGCTTCTTTATTCTCTGTCATTTGGTCTTCTATGTCACTAATTCTTTCTTCTGCCTCATTTATCCTAGAAGTGAGAGCCTCCATTTTTGATTGCACCTCATTAATAGCTTTTTAGATTTCAACTTGGTTAGATTTTAGTTCTTTTATTTCTCCAGAAAGGGCTTTTATATCTCTCGAGAGGGTTTCTCTAATATCTTCCATGCCTTTTTCGAGCCCGGCTAGAACCTTGAGAATTATCGTTCTGAACTCTAGATCTGACATATTACCAATGTCTGTATTGATTAGGTCCCTAGCCTTCAGTACTGCCTCTTGTTCTTTTATTTGTGTTGAATTTTTCCGTCCTGTCATTTTGTCCAGATAAGAGTATATGAAGGAGCAAGTAAAATACTAAAAGGGTGGCAACAACCCCAGGAAAATATGCTTAATCAAATTAGAAGAGATCCCAAATTGTAAGGGGGGAGAAAGGGGATAAAAAGAGGTTCAAAAAGGAAGAAAGAAAAAAAAAGAAAAAAAAAGAAAAGAATTTAATTTATTTTTTTTTTTTAAGATTTTATTTGTTTATTTGACAGAGAGAAATCACAAGTACATTGAGAGGCAGTCAGAGAGAGAGAGAGAAGGAAGCAGGCTCCCTGCTGAGCAGAGAGCCCGATGCGGGACTTGATCCCAGGACCCTGAGATCATGACCTGAGCCGAAGGCAGTGGCTTAACCCACTGAGCCACCCAGGTGCCCAGGAAAAGAATTTAAAAAAAAGAAAACAAATAAGAAAAATATAAAAAAGAAAAAATATATATATTAGATAAACTGGCTAAAAAAAAAGTTAAAAAAGAAAAAGGTAAAAGTTAAAAAAAACTTTTACCAGAAGTCGAGAAAAAAAAACAAAAAATGAAAAATAAAAAAATTAAATTAACTGCAAGACTAAAAAAAAATCACAGGGAAAAAGCCATGAGTTCCGTGCTTTGCTTTCTCCTCCTCTGGAATTCTGCTGCTCTCCTTGGTATTGAAACCCCACTCCTTGGTAGGTGAACTTGGTCTGCACTGGATTTCTTGTTGATATCTGGGGGAGGGGCCTGTTATAGTGATTTTCAAGTGTCTTTGCCCCAGGCGGAATTGCACCGCCCTTAGCAGGGGCCAGGGTGAGTAATCTGCTCCGGTTTGCTTTCAGGAGCTTTTGTTCCCTGAGCACTTTCTGTAGAGTTCTGGAGGATGGGAATACAAATGGCGGCCTCCTGGTCTCCGGTCCGGAGGAGCCGCGGAGAGCCCAGGGCCCCACTCCTCAGTGCGCCCTCAGAGAACAGCGCCCAGTCACTCCCGTCTGCCTGACCTCCGGCCGCGCTCCGAGCTCACCAAGCCTGCAACCGGTTCAAGGTAACCCCGAGCTGTGAGCTTACTGTCGGCTCTGTCTCTGCAGCCGGCTTTCCCGTTCCAATACCCGCAAGCTCTGTGACACTCAGACACCCCCAATCCTTCTGTGACCCTGCGGGACCTGAGGCCACGCTGACCCCGCGTGGGCTTCGCCCCGGTTTAGCCTCTGGAGCGATGTCCCTCAGTGGAACAGACTTTTAAAAGTCCTTATTTTGCGCGCCGTTGCTCTGCCGCTTGCTGGGAGCCGGCCCCTCCCCCCGGGGTCTATCTTCCCGTGGCTTTGGATTCACTTCTCCGCCAGTCCTACCTTTCAGAAAGTGGTTGTTTTTCTGTTTCCAGAATTGCTGTTCTTCTTCTCTTCGATCGGCCGATGGATTTTTCAGGTGTTTGCAATCTTTAGATAAGCTATCTAGCTGATCTCCGGCTAGCTGAAGCAGTCTCAGCCTGCTACTTCTCCGCCATCTTGACTCCTTCTTAGCCCTTCTTGACATCTTAATTAAAATACTTTTCAACTCCTAAAGTAATATGTATTTTTGTTGTCTACTTTTGTCAAAGGTTCTAAGTATGTACAAACGTATGTTTCTCAAATTACAAGCTTATCTTTTTTCTGGATTCAATTTAATGTGAAAAACTTGACATATCTTTGCTTCCTTTAAATACTATCCACCCTAATTACTGGTTTGAATTTACTTCATATGCAAGTTACACTCAGATTACTGTAATTGAATTATGTATTTAATATATTTTATTTTTTATAACTTCTCACCAGCATCCTATTTTATAGCTATAATACTGCTAAATTAAATTCCACATTGTTCTTTTTTTCAAAGCTTAATAATGATCACTTTATGCCAGCTTACAAAAATTATCTTGATTTACCTCTTAATGTGCTGTGACATATGTCTTCAAACATTTGATACACTAATATATTGTAATATTATTACTACCATAGTGTTAGCACCTGCATCACATCACAAAATTACCATTTCTTTTTTTTTTTTTTGAGAACATTTCAGATCTATTCCCTTAGCAACTTTCTAGTATATAATACAGTATCATTAACTATGATTACCATGCTGTACATTTGATCCCCAGAACTCACTTGTTTTGTAGCTGGAACTTTGTACACTGACCAACATCTGTTTCCTCTTACATCCAACCCCTGTTAACCACCATTCTGGTTTCTGTTTCTATGAGGTCAGCTTTTTTAGATTCTACATATAAGTGATGTCATATAGTATCTGTCTTTCTCTCTTTGGCTTATTTCACTTAGCATAATGCCCTTGAGTTCTTTCTCTTTTGTTATTATGAACACTGTTAAATTGACTCCAGTAGGAATCCTGCATTGCATAGTCCATCAAATTATTATGTTAAAGCCAGTGATTTCCATGTTGAAAATCCCATAGACCCTTTCAACTACAGTGATACTCAAGTTCTCTGTAGCCCATGTGATGACCAGACACCTCTTGCTCCTTATCACAGTACAAGTATTTGATATCTGTGGCATCACATTCTCCCTTGAGTTACAATTACTTTTCTGTCCACTTTATTTTTCACTTTCTTCTTCTACACTTCTAATTAAATATCAGATTTCTCAGCACTTATTTTATGTTGTAATTATTCTACTCAATTAGTATTTTCTCTCTAGGCTCCTAGTATTAATCAAACACAGTTTAGCTAAGGCCTGTTTTCTGAGATCTTTCAAAATCTAATATGTCCAAAATTACTTTTTATTTCTGCTAAACTTCAAGCTCCCCACAACATGTGCATTATAATAGATAGCACCTACAAATCTAGCTACAAAATCTAGATATATGAAAGACATATTTAACTTTTTGTTGTTCTTTACTTCCCACTCAAATTAATTCCCTTTACCTGAAAATAACTCCCTTAATACTTGTAGATGGGTAACTTCCCTTTTTTTCTTAAAGTTGCAGCTTTTTAATTTTTAAAATATTTTATTTATTTTTTTAGTTGAGAGAGAGAGCAAGAGCAAGTGGAGGAAGGGAGAGGGACAAGCAGACTCTGAACTGAGTGTGGAGCCCTACATGGGGCTCCATCCCAGGATCCTGAGATCACAACCTGAGCCCAAACCAAAAATCAGACACTTAACTGAATGAAGCACCCAGGCACCCCCAAAGCTGCAATTTAAATATTTCTTCCTCTAGCTTTATTCTAAGTACTGTAAGAAAGTATCAAATATGCTTGGCTCATAGTTGATGTTCAATGTATGTTTGAGTTTATCTGAAATTTTCCATATGATAAGAATCCAGAGCATAGAAACTCATAAAAAGTTTATGGCTTTTAGGATAAGTTAATATTTCATATATAAAATGTATCAATCTTATCCTTAAAAGGCTTAGAATTTAGAAGATAATGGCATGGTCAAATCTATGTAAATATAAAGAAAAGGAACATAAAAATGTGATCTGCAAATCCTGATTCTTGTCATTCTCTGTGTGCCATGTTCATCATGCAGTCATGTTTACAGTAGTATATTGGGACAGAAGGATATGAATCCTGATATGAAGAAGGAAATTCCTAGAACTGACATTTATTAAAGGTCCCTATATCCTAGGAACATAAGATATAGGGACATTTATCCTAGTTCAAGACCCTATAAATAAACTATCCACATCATTCTCACAGCAAGATTTTTGGATATTTGATATTAATCGTTTCATCCAAATTAGGAAATTTGGTTTCAGAAATATTAATTATCATTCTCAAATATATATCTATTTACCAAATTTAAGGTATACATCAAAACACATTTAATCATGAAGGATATGATCTTTATACTGTATTAGTCTATACTGGACTCTAATTCTTTTACCTTCTAGGGTTATTAAATTTTGATTGACATGGTATATACAATATTGAGAAAAATAATTCGTTTCCTTCATCCAATAGGCAAAAATTTCAATGTATTGTATGTGTCTTTACATATTTTACAAATCTTAGTTGAGTCCTTTCCCTCTTCTGTGTCATCTAATCAGAGGATTAGATGGATATTCATAAATTAAATCTGGAGGCAGCACTTTAAGTATATATCAAACTGGAGACACCAATTACAATATTAAGCAGCTGAATGAATAAGAAATAAGTGCAACATAAATAATTCAATGTTCATTTTTTAAAATATTTTCTTCAACAATGAACAGGGAAAAACACTTAAAAATGCAGGGTACATAATGAATTGAAGAAAAATCAATGTTATAGTTTATTAATGGTTTTAGTAAATTACACTTCTAAGGAAAGTGGAAGAGGAAAGATCGAATTTGAATAAGTATTTCATTATGACATATTTCACTAAACTTATTCATCTTTCAAGATTTTCTATTTCATCAGTTGATTTGAATTTTATATACTAATTTTGGAACTCTGACAAATCAGAATTTAATATTTACAAAGTGTTTTACAATAACCCAAAATGTCAAGTCAGTGTTATTTTACTTGGTTTTAAGTATGGGGGTAAAATGTATGAGTAGTTTATCATGATAACTAGTTTGATAGGACAACGTAGCTGTGTAATACACAACCTAAAATCTTACTTAATTTATTCTGTCAAATTAGATAGCACAGTAGGAAAAAGTGGCTGTCAAGCTATTTAGCAACAATTAGACAATTGGCATCTTTAAAAGAAAGTGGAAGTTATGAATGATTCTTTTAATACTTTTCAAATATCTGTATTGGTATTGACTAGACCAAAAAATACTTAAAAACATGGGCAGCTACATTGTAAAATTAAGTTGTTGCTATTCCAGTTAACTGGTAGGCCTCCAGAAAAATTAAATACAGGAGTGACCTTAAACAGATCACTGTCCTCACTTAGAGCTCAGCTCCTCATGTTAAAATCACATGGTTAGATGTGACCAGTGTTTCTCAAAATAGCCTTACATACTAGTCATGGGGAAAAAATAATGCAAAATTAATTTCCTGATCAAGTTAGTTTTAAAAGTATTTGTTTCAATGTCTTTTTTGGAGAATCACAATTCATATTATTATTATTTTATGCAGTTTGTGTTTCATTGGCTAAATAATTATTGACTGCTACCTATTTGATAGGCACTGTAATTTACATTATTTTTATAAAAAGTCTGAGAAATACTAAAGCATAAAACAAAATACAAAAAAGAAATTAAATGCCTTTTAAACTATGCCTCATCTAGCACTTTTCAAGGTAATTTTATCATAGAAAATATTTTTAATCATGAAACACTCCTCATTCCTTCCATCCCTTGATGGACCATACAGTGGGAAATACCAGATAATCAATAAACCCCATTCTAGTTCAAAATGTTATGTTAAGTAATCCCAAAGGTCATCTCTATATCATTATATTTATAACATGAATATGAAGATAAATACATAACTGTTTTACCCTTTCCTTAAAAAAAAAAGGATCCACACCAATCATGGAGTTTTCAAATCCTTGGGATATAAGTGCCCAATTTACATTTCTGTGATAATTTATTACATTCTAACTCATCTATGTGTGTATGGATTGCCAACAAATTCTGTATCACTGTTCATAGACTCATGTCATTATTCATAAAGCAATACAGTTACAGAACTACATATGTACTTTGAGTCCCTGATCTTTAACTTTTTTCTACATGGTTTATGGTCATATTTGGTTGTTGTTGCCTAAAATTTATTCCTTATATACTTCTTTATTTCTTCTTTTATATCCTGTTCATCAAAAGATCATATTCATACTTAAAATTTCACTAGTCGTTCTCTGAGCTCCAGTACTCATCCGTAATTCTGGAGAGTAATAACAGCTAATATTTGCCATGATCATACTAAGAGAGACAAAGACAGCAACTCATTTAATCTTCATAATCATGTCTTTTTTAAAAAATAAAGATCTATTTATTTATTTATTTGACAGACAGAGATCACAAGTAGGCAGAGAGGCAGGCGGGTGGGGGGGGGGCTGAGGAAGCAGGCTCCCTGCTGAGCAGAGAGCCAGATGTAGGGTTTGATCTGAGGACCCTGAGATCATGACCTGAGCTAAAACAGAGGCTTAACCCACTGAGCCACCCAGGCACCCCAAATCCTCATAATAAGTCTTATGAGTCAGGTTTTGTATCAAACTTATCTATTTACTTATCTTGGAGTATTGTTATAGTTGCTATAAGAATTTGGGGGGTATATAAACCATCTACCATATAAAAATTCATAGCACATGGCAGGTACTCCAGTGGTAATGATGATGATGATGATGAGGAGGAGGAGGATAATTGTGAATGACTTGACGTAAGTCATTCTTACTCAGACTGTCAGTTCTAAAAGGGAAATTAGTTTGAAATTATAAGTAATCTTGGTCAGACCTATGCCAAGGACACTTTGTCAGGGGATTTCATTATTTTAATTTTTTTTATTTCCAATGCTACTTCCTGAAAATTTAAAGAGATTTGTCTTTGGGAATGTATTGACTTCAGAACCAATATTTAATTAACATTAATTACTTAGTAGCATCTCAATTAAGACAATTTCTAGACTCCTGAGAATTTTTACAAGTTCATGTATTTTAGGGTAAAAACAAAGAAATGAAAAGCAAGCAACAAACAAGCAAGGACAAAACTGTAGATTCCATATCTGGTTAGAGGAGAAATGCATTGACTGTAGGTGATAAGTCAAATATATTAGACTATGAAAGGATTTCTTGACTTAGTGCTCTTTATTTGACTCAAGCCAGCCAAAGGCATTACTTTGCTCATTGTATTCTCTCTCATTACTACCCTCCCAGAATCTTCACTAGTGCCTCATTCCATTCTATCTTGAACGTTGAAGTATAGTTCAAGCAAAAGAAAATTCTCAGCTCTTAAAATTGCCAAGTACCACTGGTATTTAAATTGACAATTTGTAGAGTGCTTGGGGGGGGGGGGTGGCTTAGTTGGTTAAGCATCCGACTCTTGATTTCAGCTCAGGCCATGATCTCAGGGTTGAGATCTTGGGATTGAGCCCCATGTCAGGTTCTGCAATCAGCAGAGTCTGCTTGTCTCTCTCCCTCTGCTCCTCTCTGACCCCCCAGCCCTGCCCACTATCTCTAAAATAAATAAGTAAAATCTTAAAAAAAAAATAAATTGACCACTTGTATAGCACTTGTCCTCTCCTACCCAACTTCTGTTTAGGTCCCTTATCCTTTTGGCATCCATCTATTCTAAAATCTGCTACCACATGGTGTTGTTGTTGTTGTTGTTGTTGTTGTTGTTAAATGTTATAGCTAGGAGAAACAAAAACTAAATCCTGCCTACAGAAAAAGAAAAAAGATTTATCAGTGCATATTTGATAAGGACATAAACTGCCATAGGAGGACAGCTAGCTTCAGCGCAAAAATATTCAAGGAGCACGGCCTAAAGGTAATACAAAGAGTTCAGCTTTTTTTTTTTTTTTTTTTTTTTTAATTTTATTTATTTATCAGAGAGAGAGAGGGGGAGAGAGCAAGCACAGGCAGACAGAATGGCAGGCAGAGGCAGAGGGAGAAGCAGGCTCCCTGCTGAGCAAGGAGCCCGATGTGGGACTCGATCCCAGGACGCTGGGATCATGACCTGAGCCGAAGGCAGCTGCTTAACCAACTGAGCCACCCAGGCGTCCCCAAAGAGTTCAGCTTTAAAAGGAGTAGAATCTTCTGTGTTTTCCAGGAAACTGATTGCCGATTTTGCATTTACTTGAGACAGTACACATTTTCTATTGTATAGTCCCACAAATCAAGTTTAAACATTGTTCTATGTGTGCCAAAGACAGTATGTAATTTGTGGAGACTAGACCTACCAAAAGGAAAAGGACAATCAATCAAATAATTATAATGTATGATGACATAGAGTGGCATAAAAAGTAATACGGAAGCTAAACAGATAGAGTATATAGTTTATTTTCATATTTTTCATATTAGAAACAAAAAGATAGGATAGATACAAAGTGACCACTTGGACTGTATTCTTGAAATGTTCATAGAACTTCACCAGGAAATGAAAGCAGGATGAATATAATAGGAAGATTATTTAAGTAGGAAATTTCTAGCTATGTTTAGAAAAATGTACACAGGATTTAAGAATAAGTTTAAAGTAGGAAATTCATGTACTATTTATGGTGCATAGTCATAATGAAATGAAGATTATTTAATATTATTATTTCATTACATTTCTTCAATTGTACTTGAGTTAATATATGTGAACATTAAATTCATTAATATATGAATGTTAATAAGAATGTTCTTAGAGCAGTGCCTAGCACCCAGGATTATGTAAGTGTCATTGTTACCATGATTTGTGTTATTATTCTGATGAGCAATAGACTTCTTTTTTTTGGTTCATAATCTTTAAAAAATAATCAAAGTGAATATTTTTTAAAATTACTTACATTCTTGCATAACTAATTCAGATTGACCTCTTATTTTTCTATAGCAATGAAGAGAGAATATATCTGATCATAAAATTTTTAAAAATTTGCCCATTTATTTATCTAAGTTTCTACTTTATAAATTCCACATAATGTATTAACATTTCAGTTTTAAGTTTCCTAAAACAATCTAATATGCCATTTGAATATCATTTTCAAATCCCTTTTGAAGCCCACTTGGGGAAGGACAGTGAGAACAGAAATTAACTATTCAATTCTAAAGTTTATGGAAGATAACCCTAATAAAGATGACAAAGGTATGACCAACAGTATCCTGGGAGACAATAAACCACACCCATATAAGATAGCAAACTTAATCAATAAATGTTGTGTATGTTCTTACTGCTCCACTGACCAGCCTTGCCCTATCTGTCTTCTTCTCCTTGGACCTCCCTATTCCCTGAGACAGAAAAATATGGAAATTAGGCCAGTAAGTAACCCTGAAATAACCTGTAAGTGTTCAAGTGAAAGGAAGAGTGGGATGTCCTTCACTTTAAATCAAAGCTAGAAATGATTAAGTCTAGTGAGGAAGGCACATCCAAAGCCCACCTAGGCCCAAAAGCTAGGTCTTTTGTATCAATCACATCCCAGTTGTGAGTGCAAAGGAAAAGTTTTTAAAAGAAATAAAACTGTGCTACTCTAATGAACACATGAATGATGAGAAAGCAAAATGGTCTTATTGTTGATATGGAGAAAATTTTAGTGGTCTGGGTAGAAAAATCAAACAGCCACACATTTGCTCAAGCCAGAGCCTAATCTAGAGCAAGACCTAACTCTCTAATTCTGTAGAGGCTAAGAGGGGTGAAGAAGCAGTAGAAAAAACGTTTGAAGCTAGCAGAAGTTGGTTCATGAGGTTTAAGGAAACCCTACTTCCCTTAATAATTATGCTGGATGGGGCACCTGGGTGACTCAGTTATTGAATATCCAATTGTTCATATCAACTCAGGTCATGCTTAGGGTCATGAGATAAGAGCCCCACATGGGGCCCCATGCTCAGTGTAAAGTCTGCTTGGGATTATCTGCCTTTCCTTCTACCCCTCACCCTGCTTATATGTGTATTCTCTCTCTCTCTCTCAAATAAATAAATAAATATATTTTTTAAAAAAAAAAGAATTTTGCTGGGTCTATTCTGCCAGAACTCTATAAATGAAACAACAAAGCCTGGATGACAGCATATCTGTTTACAACCTGGTTTACTGAATATTTAAAACCCACTGTTTATACCTATTGCTCAGAATAAAGATTCCTTCAAAATACAACTGCTCTTTGACAATGTGCCTGGTCACCTAAGAGTTCTGATAGAGATACCCAATGGGATTAATGTTATTTTCATGCCTGCAAACACAACATTTATTCTGCAGCCTTGGATCAAGGAGTAATTTTGACTTTCAGATCTTGCTATTTAAGAAATGCATTTCATAAGGCTGAAGATGCCAGAGATAGAGATTACTCTGATGGATGGGAAAAGTAAATTGAAAAGATTCTGGAAAGGATTCACTATTTTTCATACTGTTAAGAATATTTGTGATGCATGGGAAGAAGTCAAAATATCAATATCAGCTGGAATTTGGAAGAAGTTCATTCCAGCCCTCATGAGTGTCTTGGAGGGGTGGAGGAAGTAACTGCAGATGTAGTAGAAAAAACAAGGAATAGAATTAGAAGCAGAGCCTGAATTGACGTCGCAACCTGCATTGTTATCTTATTTTTAGAAATTGTCACAATCACCCCAACCTTCATCAACCAGCACCCTGATGAGTCAACAGCCATCAACATCAAGGTAAGACCCTCCAGCAAAGTTTTGCTCAAAGCTTAGGTGATGGTGAGCATTTTTTAGCAATCAAGTATTTTTTAAATTAAGGTATGTACATTGTCTTCTTTAAACATAATGCTGTTAAATACTTTATAGTGTAGTGTAAGTATAACTTTTAGAGACACTGAAAAACCAAAACGTTCATTTGACTCACTTTATTGCAAAATTCACTTTCTTGTAGTGGTCTTTTTTTTTTTTTTTAAGATTTATTCATTTATTTATTTGACAGACAGAGATTACAAGTAGGCAGAGAGGCAGGCAGAGAGAGAGGGGGAAGCAGGCTCCCCGCCGAGCAGAGAGCCCAATGCGGGGCTTGATTCCAGGACCCCGGGATCATGACCTGAGCTGAAGGCAGAGACTTAACCCAGTGAACCACCCAGGTGCCCCTCTTGTGGTGGTCTTGAATGGAACCTGTATTACCTCTGAGGTACAGCTGTATTGTACACACTATATAAAGCATAATAAATGACCTTAGTTTGCCGTGAAGTATAAAAAAGTGACTTCCTATGTTACTTCTTTCAAAGGTAAAAAGTGTATGAATTATTCAATTTCACAGAATTAACAACTAGAGAAAGTTCCAAGCCTCAAATCCTTTAAAAAATCTTAATCCTCTTTTGTTCTTTGACAACAAGGATTTGAGGCAACCACCACTGATTGAACACTTTCAATATGGCAATAAATATTCTCAGTCCTTTATATGTGTTTTTGTACAATAAACCTACACAGTAGGTATTTTATGATTAATGAAAGGAAGGCTCAGATGAATTAAGTGGCTCAGTCTGGGGTGACTCCAGTTCTCTCTCATCAGAAAGCCTATATTCCAAACCAGTTAAGCATGCTTTCTATATGTCTATGGGATGGCCCCCACTTACTCAGACCCAAATGAAACTCTTATAAAAGAACAAATTAATCACATCCATATTTATTACAAAGAGAATTTCAGAAAATTCATCAGTGCAGACATTCTCTCTATTTTTCTTACAACAAAGTAAGTTTATGTCTCTTGATACTCAGTCTTACTGACTCTAATGACCTTGAACATAACCTGGGTTTCAAAAATACATGTTTTTAGAGGACACGGGGATGAAACCTCTTCTCTGCCTCTGATGGTTGAACAACTGTATAAAGTTCTCAGACAAGTATGTCCCATCTATCTTCTAGTATCTGCATTCCTGGCAGAATTTTTATTTTTTCATTGAACCTCTGTGCTACTAATGATTTTATAATTTAAGAAAACTACAAAAAAAGTTGTGTGAAAAAATCCTTTTGGTGGAACACTGTAATTAATTAGGCCTTAAACATCAAGTTTTTACTCTGATAACAATAGTGTCTTTTATTGGATATTTGCATTTCCAAATATGTGGTCATTCTATTCACCATTTGTGAACCAAATAAACTTACAATTTAGCCCTAAACTAATTCTTAAGAGCTAAGATTTGTATATGTACTTATAAGATGAGAAAGTCAACTGGCACATTCCTAAAATTGTTAAAAAGATGCTGATACACACCAAATAAAATGGGAAGGAAAGTATATTCATCACTGTAAAATATCTATTGCAAAATCCAAATTTATTTTGAAAAAAAGGACATGAAAGTTTAAAATGTCTAATATGGTTCTTCCCTATATTATTAAGGTATCAAAAATAATTCCTCTTTTTCATAACCTAGACATCCAAACATAATAATTATCTGTAGGTGAAAATTGTACCCCACATTTATTTAATAGAATAAAATAGAAGACAAAATGTGATGTTCATGTAACACGTATTTGAGGCATATAACATACTTTACATATTCTCCATAGAGTAATATGGTGATTATTTTCCTTCTACATAGAGCAATCCAATATTCAATAAAATGTCCTTGTATTCCAGGGTGCCTGGGTGGCTCAGTCAGCTAAGTGTCTGACTTTGGCTCAGATCATGGTCTCAGGATCCTGGGATCAAGCCCCAGGTCAGGCTCCCCACTTAGCAGGGGGTCTTCTTGTCCTTGTACCTTTCCCCCCACTCATGTACTCTTCTTCTCTTTCTCAAATAACTAAATAAAATCTTTTCTTTAAATTTTTTAAAGATTATTTATTTATTTATTTGACAGAGAGAGAGAGAGATATCACAAGTAGGCAGAGAGGCAGGCAGAGAGAAAGGGAGAAGCAGGCTCCTTGCGGAGCAGAGAGCCTGACTGATGAGAGGCTCAATCCCAGGCCCCTGAGATCATGACCTGAGCCGAAGGCAGAGGCTTAACCTACTGAACCACCCAAACGTCCCCTAAATAAAATCTTACCAAAAAAAAAAAAAAAAAAAAAAAAAAAACAGCCCTTGTAGTCCAGTGAAGATGAGTTTTTAACCTTAACAGTGTTAGAACTACAAAGGGCTTGGCCATCATTTTACGTGACTCCTTTATTCAAGTGGGTAATGCACTCAAATAAGGGATTCAGGGCCTGACCTCAATGAGGTCAACTTGAGAGAAGAAACACTGACATAAATTGAGTTATAGGTCAGATCCATTAAAATTCTTAGAAATTAATCTTATAAATTGATATCGTATTAGCTAGCTAGCTTCTACCACAGAGTCTCCCTCCTTACCTTTCTGTGTGTGTGTGTGTGTGTGTGTGTGTGAATTATATTCTCACTACTGACAATTTATGAGCCAAATACACTTATGATTTAGCACTAAATCTACTTTTAAAAATGCATTTTTAAAAACAGTATTATATATAATATTATATATTATAAAATGTTATTTTTTAAATATATTTGTAGCTATGTGTAACCACCACTATAGAAACATGTAGAACATTTTCCTCACTTCAACTACTAATCCTGTGCAATTTAGTTATCACTCCCGTATCTCATCATCATCCTCATCCCTAAGCAATTTCTAATCTATCTTTCTCCACAGAATTGCCTAATATGGTATTCTATGCAAATGCAATCACAAATTATGTGTTCTTTTGTGACTTTTCTTTCACTTAGCATGATAGTTGCATGCCTTCTTTAGCGAGTCTCAGTACTCCATTCCTTCTCAAGGCTTAATTCCACTTTAGAATATATCAATCAGAGTTCTCATATAATATTACCTAATATATAAATATTATATATAAGTATATGGCTTATTTAAAAGCATTAGCTCCTGTGATTCTTGGGATTGGCTAGTCTGAAATCCACAGGGCAAGCAGACAGGAAACTGAGGTAGGAGTTGGTATTACAGTCTTAAGGCAGAATTCTTCTCCAGGCATCATTTATCTACCTTTCTTTCTATAACTAGTATCCTTACAGGAAGACCAAAAGAGGGTCGCCTGGGTGGCCCAGCTGTTAAGGCTTCTGACTTCAGCTGAGGTCATGATCTCAGGGTCCTTGGGATAGAGCCTCACATCAAGTCCCGCAGTGGGCTCCACGCTCAGTGGAGAGTCTACTTGTCCTTCTCTCTCTCTTTCTCTCTCTGTCCCTCCCCCAGCTCACACTCACTTTCTCTCAAAGAAATAAAATATTAAAAAGAAACAAACAAAAAGCAAACAAACAAAAGAGACACCAGCAAAGGAGACATATAGAAGGAAGATCATGTGAGGACACAGCAAGAAGACAGAGATCTGCAAGCAAAAGAAAGAATCTTGGGAGAAACCAGTCTTGCCAATACACTGATCATGGACTTATAGGCTCGAGAACTGACAAGTTAATTTTTATTGTTTAAGCCACTCATATTTTGTTAGGGCAGCCCTAGACAATGGCCTTTGGATCTGAACTAAAACATTGGCTATTCCCTGTGTCTCCATAATCTCATGAGTCAATTCCTTAAAATAAATCTTTCTCGATCTCTCTCTCTCAATCTCCCTCTTCCATCTCTCTCTCTCTCTCTCTCTCTCTCGATCTCTCTCTTCTATCTCTCCTTATCCCTCCCCATTCCCGTTCTCCCAAAGGCACAGAGCAAGTACACAATGGTTATGGCATTTCAAATCAGCAGTCCCATTGCAGAATCTGTAATCATAACCACTATACGATATGACTCAAAACATTGTATTGAAACATCAATTTTGTTTGAAGATTTGCAGAAAACACATTACTTTTATATTAAAATAAGCAAAGATACATTATGGAGCAGAATGCAAAAAGTATGTTAAATTTTAATATGAAAAAGGAGACTTCAAAGAATGTTTGTTCTTCTATCTGGTTTGCTTCGGGCTTAGGCACTTGATCTCCGGGGGTATGCATTCACTGCCCTGTGCTGATACGAGTATTTCAGTGAAAAACATGAAAATTACTACATTGCACAAAGTTTCTCCTGGCTGCGTGTACAATCTGTTAATATTTATAACTTCCTTTAAGGCATGTGCTTAAGCCAAAATTTTCATAACTTAGGTAAAAATAAAAATATCTGAATACAGAAGTATATAAACAGTTACGTTGGAAGACTCTAGATTGTCGGTGTGGGTGATTTCACTTTCTCTCCTAGAATCTCAATAATTTCACAGGGTTTTGGGACATGAATGGGAACCATTACCACCAAAAGGATGGCAGAAATCCAGGCCCCATTCACGTCAAGGGGTGCAGAGAGCCGAGATTTGGGGCCCCATGCCATCAGTTTGGCAGATAACACAAAAGTTGGCAAATAACACAAAAGTTGCTTTTAACACTTTGTGTTGTGGACTCTGCGGCTTGCCAAAAACACATTTCCCCCCTTAGTCGAATGGAGATTTTGTCAGTTGGAAACTTCACTCTACTAAAACTATAGACTTTTTCTAAACAGAATATACCTTTTTTTTTTTTATCCTAAATGTCTTTGATTGGATTTTTCTGAGGTTTTCTTCCATCACTAAGAAACCTTGTTATCATATGGAAAAAGCAAGGAAGCCTAATTAAAAACAGTGGAAAGCTAGAACTAGTCAGAATGTTTAGAGATCGTCAAAATAACATTGACCAATGAAATTGAAATATATTTTAATTAAATAAAATATATCATACAATCAATATATTTCTACACTCAGAGGGACAATCTGGGCAGGTGTCTTAATCTCTGATTTTAAAAATTGAAAAATAAAGATATTACAAATTGGGTTTTCATATGGAATTCATATAGAAAAACTTAGCAGGTAGCAAGTACTTGTTGTATGAATTAATTAGGTAAATTTAAGGTAGTTACATATTTATATGTAAGTTCAGCTCATACAAATGGAGTGGTCCCCATGACTATTAAGAAATGTATAGTTAATCAGTATCATCAAGAAATACCTAAAACATGTAGTTTAATGGTATTTTAGATAACATTACATGCCACAAACACTACCAAAAAATTTTCAACCCTGTGTGAATCATCTCATTGTTACTAACAATGAGAATTAGGGGTCACAGAAGTTGTAACTCACAGAGGATAGATTTGAACCCATGATAGTCTCATTCCCCAATCTTTGCTCTTTCTAATGAACCTTCAATAATTTGGAAGTACAGAAAATATTTTCCTCATCAGCCCATCAAAACGTGTTCTCATAGGTGATCACCTGAGTTAACACAACTGTGACCAAGGTCACAGGTATAAATGTTCTGAAGTACAGAATTTTTCTGAAATTGTAAATGAAACTGTCAGTCAGTAAGGCCTCTTGGTAACCTAGACAATTAAGAACAAGAGAAAATATGTGTTTATTTAGTAGTTAACTGTAGCCTCAGTATATTCCATGGTACCACAGCTAATGAATCTACCATTTACATTTTCTGTATTTGTATGTTAGAGTCATCAAGCTAATAATTTCAAAATAGAGGGGTTTTTTTTGTTGTTTTCATTTTTTTTTTAATTTGTGAGTAGCATTTTGGCAAGTTTAGGTCAAATTCAGATAGAAAACAGTGAGCCTGAGGGATGGCTTAAATATTCTAGCTAACCTTTGGGGAAGTCATCTTAATAATAATTTTAATATTGATGATAAAAAGAAAAAGTTCTATAAGAACTCTTTATATTCTAGAAAATATGCTCATATAAATGATCTCATTTCTTCTGGGTAACACTTCTCTGAGGCAGACAGGAAAAGTTTACCATTTTCATTTTAAAAATGAAGAAGCTGGGGCTCGTAATGATGAAGTAATGTGCCCATTAACATAGGCTCTTGAAAGATAAAGTCTATCTTGAAGCTCATCTTTTAACTTTATCCATCATACTGTAAAAGTGAAAATTTAAGGACTAACTGGAGCCCCAGAAAATTGATATTCTGGTTTAAACAATTAATGTACAAATGTGGGGTTTAAGTCTCAGGACTATTGTGTTTTAGGTCATTTTAATCATTTATTCCTTGTAAATTCAAGAGGACAAAGATCTAAGGATATTTTCATATACAAGCGTCAGTCTGACTTATGTAAGTTAGATCGGGAATAGATTATACAGAAATGTACCAAATGACCTTTATATTAGATGAATGCTGAATAATATTCCTTGCAACAGAAAAGACTGATTACAAAAGAACATTTTTCTTCAACCCGGGATTCCCAGCACTGCCTTTTTGGTTCCCCAGGTTTTCTTAGAATTTCAAAGGATGAAGGAATGTTTTGAAGCAAATACATATTTAAATTTTAAATTTTTCATATGTCCCTATTGTTCTCTATGTGAGGAGGAAGAGAGGAGATGGATAATCCAGCATTTAATTTCAGTGTGAACAGCTTTGCAGGTAGTTTCTAACATCATGGAGATGTGGCATATATTAGCAAATCTAAAATGCAAAGTGAAGGTGGGTGAAAAAGATGCTATGGAGTTTCTAATTCAATAATCATTGTACAGTGTAGGAAGCTTGAGTTCAGTGTCCTACAGACCTCTGTCTAAAACCCCTGGTGGCAATGTGGAATTTACATCAGTTATCTCAACTGTGGGTGAGGAAGCTGAGGTATTTATATACCACCTCCCACAATGTCACTGGCTGCTTCCAGCATTAAATCTCTAGTGGTTCCATCTTGCTAGTGTCTGTATGTAGACATGAGTGAGGGAACTTGGGTAGACTCATGCAGTATTTGCTATAGTCATCCCCTGACTATAAACTATAAACCATTCCCCAATCTGCACTTTCAATCTTTTCAGCCTTTGCTCATATTTGGAATATGTTTCCATTGTCTTAGAAAACATACCCATGTTAAAAAACATGTTCATCACAGAGCACTGCATCATTGCCTAATCACCCTCACATGGTGCCCTTTATTGCCAACAAGAGTTAAATGTGATAACTCCCTAAACAACCATATAAGAGTCGCCTCTTTCCTCCACGTCCTCCCAGTTACAAACAAACAAAACTTGAACACAATAAGACAAGCAAATGTAAAAAGACTAAGAAGGTGATTAAAGAGAAGGTGGCTTACCTGGAGACCTCATTACTTGGAAAACAAACTGTTGAGTTCCCTGGGTCTCTTACTCCTTCACATATATTCTGGACAGGGTGGTATAGAAACCTACAACCTATGACTGTCAAGAAGCTTGCACACACACACACACACACACACACACACACAGGCTACAAAGACGAGCCCGATTTTTCCAGCTAAAGGACCAGGAAAAGAGTAGCCTAAAAACAACAAAAATGTTTTTGGAAATATCTGCCCTACTTCAGTCAAACCCCAAAGGAAAACGGCACTCCTCCATGCAATTTCATTGGGCTTTGAAAGAAGTAGGTCTTCCATCCAACCCTCTCCCTTTCCCCATACCATGGCCATAGACATTACACTACAGTTTCTCGCCAGGTGCTGTCTACAGGCCAGTGGGGATCTGCTCCATTATCTTCTGCCTGCTATAACTTTATGAGGGTAGTGTGTTTTAGGGGTAGTGGGAGTGCAGAGCAGGGAGCTGATCTTCTAATTCCCCACCTCGCAGCAGCCAAAAGTGCTTTAATTCCCTCATGAAGATAGTATCAGCTGGGTGTGGAGGTGAGCAGAGCTTCCATGGGTCCCATCCAGCATCAATAAGGCTGAAGAAGACAATTCAGGTTATGTTTTGTTGTTGTTGTTTTTTTTAAGATTTTATTTATTTATCTGACAGAGAGAGATCACAAGCAGGCAGAGAGGCAGGCAGAGAGAGAGGGGGAAGCAGGCTCCCTGCTGAGCAGAGAGCCTGATGTGGGGCTCCATCCCAGAACCCTGGGATCATGACCTGAGCTGAAGGCAGAGGCTTAACCCACTGAGCCACCCAGGCACCCCTCAGGTTATGTTTAGTAAGTACTTCTCTCTTTCTTACTCCTGGTGTCAGCAAAGCCAAGTGGGCTGCTGAGCCTCTACAGATTCAAGAAATGGGGTGAACCCCTAACAGGATAAACCCAAAGAAATTCATGCTTCCACCTCATAATTAAATTTCCAAAAACCAAAGACTAAGAAAAAAAAAATCTTTAAAGTAGCCAAAGAAAAATATCTTACCTATAGTTATACACAGTTAAGATAACAGCAAGTTGTCAATTAGAGTTCTAGCCATTCTTGGTTTGCCAAACATGTCCCCCCACCTCAGCCCATAAAGTGTAAAATGGGAAGCCCACCCTGGAGTATCCTCTTTTCTAAGTCTTGATATCCTTCCAAACTCTGCCTGCATTTGGGCATACTCCACTACCTTCAGACAGTTATGCTTTTTGAATGTTCTTTCTTTTTTATATTTTGCCCAGAATTTAGAATGGTCTTACAAAAGGGGCAATCCAATATTAACTTATGTCACTGTGGCACTCTCAAACATCACAATTCTATTAAAGTCCAAATCATTTATATTGACATGTATGGACTATGAAAATCTGGCTCCAGACTGCCTCCCATATCACACCTTGTTTCAATGTCTCATTTGCTTGAAACTCACCAATCAGATTCATTTTCCACAAATATTTCAAGCTAATTCCTCTTTAGGGCCTTTTTACTTTTTTCCCCCTCGGCTTTCTTTTTTTATTTTTTTTTTTTAGATTTTATTTATTTATTTATTTATTTGAGAGAGATCACAAGTAGGCAGAAAGGCAGGCAGAGAGAGAGGAGGAAGCAGGCCCCCTGGAGAGCAGAGAGCCCCATGTGGGGCTCGATCCCAGGAACCTGGGATCATGACCGGAGCCAAAGGCAGAGGCTTAACCCACTGAGCCACCCCAGCACACCCCCCCCTGAGCTTTCTGATATAACTCTTTACTTACATGTTTGTTTTCATTAAATTATCATTTTATATGCTATGTCTCTGAGAAGCCTTACATGATCATTCAATCTCAAGAGGTGTTTTGTTGCATTGTTTCCTATCACACAGTTTCATTTTCTCATACCATCTATTACTATTTGAAATCAATTTAATAAATTTATCCAAGTTTTATAATATTCCTTCCCCATCTATAATTTTAGATCATAGATCAGCATTCCACATATTCTGTCTAGTGGATCCTAAGAAAAGAGAAAAGTTCCTTAACACACAGAAAATATTCCATAAATAATACATAATTTGGGGGGGAAATTTTATAAATAAAAAAATTTTAAGGATGTTAAAAATTTATTTTTGTTTGCTAAAGGATTTAAAATGTATAAATGTATAGACATTATTTCTCTAGAATTTTACTTGGATATACTCAGTGGAAGTACTCAACATCTTTTACCTTCAAGATATCTGCTATTCAATGTTAAGTCTCATTCCAGTTAATTGAATTAAAACACAAAGAAGGAAGTAGGTACTTGGGTGGCCCAGTCAGTTGAGTGTCTGACTCTTGGTTTTAGCTCAGGTTGTGATCTGATTTCCATTTTAGTATGGAGTCTGCTCAAGATTCTCTGTCCCTCCCCAGTGCCTCTCCTACTTGTGCTCTCTCTGTCTCTTTGATTCTCTTAAAAGAAAGAAAGAAAGAAAGAAAGAAAGAAAGAAAGGCAAAAGGAGTCATATCAGTTTCCAGAGCTAAGTTTGAGCAAATTTAATCAAATTTGAGCAAATTACTACACCCAAAAGTAGTCCTGGGATCCTACTTAATGAGCTCACTAGAAAAATATCATTAAAAAGAAGATTCTGGATAATATATTCTGGGCGACGGTATATAATTTTTTAAATTGCATAATCATTGTGCCTCTTTTTGCCTGGACAGATAACCAAAATGTTCTGTATTTGTTTGCCTTGTGACAAGTGATGATTTTGTACAGGACATGTACTGATTACTCTGAAATCCGGCCGTGGGTGACAAAGCTCATCTCATCTTTTTTCTCCATCTTATTTACTAGTTTACATATAAGTGGTCTTGTGTCAGACAAATTCTTATTTGAATATTAATTGTGCTGACACCAGAAATATTTGGAAATATTTCTTGACATGTCATCAAGCATATTGTCAATTTGTACTTTCCAAATTTATACACAGACAGACTTTCCAAATGCTGTCCTTGGCTCAAGCAATATGCCAAAAATACTCTATAAGAGGGATTTGTCAACAAGATCTATGTGAGGGTCTAAAACTATTCAAAATCCCAGCAAGGTTTTTCTCCATTTTAAAATTTCCTTTTCACTAAACACTAATCTTATATAAACATGACTTTATAAGGAATTATACCTACATTAAAATAATTTAACTTAGGAAGACATGAGGAAATCTTTTTTATTTAGAAATATTTCTTATAGAAAATTTAGAAAAATATCAAATAGTGTACTTAAACTGTAAGTAATAATTTCTTGCCCATTTTCTTAACTAGCAACCTACATAATTAAAATTACAACACTTGAAAGAAAAGAGTTATGAACTCACGTGTTTTACTGTCCCATCACATGAATGTCTTTCATTGTGTTTGGATAACTCTTCCTACAGTTCATGTCCAGGAATATCTTGAATTTCTTTACTGTTAAATTGACTGTTGCTAGGTAATTTTGTATCTCCTAATACTTGATATTGGGGGTTGAACCAGGTCAACCCAAAATCATATATTAAAGCCCAAATTTCTTGTACCTCAGAATATGACCTTATTTGTAAATAAGACTGTTGTAGGTATAACCAGTTAAGGTGAGGTTATATTGGATTAGGGTGGGCTCCTAATGCAGTATGGTTGATAAGTTTATAAACAGGGGACATATGGACACAGATGTACACAGAACACCATATATAGATTGGAGTTATGCTGCCACAAGACAAGGAATTATTTGGGTCTCTGAACACCTTGAGAGGGGTTATACACATGCCAACACGTTGATCTTGGAATTCTGGCCTCCAGAACTGTAAGACAATACATTTCTATTACTTAAGTGGCTCAATTTGTATTACTTTGTTACGGCAGCCCTAGAAAACTACAATACACATGGGATAAAGTAGTCAACTAGTATTACTTGCAATACCATAGCGCTTCAAATATGGTATTTATTGAAACCATATAGGTCTTCAGTTTCTGCTGTTCTCTAATAGCACTTATTTAATGGCATATCATTTCTCATGATACAGTATCATCTTTCATGCTTGTGGTAAATATTAGCTTTTAGTGATTCTTACAGAGGTTGTCCCTATGCTTTGTTGGTAATAACCAGGAATAAAAGCCTTAGCCTGAATATTCAGGAAAATGTGAGCAATAATTCTTCTTCTGGTCATGTTAAATATGCTGTTCAGAATTTTATAATGTAAAGGTAGAACACCACAGCTTCCAACAACATCTTGAAGTCTTTAGGCCATAATCACTCCATTCTTGAATGTGATCTCAGTGTTGATTGTACCCTGCCTTGCATTCATCACTACCAATAAGGAGGACGGTGAAGGAGTTCACTGATGGAAAAATAAGAGGGGTTCTGCTTGCCAAAGTTCTCTTTGTCTGTCTCACCTTTGCATGACTTATCCACCCATGAGAGCAAAACATTTCCACATGGATTCAATGCAGGAAAGGACAGTTATTGGAGAGGTTCACTGACATTGCAAAGCAAAGGCCTCCAAAGAAGATAAAGGACAGACAAGCCTGGGTGACTGTCTTGACATGTGATGCAGAGCTTGCTCAGGGTAAACCATGGCTGTTACCACCACCAGGATGATAGTAGGAGTAGGGATGGATGAAAACCCAGACAGGGACTCATGGATGAGCAAATCAGTAATACACCATTCATATTCCAAAGCCCTGAGCTTGTCTTGTATCCAGTGTGAGCAAATATCATCTAAAGTCAGCATGTTAGAAACATTATAAACCTAATGGGTCTCACCAAAAAAAAAAAAAAAAAAAAAAAAAAAAGGAAACCCAGTGGAAGTGATTTACTTACTAGCCTACCTTTCCAGGATGCAGCAAATTACCAGGTCTCTAGAGCTTTGCAATGTCTCAGGTTGATCCAGCATGTGGCAGCCGGGAATAAGAAGTTAGAAAGCTCCTCAATACATGTAAATTGTGACCCAAGAAAATGTGGTCTTGTCCTTTCTCTGGGAACCCTGTCTTCATATCTCTTTTACTTTGGCTGATCCCAGGCACTAGAGGGGAACTTAGAGCACTTTAAGGAAAGCATTCTAAAGGATTCGTTGTACCATGGTGTGAGACATGGGCCAAGGACCCCAAATTGTCCATCTGTCAGGGTAGTATTTCTATGAAGTCCAACAGAGTTCTTTAGTTTAAATATGGTGGCACATACTTCTATATCTACCAAGTGTTTTATCTGGCAATAGACTTAAAACAATAATATTTACAAAAGAACCTTAAATTCTAACAGTGTCAAAAAAGTATAATAGGGGCCATCGGTTGTCCATAAATCTTAGGGATATGTGAGGAAGCAAACATATGAAATCTGATAGATGGAGAACATGGGTATTATGGGCATGGACTTTCCTAAGGAAACTCTGGGTTAACGTCAATCTATAAATAACTTGACAAAATCAGGGAATAATTGTCAATATAATTTTATTTTTTAAGGATTTTTATTTGAAAGAGAGAGAGTGTGAGCAAACATGAGCAGGGGGGAAGGACAAGTAGACTCCATGCTGAGTGCAGAGCTCGATGTGGATCTCAATCCCATAACTCCAAAATCATGACCCAAACTGAAATCAAGAGTTGGACACTTAGCCGACTGAACCACCCAGGCAGCTCTATAATTTATTTTATAATTGATCACTGTAAGGGGTGCCTGGGTGGCTCAGTGGGTTAAAACCTCGGCCTTCAGCTCAGGTCATGATGCCAGAGTCCTGAGATTGAGCCCCACGTCGGGCTCTCTGCTCAGCAGGGATCCTGCTTCATCCTCTCTCTCTCTCTCTGCCTGCCTCTCTGCCTACTTGTAATCTCTGTCTGTCAAATAAATAAATAAAAATCTTTTAAAAAAATAACTGATCATTGTATAAGTAGGTGGTTAATAATGTCCCTTTCTCAGGGAAAATAGAAGAGCTGGCAATATTGGCTATTAATTTCAACCTAAAGCATAAGAAGTGGTTTCTACAGAGCAGGAGAGATGTGTTTAAGTCCTAGAGAAAGTGTTGAGACAGGAGAGAAAATTTGAATAAAGACTGTGGAACAACATATTATCTTCCTATCCTAAGAGAAATACCTTTTTTTTTTTCTTTCCTAATTATGGGTATTTACCTAGAAAATCCATATGAACTCTTTTCACTTAATGGAATTAATAACTCATATTTCCATTTTAAACTGGAAATGGAGAAATAGTCTCAGGGAACTGCAAAAGAAGCCTGTGTTAGCTACTTATACTAACAGTAGACCTCATATGTTGTAAATAAGTACACTCAAATAAAGATCATAGTAAATTAGAGAAAAATAAATAGCATGAGCAAATGAATTAGTATAGAATGCAAACCCAAGTATAAGCAAAATAGGCAGACTTAACAAAAAAGAATAGAAACATATAATTCAGGAAACCAAAGATTGACTTTTAATATATTTCTAATTACTATTCTCGGACCCAAGAGAAAATTTCAGGAAAAAAAAAATCTGCTTTTTTAAAAAAAGTGCAAATGGGAGTACCTTGCTGGTTCAGTGGGTTAAGCCTCTGCCTTAGGCTCAGGTCATGATCTCAGGATCCCAGGATCAAGCCCCACATCTGGCTCTCTGCTCAGCAGGGAGCCTTCTTCCCCCTTTCTCTCTGCCTGCTTCTCTGCCTACTTGTGATCTCTCTGTAAATAAATAAATAAAATCTTTTAAAAAGTTCAAAGAACAAAAAAGAGGTTTTTTATGAGTTAAACACACACACACACCACACACACACTTGCACACACACACACAATGAAATCTGAGGAGTGGGAGGTGCAGGCTTCTAGTTATGGGACTGAATAAGTCAGGGGCATAAAACGCAAAGCATAAGGAATGTAGTCAATGATATTCTGATAACATTGGGACAGATGGGGACAGATGGCAGCTATACTTGTGGTGAGCATAACGTAACATGTAAACTTGTTGAATCACTATGTTGTACACCTGCACCTAGCATAACATTGCATGTTAACTGTACTTAGATAAGTTTTTAAATGAACTCCATGATTAAAATAGCCAGCTTTTGCATTAATTAATTGTTCAGTGAAAGACTGTCTTCAAGTTTTGTCAGTGTCACTGTGGTGTTTTTCTCCTGGGTCAACCTACCTAAACAGAAGCCATATTTCCCAGAGATCACTTTCCAGAATGGAAGGTGCCCAAAAGGGAACTCTGCATGAGATTTAGAAGGTGGAATGGAATAGCAGCTTACTCTCTAAAAGTTGTCCTGATTCCATGAAGGTGAAAGATAGGCAGAGATGCGGGTGAATTCTAGCACGCCCTCCTGCTGCCTTGCTCTGTGTTCAGCTCTTCTTCTTGGCTGCCCGGTCCATTACCGATGTAGTGGCTGTTTTCACAGACTTCACCAATTCTCCCTCTTGTCTCATCGTGAAAGCTGGACATTTGCGTCTGCTTCAGGAGAGCTGACTGATGACTTCTCTGATTCTCCAGCTTCCACTCTGGGGCCTTTCCTTCCCTAGTTAGTCTCACAGTTAGGTAGGTCTAATTCCTGTAATAAGTCCTTCATTAAGTCATGCTGATTGTGGTTCTGCTTCTCAGACCTCTAATTGAGGCATGATTTCTCTCCTAAGGAAAATAAGGGTGTCAGTAAAAGCAGGCATTTTTCACATTGCAATCTCAGAGGTCTAAGAGGATTTCAGCAAGCAGTTCATTGACTTTGGCTGTAAAGTGGGTAAGGACAGCCAGAAGTTCATCCTTACATGCTCTATCTTGAATAGAGTAGCTGTTTTACTTGTTTTATATTCTGGACTTCTATTATGATTATATGAGAATTAAGTGATCTATGTCATCTACTTCTATAATTGAAAACCACTGTACTAGACAATATATAATATCTTATTTAATTCAAAATCCTACTCAAAGTGGATCAACTCTAAAATAACACTAGCCAAGTTCCTCTTCCTCTGTCTGCCACCGTGGTCTGCAAAATACATTGTCTTTACTCACACTTCTCAAAATAGTCCTTCTGGAGAAATTGCCTATACCTACGGTTCTATATTCTACTGGTTACTCTCAAATCTACAGTTATAGTTTAGAAGGATAGCTGAAGTGGTGTATCCATATTAAATAGCCTACTGGCAATCCTACATATACAGCAGCTTAACCTCAACACATAAGGCATAGAATTATATATTAGCTCACTACCTCTAAATATATGTAATATTCCTATAGACTTTTTTTTTCCTTCTTAAAGACTTTATTTGTTTATTTGAGAAAGAGACAGCATGAGCAGGGGGAGGGGAAGAGGGAGAAGCAGACTCCCCACTGAACAACTCTGGGCTCAATCCCAGGATGCTGAGATCATGACCTGAGCCGAAGGCAGATACATAGTGAACTAAGTCACCCAGGCACCCCAACCAATAGGCTTTTGATAGGCTCAGAGCCAAGGAGGACTATGTATAAATGATCGTCCTGAGGCCTGCGTTCAATAACAGACTCAAGGTCCTGTTTCCTTGGATGCAACAAGTTCATATAAATGCAGAGAGTTCTATCTGAAAACCCTATTTGAAGTTCTGCACCTGGGCTGGAAAATCAGACTGCTTCTCTGTTTCAGCGCTTCCGTTCTTCCTGGCAAGCATAAAATGTTCCACTCTTATGGGTGCTTTCTCATCATTATGCCTTTTTTTTAAAATTTTTTATTTTTTATAAACATATATTTTTACCCCCAGGGGTACAGGTCTGTGAATCACCAGGTTTACACACTTCACAGCACTCACCAAAGCACATACCCTCCCCAATGTCCATAATCCCACCCCTTTCTCCCAAACCGCCTCCCCCCAGCAACCCTCAGTCAGCAAGTGCACTATTGGGTATTTACCCTAAAGATACAAACATAGTGATCCAAAGGGGCACATGCACCTGAATGTTTATAGCAGCAATGTCCACAATAGCCAAACTATGGAAAGAACCTAGATGTCCATCAACAGATGAATGGATCAAGAAGATGTGGTATATATACACAATGGAATACTATGCAGCCATCAAAAGAAATGAAATCTTGCCATTTGCGACAACATGGATGGAACTAGAGCATGTCATGCTTAGCGAAATAAGTCAAGCAGAGAAAGACAACTATCATATGATCTCCCTGATATGAGGACGTGGTGATGCAACATGGGGGTTTAAGTGGGTAGGAGAAGAATCAATGAAACAAGATGGGATTGGGAGGGAGACAAACCATAAGTGACTCTTAATTTCCTATAGACATTTTACAATTTTTTTCAATAATTGGAATCACCATCACTGTTATGTCCCCAAACAATAAACCAGATTATCATCCCAACTTTTCCTTTTTCCCTTACTGTTCCCACCACGCTTTGCCAGCTGGGAAGTTCAGTTTGCCATAAAACACTTTATATCTGTCAACTTTTCAGTTCTCTCCTCTTTATTCTTAATGCTTTGCCTTTACTCAGGTTCTCATTACTACGTTTTTCTTTTTTCCTGTTTAAACAGCTTGACTGAGATACATTTCACTTACCATAGAATTTATCCATTTAAAATGTACAATTCTATGATTTTTGGTATGTTCACATACCTCAAAAACAAACATGATATACATTATCCATCACCAACTTGTTTCTTCATCTTCTCCAGCCCTAAGCAAGCACTAATCCACTTTTCGTCTCTATAGATTTCCTTATTCTTGATTTTCATATGAATGCACACATATAAAATTAGATTTTTGTGATGTCCTCCTTTCACTGAGCATAGTGTTTTTAAGCTTCAGGTTCCATCCAAGCAGCCACTGGTACTGGTACTTCACTTTTTGCTTTATTTTGTTTTGCTTCATTTGTTTTTTTAATGGTTAGAAAACATTCCATTGTATGAATATCCCATATTTTATTTGTCCATTCATTAGTTGATGGACATCAGGGTGGTTGCCACCTTTGGGCTACTATAATTAATGCTGCTCTAATTATTCGTGTCAAAGTTTTTGTGTGGAGATGTCTTCATTTTTTTAGAGGATGTAAGTAGCAGTGGAATTGCCAAATCATGTGGTAACTTTGTTTCATCATTCAAAGAACTATCAGGGGCGCCTGGGTGGCTCAGTGGGTTAAGCCGCTGCCTTCGGCTCAGGTCATGATCTCAGGGTCCTGGGATCGAGTCCCGAATCGGGCTCTCTGCTCAGCAGGGAGCCTGCTTCCTCCTCTCTCTCTCTGCCTGCCTCTCTGCCTACTTGTGATCTCTCTCTGTCAAATAAATAAATAAAATCTTTAAAAAAAAAAAAACTATCATACAGCTTTCAGAAGTAGATGCACCATTGTATATCCTCACTCTTTATTAACGAGGATTATACTAACACGTCTCCAGCCTTTGATTCCCCATCACTGCTCCACTCTAGCCTTTATTCCATCCTTAGATTTGTTAAGTCTCACCCATATATCATCATGTTGTTCTGCATAAAACCCTCTAGAGTACTTATTAGTTTCAAGTTAAATTCAAATTAAATCACAAACTCTTGGCATACATGAAAAAGACTCCTTTTACATATCATGTTTTCTTTTTCTTTTTTAAGATTTTATTTATTTCTTTGACAGAGAGAGAGAGATCACAAGTAGGCAGAGAAGCAGGCAGAGAGAAAGGGAATCAGGCTCCCCGCCGAGCAGAGAGCCCATTATAGGGCTCCATCCCAGGATCCTGGGATTCATGACCTGAGCTGAAGACAGAGGCTTTAACCCACTGAGCCAACCAGGCACCCCCACGTTTTCTTTATCTTAAATGTAAATGCAACTTTCCAGTAAAAACAAACTACCTGAGTTTGCTTAAAGGTGCCACACTTGTTAAATAACTGCATGTTTTTCGCTTGTTGTTTGTTTAACTTGGGCTTTCTTCTTTCCATATTTATCTAATCCTCCAGAAAATATATCTGCTCAGTAATAATGTCTGCCAGGATGCTAATCCAAGTCAGCCTCCTTCAATTTCCGTTAGTATCTTTTGTTCACTTTTAGCAAAGAATTTATTGTGCTTAATTTTAATTTCTCAATTCTATAATAAATGTCTTGAAAATTAATTTACATCAATGACTGTGTCTTTTATATTTTCTCTGCTATCTGACAGATAGCAAGAAAACAATGACTATATGCTTAGTGAAGAAAAAATATATTGAGTCACTTTAACATACAACTGTTTGAATCATTCTCATTATTAAAACTAAATAATTATGTAGAATCTGTACATAAAATAGTGTCTAAGACATAAGGACATATAAATATCTGAATTAATTATTAACATTGGAGGAAATAATTTAATTACACTCATCTGTAGGGTTTTGACCAAATCCATAGGAATTGGGGACAATATGAATTTAGTTCAGCACAAATAAAGGCAACAACATTTGATCCTACTATAGTTTGGATAATAATTTGACAGTTTAGGATTTTGCATGTGGCTATTTACAGGCAGAGCTGCAAATATGTTTTGAGTACTGAATGAATTCCCAGAGGGAAGGCAAGTAGTTTGATCGTTGCAAAATAAATAACTAATCAACTCCTGTGTATTCAGAAATAGCAAGCACGGAGAAGTTCCTAAATTGGTTGTAACTAAAGCTAGACAGTTGTCTTTTATCAGGACTAAAATAACTGGGCATCTTGGTCCATAGCTGGGAAAGTACCAGTTTGTTAAACTGGGTGAGATTAACATATCAGATGAAGAACCTCAACAAAGATTGTATCAGAAGAACATCAAAATGAGTTTCCTACTTGCTCTGGGATTGAGAAAAATGGGAGGAAAGTAAAACAAATGGAAGGAGCAGAAATAATAATGCACTTTATATTTATTTTTAACTAGTACCAACTAATAAAAATAAATTAAATACATAAATAAAATTTTAAAAAAGCATCTACAGAACTACTCCAATTATAATGATCAATCTTAAAGTTTGTATCATTTGACTGACTTTTTCCATTTTTAGCTTCTATATTCAAAATCTCCCATTTACTGTGATTTGCCCTTTCATATATCTGCATGTAACCATGCTCAAGGTTCCACAGCTGAAATACAGGTTTCTGCCCCCAAACTAATGCTATTCTTAATATACTATGTTTCTTGTGTCCTGTACCTATATGAAAGGACACATCTATATATTTTTCTCAGACTATTTATACTTTGCAAATTCTGAATTAAAAATGCATACTCCTTTATATATTATTTTATAGAGACTGTTTTATTCATCGTTTTTTGGAATAGACTTTGTTATGTGGTAGGTGATAAACAATGATCTGTTCAATTCAATGAATAAATAGATTCATAATTGCATCTTAATGTTTTACTTTAACTCCACAGAGATAAATGCTTAATTGCGTATAGCTTAACTAGTTGTTCACTTGAGGGTTCATAACGCATGGTATAGATCATTCTGAAATTTTGATCAAGTACCCAATTTTTATTCTGATTTCAATTTTTTCCATCTATTAAATGCTGAAAGAAGTAGTGCCTAGGTGGCTCAGTCAGTTAAGCTTCTGCCTTCGGCTTAGGTCATGAACCCAGGGTCCTGGGATGGAGCCCCGCATCAGGTTCCCTGCTCAGCAAGGAGTCTGCTTCTTCTTCTCCCTCTGTCTGTGCTCTCTCTCTCAAATAAAGAAATAAATCTTTTTAAAAAAATAAATGCTGAAAGAAGTAGGAGGCCACAAGTTTCAAATTTTTGTCTTTTTCTAGGAAAAGTTTTATCTGTAGGTAGACCATTTGGGGAAAATAAGATTATTCAAAGAAGAAACTTATTTTTTCTTTCTTTTGACCAGACTAGCTCTAATGTTTAAGTATGAAAAGGAAATCAGAAATCTGTTTTCATTTTTAATATTCTCATTCTCTCTATAGAAAAGTTTAGTTCTTTTGGTAAGTAGCTTATGGTATGGAAGGAATGATAAACTGAGAATACATTCTAAATCTACTCCCAGGAATCATTGCTATTGGATGCCCTACAGAAACTCAATACTATGGACCTCTTTGCATTCAAATCTTGCCAAAGACTCATGTTTCTCATAATTTAATAAGCATATAAAAGATATCTAAGAGCAGCAAGATCCTTTATGTGTAATGTCTTTTTATATATATATGAAATTTTCACTGCAGTTTACAGAATGCTAGAAAAGACGTATTTATTAGGTGCATCAAAATTGATGGGCCTTATATTATTTTGGCAATATTTTAACATGTCAATGCATACTATAGTACATTCTTGATTGTATTAAACTCAATTTAAGTTGTGCTTTAATGTTTGCCAAGAATTACTGAGTAAGGTGTATCTTCTTCTTACCCACTTCTTCTTACCCACTCTTGCAAAGCAAGATATTTGTCCATTTTAGACTAGCTGTGAAATTCTGAGCTCAAAATATTTACCAGCCTCATCTTCAAGTTTTTCTCAAGATGGAAAGAGGAATGGCATCTAACCAAAATTCCAGAGCCAATATTGACTGAAGCATAGGCAATTCCAATTTTTCAGAATCTTTCTAAATTCCATCGGTTTCAGTTTAAAATGAAATCAGGTTTTTTTGTTTTGTTTTGTTTTGTTTTTTTCCCACCAAGACCTGAAACCTGGTGAGCCATTGAGGAAACTGAGCACACAAGTTATTGTTCAGTGGCAGCTGCTAAATTTCTATATTCTTAATCTGTTTTGATTACTACTTTTTAGGAATAATCATTAAGCTATTGAGCCCAAACTCCATGCTAGGCACCTCCTATAACTTCTAATTCTTACACAACTTGTAAGATGAGTACTATTAAACATATTTAATGAATAAGCAAGAGATTCATAAAGGTGTCCCCAAGGTAGTTATACAAATAAAATTGAATGTAATACAATAACATATAAAACATATAATAATAATGTTTTTATTATTGTTATTATGTGTTGTTAGAATTCTTAACAATAAGTAGTAGCATTAATATTTCAAACAAGTAGAGCTTACTATGTTCTATGTACCCTTCCACATGTTAACGGTCCCCAAATCGTTCTGTTCGTCTCAAAATTAGCCCATTTTTCAAAAAAAAAAAAACTGTATTATAGAGGGTACTAGTAAAATGATAGAGCTATTTTAGACAGATAGGACTAAAGCATAGACCTTCTGGTTGCAAAATCTGTAACCTTGCCTATTCCAACTGGTTCTTCTGACTAGCATTTTAAATCCACTCCAGGACGAAAGCCCCTACACTAAACCCTGTCCTTATGGCTGAAAGACAAAGGACTTACTAATACCCAAGTTTTTGGATTCTGACTGGTTCCATGACTATTAGCTTTTGCTCATCTTCTAGTGACTCTGTTATAACTACACCTGATTCAGAACTGTACATGTGACACCTTTCAGATTCACCTACCTATTGAACTCAAGAGACCACTTCTGCAGGCAGGTCAGTTTTTTTCAGGACCTCCACATTTGCCATGAGTATCTTGGTTATATATTATATTCCACCTGTAGAGAGTCAAGACCAAAAGTCTCTCCTCTGGAGGAATGCAAAAATATGGACTAGCAAGTTAAATATGTATTTCTTCTGTCCCTAAGAAAATGAGACAAAGGAGACACTGGGCCTGCTTTTAGACATGTAGTCCTGATCAGTAATTTAAAATATGGCATTGTAGTTATAATATCTGATTTGCATATTTACCTTGCAATTCATTTGTGGGGGTCAACATTTAAACAAAGATTTCTATTTCCAGGTAATTGCCTTTTTTTTTTTTTATTGCTATTTCTACTGTGAGAACATAAACTAACATTTTATGCAGGTGATGATGGTCACTCTCCTAATGGTCTGTCTGTGACTAAGTTATGATAACTTGGTGCTACTTGCTTGCATCCTATGATGTGATAGTGATTATGGATGCTAATGCGTGGAGTGAGGAGCCATGTGGGCAACCCATCCTGAGTCTAATTGGTTGATTTTTATAAGTCCAGGATTTTAGTCTGAAATTTGGATCTCATTTTCCTTCCAATGAAAATCATCAGGCTGACTGAACTCAATGATCATTACAGGGTTCTGGAAAAATCTCTTAAAATTTCTAACCTTCGGGAGCCTGGGTGGCTCAGTGGGTTAAGCATTAGCCTTCACCTCAGGTCATGATCCCAGGATCCTGGAATCGAGCACCACATCAGCTTCTCCCTCTCCCTCTGCCTGTTGCTCCCCCTGCTTGTGTTCCCTCTCTCTCTCTCTCTCTCTCTGTGTGTCAAATAAATAAATAAAATCTTTTTAAAAAAATTTCTAACCTTTAGCCTCACTCCAATAAAATAAGGGTCATAATATTTAGCAAAGAGAGTAGCTGGAAATATAGATAAGATTTAGTATTTTTTATTGTAGTAATTACTCTGTAAATATGACTGTCTGCTGTTCTTTTTTAAAAATTTAATTTAAACCCCTCAGATTGTTTTTCAGTGGCGGTGGGATGGGAGGTTGGGGTACCAGGTGGTGGGTATTATAGAGGGCACGGATTGCATGGAGCACTGGGTGTGGTGAAAAAATAATGAATATTGTTTTTCTGAAAATAAATAAATTGAAAAAATTTTAAAATAATAAATTAAAATTTAATTTAATTTTTTCAGTGTCCCAAGATTCATTGTTTATGCACCAAACCCAGTGCTCCGTGTTGTTCTTTTAATCTGTTCCCCCAAGTTTAATTACTCTTGAGACTATGCAAAGTCAGAACCATTCCACTATGCCTCATTTCACAAATAGCCCCTCCTTGTACAAATGCTTTAATATCAAATTGGACAGCAAATTGAGAGGCTGCTATTTCAGGTAAAAAGTATAGATCTTTGAAGTTGAATCTATAAGACATAGTGGTAGACTGGTAGCATTCAATCAGATAGGTTGAACTTCTCTCCAGCCTGAGAAAGAAAGACAAATGAAAGGTGGTTCCCAAGAGTTATTATCAATGCTTGGACTGGTCAACACAAGAGTAAATATCACAGACTTGAAAAAAATTGCTTTCCAAAGGCCTAGTGGAGTACAGACATTTTGAAATGCATTGGCTACATTAATATTGCAGTAGTATCAAAATAACTTTTCTGTTTCTAATTATTTCCATGCTTTCATTTTATGAAAGACTTAATTAGATCAGAAATAGAATATGCTTATATTTCTGACAACCTATAGCATTTCATAAGCCAGAATATCATCAATTGTGAACAGCACAATACTAAGGAAAATTTTCAAATGATACTTGGCAATAGTACACTGTTACCTGCTAGTGAGCATTGTTGAAATACTCACTTGACTCTATCCCAAAAGGAAGTATACTCCTAGAATAATCTGCAATGACAGGTGTCAGAGCAGATCTGAAATACTGAAATATAGTTACTTAAATGCCATGCCACATTTTTTAAAGCAGTTCAGGAACATGTCTAACTTATGTTGGAGGAATAGTCTTTTGTGTTTCTGCACAGTTTGTGGACAGAAACCTTACGGACTTTGTTTTGTACTATTTCTACAAAGATTGCATGTATACTGATCACCTTGGATATAGAGAAGGTATCTCCTACTGAAACAAATATAAGCTATACTAACTTAATATCCAGTATTCTAAACATCAATTTTCTTTCACCCTGGAGCATAAGGTAAGTGTGCCTACTGACCATTGTATAAGATTACGATTTCCTATGCCCAGGGTTCCTCTCAGTAACTCAACCCACTGTGTGTGCATGTGTCACCTTTATGTTGTCCTGTAGGAATTATAGCTCAGACGACCAGGACAAGAAAATGCAGACACTATTTAATGCTACTTCTATGACTACTGTTATATTCCTTTGTCTATGATGTAGGATTTGTATGTCTTCTTCTACCAAACAAGAAACAGCATAACTATTAAACTGGCAAGGTCCTTCATAGTTCTTGACAACTTGTTTATCCAAAATTAACTGTAGAGTATCTGATTTTGTAGGAATATACAGTTAATCCAGATATATAGTCTTTCTGACTATAGAATTATATCTTTACTAAAAGTTACATCCTCAAAGTAATAAATAAAAAGAATCACTACCAGGGATATAATTGTATCTCAGATTTGTTATTGCTTTTGTAGTTATTAGCAATGTCTAACAGAGATAGACAAGGTTAGTGGTCCTTTGTTTCACAGACAATTTTTGTTTTTACTCACTAGTAGCATACCTATTTTCTTCTTGACTATCAACTCTTTGTAAACAGGAAATTATCTAATGTGTATCCAAACTACTGGTACCTAACAGTGAGTGGCACATAATAGGCTTCTCAGAAAATAGGGTGGATTTAATATGAGTTAGAAGAAGAAAAATATGTTTTTCTTTCAAAAGGTCAACATAAATTAAGAAGGAAAGCCAGTAGATTATTAAACAACAACAACAACAACAATTGCTGTGCTCTAACAGAGGAGAAACTTGCCTTTTGCTAATGATATAAATTCATAAGAAGTAGTACAGTAAAATTAAACCTCAAATGTTCTTTTGGAAAAGGCATTTCCACCTTACATAGTTCTATTTTTAAATGCAGAGTAAGTTGAGTTTAAAAAACTGAGCTCCCTGTGACTTTCTATTATAGAACCCATCTTTCAATCCATAACATTTCCTTGTTATCTTTTCCAGTTAGTACCTCCCCTGTGGGAAAAAAAGACTTCTGATTTCAGCCACCATAGATTAGTTTTGCCTGTTCTGGAATTTCAGAAAAGAAGAATGATACAACATACAATTTTCAAGTAAAGCTGCATTTGTGCTGCAAAATATCTGTAAGATACATGCTTATTCTTGCATATAATAATTATGTGTTTGTTTTGTGAATTAGCACATTGGTGAGACTAAAGTTTAAATCATTTAAATCCTTACTAGAAATTTTGTCTATACATATTCTAAAAGTTTTGGGGAAAATACTGTTGCCCTTTTAGCATAATTATATAAATGATTGATCAGTTGTGAGATCATTTAATGATATGAGAATTTAGGGACAAGAGAGAAAAATTTGGTGATAGAATTCAAATGCTGTAGTTCAAGTATATAAAGTTTGAGATATCAGTGAGAACTTTATGTGAAAGTATTAAATAGGCAGTTGGAAGTTTGAGAAAATAAGTTAAATTATGTAAAAGAATTAGTAAAATTCTTGGAGCATAGTAGTCATTTAATAATTATAAAGTGCTATAATAACTATATGACTTGAAGATTATTCTTTTTTATTTCTGACCTTGATTGTGAAGAATAAGGATCTACTAGAGTTTTCACTACTGTCTTGGGAAAACAAAAAGCTCTGGACTTTCAATCTAATTATATAAGCTCTAAGCAAACTTGAAAACTCTCGAAGGAGGGGAATTTTTACTAATTTTTTTTACGTGTGATTTTATCTTTAAGAATATTAATTATATAACATTTAGATTAATTAGACATCTATGATGGACAACTACAGGATACATATTCTTTTCAATGAATGTACCATATCCCCCATGCTTTACCATAGAACTAAAATTATTATTTTAATCCTGTTGAAATTAGTAATTTCAACAGGATTAAAATAATACAAGAATATTGTTTTATGACAGCAGTATCGAATGAGAATTATTTGGTCTTTGGAATTATTGAGATTTCTTATTTCCTGAGACATTATGCATTCATCTAGCTCCTCTTCTTTTTGTTTTCTTCATGATGTTTCTTAGATTTTATGATTATGTTCTTATTTTGTTCTTTAGAATAAGTAGCATCAAGAGGATGGTCAGGATAGGCATTTCTCTCTAGATAGGGAAGGATCTGAATTCCACAGGTACAGTATCTCAGAGGGTGACAAGTTTCAGAACCTCAGAGTAGAAATGTATATGTTGTATGGAAGATCAAAGCTGTGGAAAGATGTGGTTTTAAATATGCCAGCCATATAGTCATTGGATCCACCAAAGTTGAGGGCAAATCAAGGAATACTGGGAGTCCAGTAGCAACACTTCTATTGAGTGAAAGTTAATGATCTCAGATGATGTCTCTATGGAGAATGGGTGAAGGCATGAGCTTCAGAGAAGAACATTTGGAAAAAGTGGAATAAGGGGCTCCTACCTGCATGGCTCAGTCAGTTAAGCTTATGACTCTTGATTTCGGCTCAGGTCATGACCTAGGGGTCCTGGAATCCAGCTCTGAGATGGGCTTCGTGCTCAATGGGGAGTCTACTTAAGATTCTCTTTCTCCCTTTCCCTCTGACACTCCTCCTGCATGTGTTTTCTAATAAATACATCAATAAATAAAATATTTTTAAAAAGTGGAATGGGAGTGTTTTGAAAATAGCACTGGGGAAGTAACAGAGTTCATGCAAAAGTGTTGTGGACTTCCTTAGTAGTAGGAGAGCAGTAAGGTGGTAGAGAACATTAATCTGTGAATGAAATAAGTTAGTCTTTGTCTCTCTCTACTGACCCCCACTTGAAGAAGGTGCTCTTTCCAGTTTCCAAATGGGAAAGGACTTCACGTCTTTGTCTTTAGTATTCTTTGGCAATTTGTTAGGTTGTGCAGATCTTAATAAGGAGCAAGTGTTCTTCCAGATCTAAAGTGGCAAGGGTTATATAAAAATTGTCAGAATAAAGGCAACATTTTTTTTTATTCTATTCTCTCTGCAAAGCATATGGAAGAATAAAGGGGTCAGAACCCCAAATCCTTTAAGGCTGAGCCTTGCTGTCAGGTTTATTCAAATGAACCATTTATTAAGCTACTCTGAAACCCCTGGTGTATTCCTTCCTTGGCTTTCTTTTCATTGGATACACAAGGATATAACAAAAGCTGCATCTCTTATAAAACCTGTTTTTTATTTTTTCCTGAAAAATTATGAGAAGTGTGAAGGAGGTACCATTTTTCCCCTCAAAGTGAGAATAAGCATTTGAATTACTATTAATTCTTGAAAAATCCATAATCTAGGTCATTATTCAGACCACCTGAATTTAAAAAAGAAAAAAAATCTGGATTGGGGCTGGGAGTCTGGATTTTAATACCTGTCCTTGAATCTGTTGTGGACCCTGATATTTGAGAATCACATACTACTTCTAAAAATATTCATGGAAATGTGTACCAGAATAATTTGCTCATTTTAGTATCAGTTGGCTTATCCCTCAAATGCTATCAGAGATTAGTTTTCTTTTACATGTAATTTAACATCTGATTAATGCATAAGTAAAATTTTCCAACTTCATTGCAGAAAAATATATTTCATGATGCAGTTCAGTTAGTTAGTTAATGATTCATGAATTAAATGATTTATAGCATATGAATCATAATTCTAATGTATTTGGCTTTATGGTTGGAACCATTCTCTATTCTTTGAACCCTTCAGGGGAGGGTAGAACATATTTTGTCAGAAAGTATCTGATGGAGAAATAATTAGGAGAAAGTTTTCTCTCTTGCCAAGAAAAAAAATTTTAAAAAGGAGGCATTGTAAAGAACAGTGATAAAATTAAAATCCAATAGATAAAGATAAGTAAATCCTAAATGTGCTTGAGTAAAAATTACCAAAGTCCTGGGAAGGTCATGAAGCTAAAAAAGATGCAGTGTTTTCTATTGAACCAGCTCTCCCCACACTGGACATTTTCTTTTTTTTAAATTTTTATTTATTTTTTAAAATTTCTTTTCAGTGTTCCAGAATTAATTGTTTATGCACCACACCCAGTGTTCCAGGCAATATGTGCCCTCCTTAATACCCACCACCAGGCTCACCCAACGTCCCAACCCCCTTCCCTCCAGAACCCTCAGTTAGTTCCTCAGAGTCCACAGTCTCTCACAGTACATCTCCCCCTCCAATTTTCCCCAACTCCCCTCTCCTAAGAAGGATGGAATTTGGGACTAGATAAGAAAAATAAACAGAAAATAATATCACCACACTTCTGTTAATGATGTTCATGGAGGGTTGAAAGTATCTGAGATATTGACACATACACCCGTAAGTCTTACTTTAAATCTTTATAGATTGATGGCCTTAGTGTTCAAAAGAGGCCAAATTCTCATTTAGTTTTATATTCACCTCATGTCTGTGAGCATCTTAAAGAAGGAACCATGTTCCAAAGAACATAATCTATTAAGAACAAGTTAAACAAATCATCCTTAATGGTGATAATAAGTAGGTCAACTAGACAAAATATAACGGGACTCCAACAACAATTATGCAAGTGCTCTTTTGATTTACTCCATAAAAATTGTAGATATTTGGAGAAGGCAAAAAATAAATTATATACATATTTAGCTGATTAATCACAGTAACATGGCTATGCTCATGTAATTAATTTGCGTCAACATAGAGTTCTCTACTGACGTATTCCAAGTGTCTACTGTCAACTATTTCCTAATAAATTATTTTTAACTAACTTCATGAATATAGGAAATGGCTTTTTGAACAAGAAATTGAGAAGGGTATATAGTACAGTAAACTCAAGATCCAAATAGATTTGATTTCTTGGAAAATGGACTAAATTTAATGAAATGGTGTATTGGTTTTCTCTATTATTTCATAGCAATTTACTCCATAAGGTAGTGTTTTATAATTTCTTTTTAAAGATTTTATTTATTTATTTGACAGAGATCACAAGCAGACAGAGAGGCAGGCAGAGAGAGGAGGAAGCAGGCTCCCTGCTGAGCAGAGAGCCCTAAGCGGGGCTCAATTCCAGGACCCTGGGATCATGACCTGAGCCGAGGGCAGAGGCTTTAACCCACTAAGCCACCCAGGCGCCCCCATAAGGTAGTGTTTTAAAATAACACACATTTATTATCTTACACATGCCTTGAAACAGGAGTTCAGTTAGGGCTGAACTTCAACCTTTGTCTTAGGGTAGGGCTGCCAGATAAGATATAAGGTATTAGCTACATTTAAAATTCAGATAAACAACTTTTTTTTTTTTTTTTCCATTTAACATCTCAACTTTCAAGGTCTGCTTCTAAGCACATGTGGTTGTTGGCAGAATTCAGTTCACTGTCAGCTGTCAGTTTTTGGACTGTGGGTCTCAGTTCTTCACTGGCTGTTGGCCATAGGTCATTCTTAGATTTGTTTGTTTGTTTTTTCAAGTGGACTTCTCCACAGATGATAATAGGAATGTATGAGAGGTCTTTTGCTAGGAGCCCTCCAACCAATTATGCAATTTCACAAGGGATCTTAAAAGAACATGAAAAAAATATTCAGGATTTTTTTTTTTTCCTCAGTGGTTACCTTTAAGATGATTCAATGGTATTATTTGGCCACAGAAATAGAAACAGGACATCTATGAAAGAAGTGACACTTCTTCTCTATTCTTCTCAATAAATAACAACTATGATATTATGTTCTGCTCTGAACACGTGCTGTTTTAAAGAGTATCAATAAGCTGGAAATAGCCAGATTCATAAAGAACTTATAGAATATATGATTTCTTATACGGAATAGTAGCAATTCTTTGGCAGGATTTCCTAAGGCTAGATGTGGGGTACCAGGATAAATGTTCTCAACTCTTTGATGGGCTGTTGCATGGAGAAGGGGCAGAAATATAACTATAGGACTTTAAAAGGAAAACATAAGTGACTGGTTGGAGAATATTAAAGAAAAATACCAACCTACATTGCAAAAGACATAGAATATATCTTGCTCAAAACTAAATGGGTTGTGGGCGCCTGGGTGGCTCCATGGGTTAAATCCTCTGCCTTTGGCTCAGGCCATGATCTCATGATTAAGTCCCACATCGGGCTTTCTGCTCAGCAGGGAGCCTGCTTCTCCCTCTCTCTGCGTACCTCTCTGCCTACTTATGATCTCTGCCAAATAAGTAAATAAAATCTTATAAAAACAAAAAAACAAAAATCAAAAAAAAAAAAAACTAAATGGGTTGCATGTAGAATCAATGCTATCAAATCAGAACCAGTGTTCAAGTTTATTTATCTGATAAAAATTCTGTAAAAATGTATTAGATCAATGTTTAGAATAGATAACTGCAGAGCTATTAAAACTCTTAAATTATTTCCTGCTAGGTAATTTTTTTAGTAGAAAAGAAAAAATAATAAAAGGCATTTGAGGGCGTAAAATGAAATTCCCCAATTAGAAAAAAAAACAATATTATATCTGTAATTTGTTGATTCCAGGTTGCATAAAATGGGCAAAATAATAAGACACTAAGACTTAACTTTTTAAAAATGCAATGCTTTTAACTTAGTTGAAGCAAGATATTGAGAACCACACTTACCACACCCCAGTCTTAGAGAAGGGTCCAAGATTTATGAGGCCTAAGACACAAGTTGGGGACTAGGGAAATAAGACAAATTTACAAATACAATGGCAGGTTTAAAAACTAAGTATTTTATTATTTTAGTAAAAGAGTCCACAACACACTAAATATGTAAAAATATTTAATATCACTAGCAACACAAAATTCATAACATTGTTATGAAATATTCATGAATTAACTGTCCAAAACATTTCTATTACTATTTTGCTTCATTTTTAGTGGCATGGTCTTTTAATACATCTTCAATGTTCAATATTTTTGTTATATTATTTCCACAGAGAACATTAAAAGTACAATCTTTCACTCTTCTAGCTTGGCTGATTTTAATATATTTGATTTCTTTCAAGTTCACAACTTTTCATTGGTAATGTTATATAAATGTTTGGCATTGTTGAAAAATGGGAAAATCTTTATCAAGTGTCTTTCATATATAAGCTCTAACATTGTGTAGATTTTTCTAAATTTCACTCTATGTAATTTACACTTTGTTCCTCATCCCATGTCTGTGTATTTCTGGCCTTTAAGGCAGTGGGAAAAACCTCATACTCTTGAGATAAACTCCAGCCCTGGATGTGATATGTGCCTTTTAAGTCAGTGAGATGAAAGTTATTTCTAGACTGGTATGGTTAGCGATAACAGTTACACACAGAAGTGAATGCAAATCACATATACACATGATATATTTGGTATACATTTATACCTACATACACATGCATATATAGACATGGTATATTTAGTATATGTATGTGCATGCTTGTATACATTATGTTTACCACATATGTAAATACACACATATTCATACACATACTTGTACACACATATACTTTTGGTATTAAACCTATGCTAAATGTACATGGAAACCCAAACTCAGTTCAGCCCAAACTAAGTATCCAACTAAATCTCAGCTTTCCATTAAATTGGCAACAGGTATGGCTGGAGGCACTTCAGATTTAGTTAATGGGCAATCTGATGAAGGGGACTTTGGAATGACACAACAGCCTTATCAGATCCTAAAATATTTCAGCTGTTCAAATTTTATAAAAATCTGTGTCCAGATGAAAACATCGCTTGGGCATCTCCCAAGGCCCTAGATGACTAAACAAGTCAGGAGCCCTGAAGCTTTGGTTTCCTTTCCATTTACCACATGATGTTAACGTGTATTTATAGAGGCTAATTTAACCACATTTACCACATGGTAATTGCTGTGGTCAAATTAGTCTCAATAAAGTCTTATTAACACTAACTTTTGCAGGACAAAAGGAAAGGCTAATGGGGGATGGGGGTCGAGGTAAAGGCTCAAGTTCAGAAGGAGAGAGAAATCCCATATAAATGAGTTTGAGCAAAAATTAAGAGTAATAACAGATACAGACAGAGTGCTTTGGACTCACAAAGGACGGGGGTACTTCCAGCCTAGATGGATTTAGTAAAGTACATTTAAGCAATGGATAATGGTGGAAATGCACTAAATTCACATTTTTATCAGAAAAAAAAAAAAGAAGAAAAAAGGGAGGGAGGAGACTGAGACAATCATCCAGAAAAACACGGTATAATCAAAACTGGAATTGGTCAAATAGAACAAAGTGACGAGATGAAATTGCATATGGTTTGACAACATCTCATGAGATACAAGTGAGCATGAAAGGAGATTTCTGTGGAGAAGACCGATTTAGATGTTTTACGATCCTATAGGAGACACTTTCATTTAACATATCCTGTCAGTTTTTGTCAGAGGCATCAAGTAAAAAGGCATACTCTTATAAGAGAGTTCCACACTTAATTGCAGAAGACTGTTAATAATTAGACACATTCTGAACTTAGGAATTATATCGAGCAGTTTTCATGTTATATCTAATTTAATTTTTTTTTTTTTAATTTGAGAATAGTTGACACACAATGTTACTTTGGTTGCAGGTGTACAACAGAGTGATTTGGCAAGTTCATATATCATGCTTTGTTCACCACAAGCATATTATCTGATTTAACGCTCCCCAAAAATCCGATGAGGATGCGATTTACTGCTTGAATTCACAAATAGCAATGATACAAACAGGTCTATATCATTTACAAATTATGAATTTATAAATGATGGTGATATAAAAGGATTACAATAATTTCCCTGGAAATTAAGGAACATTATACCAAAATAAATACAATAAATGAAGTGGGATCTCAAATTTCATCTATTTTCTCCAGTTGGAGAAATTTCACATGTAGCCTCTGGAATCACCTTAGTTCTGGTCTTCACTATTAGACTTCAGTTTGGTCATCACATTCATTGTTCTTTGTTGTAAGGTTTTCATATGATCAGTCAGCTGTGTTACATCCTTTCTGTGGCCCAACTACCCGTCTTACATTTCCAGGACCAGGTTATAAACCCCATGTCCCATGAAGCTGAGACCATCTGCTTTGGGTGCACTTAACCCTGTGCTTCACCTGATCTTCAGTTTGGACTTGAATTTATTCAATTATTGACATAAATTTTTATCCTAAATGGAGAGAGGCATATCATATTAATTATATTATCATATAATATTATATTATATATTATATATTATATAATAAATATATTTATTATAATATAATTAATCATACTAAAGAGGTAAAAAATAAAGTCTTGAAATCATGTGGTCCTGTGGTATGAAACTGAGCTTAGGAACATCGTGCTTGGAATACTGCATCACATTCCAGCTTTACTCAGGGCCTTCACTGAGGGGCTTTTCGCTTATGAACATTCATACCTATCTGGATGATCTGAAAACAAATGTTCTGTATAATTGCCTAATTAATAACTGTAGTATACACAGTATTTATATTTATGTCAATCTGTGCTTTGTCTAGTAGGGCAAATACAATTTGGAATGGCATAGAGCTCCAATCAATTTTCAAAACAAAATAACGTTATCAATTTTTTTAAAAAATTGAAGATTTTATTTATTTATTTGAGAGAGAGAAAATGTGAGGGGGGATGGTGAGAGACAGAGGGAGAGGGAAAAGCAGACTCCCAGACGAGCGAGGTGCCAGAGGTAGGGCTTCGTCCCAGGACCCCCAGGATTCTGACCTTAGTCAAAGGCAGATACTTAACTAACTGAACCACCCCAATGCCCTACACTGACCACATTTTAAGCTAGAAGCTGAAATGGTTAAAATTATATATCCCTTCCATTCATGAAAAGGAAAAGATAAAAAACTTCATGAACTGTAAGTGGTGCCTGGGTGGCTCAGTTGGTTGAATGTCTGCCTTCTGCTCCTGTTATGATCCCAGGGTTCTGGGGTGGAGTTCTGGGTAGGGCTCCCTGCTCATCAGGGAACCTGCTTCTCCCTCTCCCTCTGCCTGCAGCTCATTCTTCTCATGCTCACTGCCAAATAAATACATAAAATCTTAAAAAAAGACCCCCCCCCAAACCACTTCATGAACTGTGAAAGCATTAAAAATCACAGATTTTGTGTTTTCCATAGCTTTGATATGTTCAATATTCTAATCTTTATAAGCATGTTTCCTTATGATTTCTATGAACTAAAAACATTTGTATGCTAAAAATATTGGGACATACAATGTAAAGAAAGATAGATTTATTTGTAAGAAAGTGTGTGAAAAGCTATTAAGTCATTAAAACAGGGGTACCTGCATGGCTCAGTTGGTTATACATCTGTCTTCAGCTCAGGTCATGATCCCAGAGTCCCAGGATTGAGCCCTGGCTGCTCAGAGGGGAGTCTGCTTCTCCCTTTGCCTCTCCCCTGGCTTATGTTCTCTCTCTCTCAAATAAATAAATATATTTTTTAAAAGTCATTCAAATAGTAAATATTAAGTGTGTACTATGTTGTCAGGTAATATGTCAGCATCCTTATTCAGTTCAGTGGATAGAATAATAATACATAGAAAATTTTAACTGAAATCCTAGTTTATATTTGCTTTTGGTCTTAAGTTCATAATAGATACTTTACCTAGGCCCTACATGTCCCTAAGACTCAATGAATTTAAGAGACTGAGAACCTCAAGTCAGATCTGGCCACAAGACTCATTTAAAAAAATAAATAAATAATAGGTCACTAGGATAATCTCTGTGTACAAAAGAGCACTAGTAGAGATTTTGATGAATATTTGTTTTCTAACTTTCTTGATGTATCCCAAATTTTAAATTTCATTTTTATCACCAGAGAAGAAAGAATTATTTTTCTTTTTTTAAAAATTTTTTACTAATATATAATGTATTATTAGCCTCAGGGGTACAGGTCTGTGAATCGCAAGGTTTACACACTTCACAGCACTCACCATAGCACATACTTTCTCCAGTGTCCATAACCCAACCACCCTCTCTCTACCCCCCACCCCTGGCAACCCTCAGTTTGTTTGGTGAGATTAAGAGTCTCCTATGGTTTGGCTCCCTCCCAATCCTACCTTGTTTCATTTATTCTTTACCTAGCCTGCCCCAAGCCCCCCATGTTGCCTCTCCACTTCCTCATATCTGGGAAATCATATGATGACTGTCTTTCTCTGATTGACTTATTTCACTAAGCATAATACCCTCTAGTTCCATCCATGTCGTCGCAAATGGCAAGATTTCATTTCTTTTGATGGGTGCATAGTATTCCATGGTATATATGTACTGCAATTCTTTATCCATTCATCTGTTGATGGACATCTAGGTTCTTTCCATAGTTTGGCTATTGTGGACATTGCTGTTATAAACATTTGGGTGCACGTGCCCTTTTGGATCAGTACCTTCATATCTTTAGGGTAAGTACCCAGTAATGTGATTGCCAGGTCATAAGGTAGCTCTATTTTCAACATTTTGATGAACCTCAATGCTATTTTCCAGAGTGGTTGCACCAGCTTGCATTCCCACCAACACTGTAGGAGGGTTCCCCTTTCTCTGCATCCTCATCAGCATCTGTCATTTACTGACTTGTTAATTGTAGCCATTCTGACTGGTGTGAGGTGGTACCTCATTGTGGTTTTGATTTGTATTTCCCTGATGCCGAGTGTTGTGGAGCACTTTTTCATGTGTCTGTTGGCCATCTGGATGTCTTCTTTGCAGAAATATCTATTCATGTCCTCTGCCCATTTCTAGATTGGGTTATTTGTTCTTTGGGTGTTGAGCTTGATAAGTTCTTTATAGATTTTGGATACTAGCCCTTTATCTGATATGTTGTTTGCAAATATCTGCTCCCATTCTGTCAGTTGTATTTTGGTTTTGATGTCTGTTTCCTTTGCTGTGCAGAAGATTTTGATCTTGATGAAGTCCCAATAGTTCATTTTTGTCCTTGCTTCCCTTGCCTTTGGCAATGTTCCTAGGAAGAAGTTGCTGCGACTGAGGTCGAAGAGGTTGCTGCCTCTGTTCTCCTATTTTTCTTTTTCTTTTTCTTTTTTTTTTAATGGATGCAATTGAATTAAAAATATGACTTCCATTCCCATGTCTTTAAAATTTCACTTTCTTCCATCGTGTTACTTGGAAACAGACTCCTTTATGATTCAGGACACTTTACTCAGTAACTTTACCCATTCCTTCAAAGTGCACTAAAGGCACTTGATTTCTATCTACATATGTGAAGTCTAGTTTGTTTTTCCTCTTGCCTCTCTATAAGATTTGATTGCCTGATAGATCATGTTGTTTTATCATGAGGTAACTTAATTCAGTAATATTTTCCAACAAATATGGCTGTGTGAATGTGTGTGTGCATGCAGTGTATATGTGCTCTTAGAAGTGTCGAAGGACCGGAAAGTAGTTGAAAAGAGCATTGGTCAGTCCAAACACAATACACAATTAACTTGGAAAACACTTAAAGATGAGGAGTGTTTTGTTGAGAATAGGTTTTTTGTTTTTTTTCTCCTACTTCAGTCATTGTTGCAAAACAATGCAAGATAGAAATTGATTAACCTCTTTTCAATTCAAACTAATTGGATTTAAGATATAAAGCACTTCTATTAAGAGAAAATTTTAGATTGTATTTTATTTTTTGATTCTTACTTAATGATTTATTTTAACTTGGTACAATTACTTGGCTCTTTCTATTTAATATCAACCTATGGAATAGACACTGTGTTAAAACTGTATCCCTCCAAATCCACTTGTTATGATGAATTTTCCTCTTAGAAATTCTTTATTTTTATGAGTTGCATTATAATTGTTAGTGTCAAACAGGAAGTTACTTGCAAGAAGAAATATAATGAATTATTTTCATTTTTTGAGAATGAGAAAAATGATGAATAAACACTTTAAGAGAAGTATACACTCTGAAACCAATTAATATTTTCAGTACCAACTGTCTCTCACAAACAACACACACAGACACACTCACAAACACATTTAACTCTGTGGGTTTTGTGAATGTTACCCTAACTCTCTGAGCTTGTTTTCTCATTTGAAAGTGAGGGGAAAAAATTATAAGCAAGTTCCCAAATAGGATAGGAAAAACAACTCGAAGTACCTAGCAAGTCTCTGAATGAAAGAACGTGTAGTTTGGACCAATAGGTTCTATAGGTGATAACAGTAGTAATTATCTCCACTCTGGATGATTGCTGATTTGTCCTGTATGTAGATAGCAACATTATTATTTTATGCATTGATGCCCAAGGTCATCTCTTTGCAAAAGTACTTAAAGTAAATTTATACAATGTGCAGATGATCAAGGCAATGAAATTGATAATATGTAGACATTTCCATTTATTTTTTAATAAACAAAAGAGGAATAAGGAAGTTTATATGCTATAGGTGTAATGGGAAAATTATGTTTCAAGATCCTAAAATTCTGATTCATGATATTATATGTTAGAATAGAAATAATTAAAGAGAAGCATTAATGATACTTAATCATGTAGTCACTTTTTTCCAATCACATTTTAAAAATACTTCTACAACAATAATTGTAACAACAGAAGCTGCATCACTACTACAAATAGTACTATTACTAATATTAATGGTAGTTGATATGTATTAAATTCTACCTATTTATGAAGCATTGTGCTATTTAGTTATGTTGCTTCATTTAATCTTATAGTACTTTTTTATAATTGCTTCTTATAAATATGAAGACATGGAAGCAAAAGACCAGAGCAAATGGCCCTAAATCACCTAGTAGTGCTTTTGACTCCAGTCTTGTTAATTCCAGAGTCCAATCCTTTTTTTTTTTTTAATGCGCAATTCTTAACAAATTTGGTACAATGTCATATTCTGAGAGGGATGAAAATCTCCAACAACAACAACAACAAAATGTATATACATATATATGTGTATATATTATAAGATAATTATATGTTTTCTACTGATGCCATAAAAATTACCACCAAATTAGTGTCTTAAGACTGCACACATTTAGGGATGCCTGGGTGGCTCAGTTGTTAAGCATCTGCCTTTGGCTCAGCATCTGCCTGGGACAGAGCTGCATATTGAGCTCCCTGCTCAGCCAGAAGCCTGCTTCTCCCTCTCCCACTTCCCCTGCTTGTGTTCCCCCTCTCACAGTGTCTCTCTCTGTCAAATAAATAAATAAAATCTTTTTAAAAAGTTTTAAAAGTCCTCACACATTTATTATCCTGTAGTTCCATATGTAAGAAGCTCAATACAATTCTCACCAGGCCACGACCAAGGTATTGGCAGAGCTGCCTTCCCCTCAGGAGGCCCTAGAGTGCAAGCTATTCCCCTGTTTGTTCAGGTTTTAACAGAGTTCAGTTGGATGTGTTTGTGAGTTGGAGGTCCCAGATTCCTTGGTGGCCATGAGCTGGGGCTGCACTTGGATACTAGAAGCATTTCCTCCCCCTCCTTTGCACATAACCACCTGCATTTCAGAGTCAGCAACAGGACTCACATTCTTCTCAGACTGCAGCTGAGAGTTTTTCCACTCTTAAGGACTCACATGATTACACTGGTCCCACTTGAATAATTCATCCTATTCTCATATCCAGGTTGTAGTCCTGAATTACATCTATAAATTCCCTTTTGTCGTTTAAGGTAACATATCCACAGTTGCTGGGATTAGAATGTGGACATCTTGGGGGTTCACTGTTCTGCCTACCAGCAGTATCACTGACAGTTGACTTTAAAGCACAACTTTGGGTATTTTTTCGTTTATCATCATCATCATCATCAGACATATCAAATTCAGGCAAGAAATAATTAGCAGAACAAAATATCTCATTATAATCAGCATTTACTGTGTGTGTGTGTGTGTGAGAGAGAGAGAGAGATAGGGGGTGAAGGGGCAGTGGAGAGCAAGGCAAATACTTCAGAAGTGGTAGAGTCTGCCTGCGTTTAGGTTTAAATTTGTAGGAAATATTCTAGATCTGTTTTTTTTTTTTTTAACTTTTAAATTACTCCCCCTTTCACTGCATCCACATATGTTACAAATTACCCAAGTTCATATGTGAGAAGGAAAACAAAATCTCATTTAGTAGACTGAAGAGAAGTTTTATTCAGGTCCCAAATTTCAGGGTAGATATATCCTGAGTTGATAGTAGATTTCTAGATTCCTGTTCTCTCTCTTTCCCCTTCCTGTTCTCTCCTTTTTTACTCTCTCCTTTTTTTTTTTTTTTAGATTTTATTTATTTATCAGAGAGAGGGGGGGCGAGAGAGCAAGCACAGGCAGACAGAATGGCAGGCAGAGGCAGAGGGAGAAGCAGGCTCCCTGCCGAGCAAGGAGCCTGATGCGGGACTTGATCCCAGAACGCCGCCGGGATCATGACCTGAGCCAAAGGCAGAGGCTTACCCAACTGAGCCCCCCAGGCGTCCCTTCTCTCTCCTTTCTTTATCTCCCCTCCCAACTTACCTTTTTTATCCCTCCCTTGTTCTTTTTTTTTTTTTTTTTTTTTTGCTGTTTTCTTCTTTTTCTTTTCTTTCTCTATTTTTCAATATTTTTTAATTTTTTAATTTTTTTTAAAGATTTTATTTATTTATTTGACAGACAGAGAGCACAAGTCAGCAGAGAGACAAGGAAGCAGGCTCCCTGCTAAACAGAGAGCCCGATGCGGGGCTCGATCCCAGGACCCTGAGATCATGACCTGAGCAGAAGGCAGAGGCTTTAATGCACTGAGCCACCCAGGTGCCCCAATTTTTCAATATTTTTAATCCAAGTAAACAATCTGTAAATATATGAAATCATGGGAAAGTTGGTCCAAAGAAAAGTGGTTACCATGCCTTTACTTTGCCCTGCTATGGCTCAAACCACAGAAGACATTTTTTTGTGTATAAATGCACTCAGTAATTACCCACCATACATGAACAAATATAAGTTAATTCTTCCATCACAAAATGGCAACACACAACATGAGAATGTGTACTTCCTGCCAGCACCTCCACTGCTGAGTTTTCCATTACCCGCTTAGTTAGCTCTCTATTCTGAAAAACAGCCTTAGGCCCATGGTAAATATTCTTTCATATGGCAAATCATATAATTAGTTGTTCTAAAGCCCATTCTAATTATTTAAAGATCATCAGCACATAAAATCTTGATTCTTTAAAAAAAGTTTATAAGAAAATGCATTAATCTAGTATGCAGTGGTAGAATTTTGAGGACACTCTTGTTTTGGTAGACTAAAGGTGAAGATAGCATTGCCATTGAAACTGCCTTTGTCTTGGAAACAAAGAAAGATGAGTGCTTTATTTAGGTAGATCCTGTAAGGCAAACATGCAGCCTTTGTTTTGTTGTTATTGTTTGTTTTGTAGATAACTCTAAGGTCCTTGACCTTGAAAACAGTCTTGCCATTCTACTTTTGTCACTCATACTACTAATAAAAATATAATGCTGTCTTTAGATAGATGGACTCTTGAGAAAGGAAGATAAATCATTTCACAAAGAGAGCTATTTTAACGGCTAATCCTACCCCATGGGACTAAGTCAGGTTGAATATCCAACTTTGGGAAACTTATTGCTGACCTTTTGGTGAATGCATCACATAATTTGTTTTTGCATCACATAATTTGCCCTTTATCCTTCATTTGAGAGTGTTTAGTAAGGTGAGAATTACTTGTGTTGGGCATCTCTAGGTACAGCTTGTAGCATACTCTTGAGCATGAAAAATGGCTGCAGAGAGGAGCAACCCAAGAGAATAGGATGCTTCCGTGACTGATGCAAACTTTCCTGCAATGTGGTTAAAACTGATTCATTTCAGCCTGGAAATCCTTGGGAATATTAAGAAGGGAATTTCCAGGAGAATGACCTACTCATAATTTGTGGGCTGGGCTTACAGTTATATTAGAGGGGACGCAACTTCACTTTTTACCTAAACTGCTAAAGCAGATCATATCTTCTCCAGTCTATAGGACTGAACAATGTTTGGACCTGTATCCACTGACAGAATGTTGATCATCAGGAATAAGTACAAAATCTTTGGAATCAGTTCTTAATTTTAGAAACCTTATAAATTTTTATAAAGCACATTTAAGGGAAACAACCAGAAAGAGATGAAATTTTGGCAAAATCTTCAGGAGCACAGAAAATTCCAGTTCATTTTTATCTACTTACCAGGTTGGGAAGTTTCTGTATTGCTTAGTTAATAAAAGGGTGAGCTCTGGAATAAAACTGCTGGGTTAGCATTTTGACCCTATCCTTTACTTGCCATATGTACTTAGACAAGTCACTCAACCTCTCTTCACCTTGGTTTCCTATTTATAATATGGAGAAAATAATATAATCAACCTCACATGTTTGTTGTGAGGTTTAATTTAGTTACCACATGTAAAGGCTTAGCTTAGTCCATGTCAGATGATCAATCATATTACAAAGTATATGATAACTCTCATTTATTTCTCCATATAGAGGTGCTTTTCAACAAATTCTAAAGCCTTATGTGTCTCAAATCCATTAATTTCTATCATTCCTTTATGATAGGATAGGTAAATGAGGAAGCTATGATAATGATACTATGTTATTATTTGTGGTAAAAGAAAAACAAAACAAAACCTGGTATTATTTCGGACCCTAGGGAGGAGAAGTATAAGTGCATAAGAGATGCCAGATAAGTTTAAAACAAACAAACATGCCAGATGAGGTATCAGAGATGCTTTCAGCATGGACTTCAATTCCAGCAGTTTATGACGTTGCAATGTATTGTATAAATTGAGGATCTCATCCCACATCATACGATTCTCTAAATTATTTCTAAGAACAAACTGTAACTTTATAAATATGCAAACAACTTCAGCATCAAAAGAAAGAATTTAAAGAGCTAAAACTCTTGAATAGCACCACCAAGTCTCTAGGAATTGAAAATAGGGTTTTTTTTGGTGGGGGTGGGGGGAGCGTAACTCTCAGAAAGATCATTGAGAAGGTAACTGCTTAAATATATACACTTTAAAGATACTGACTCAGGCTCAAACCCTGAAATTCTAAAGCCTAAACCTCTTTGTGGAAAAGAGTAAGTGTAATATCTAATATCATGAGACTCCTGCAGTATGGGGATATTTGGGGACTTTTTATCCCCAAAACTGATATTTTCACCATTTGAACAAGGGCCAATATGTTATGGCAAGCAGTGGAAAAGCATTAACCATTTTGTATAGTAACAGTTCAGAAGTAAGAACTGAAAGAGTTTCAAGGTTGATCCTCCAGTCCCAGGAGAAGATGCTTTTTCACATGACTGAAACAGTCTACTAAGATACCAGAGAGGTGCCAGGTAGCAAAAAGAAAGCAGTTGTTAGAAATGTGAAGTCATTTGTATTCTGAGTATGTACAGTGTGCTTCAGAGGGCCCAACAGTTTAGAGACTTAGTCTGGGATTTAAGAGTATCAAGAACCATGGATTTGTGCAAGTTACACTGCTGTTCATCAGAAGGCGCTTCTTATGTACCACGCTTGGAAGAGTAACTGAAGGGAGCTTCTAAGGTCCTAGTGGGTCAGGGAATATTTATAAAACTGTTTCAATAGCTAGAGACAAGAACTAAGTGGGACACTTTGAGTGGTGTCCTAAATATCAGTCAATGGACATTTGCTTTGCGTTTCCAAAGAAAATGCACTCTGAGTCAATGAGAAGTGGAAACCCAAGTTGCCAAAATGACAGAGGGTGAGTAGGAAAGGGGAGTAAGTCCTCTGGGAATGTGTAAAAATGAGGAACTGGATTAAGATCATTATAACCCTATAAGATTCGTGGGGGATGGGGAGGAAGAGAGATGTGAATTGCTCCTTAGGAAGCCTAAAATGGATAAGAATTGGAAAAAAGAAGATTCCAATAGTCTAAATCATAAGCTTTCCTAAACTATTATAGATGTAAGAAATGTGGACACATGTGAAATATACATCAGGATGACCTTAGTTAATTACAGTATAAGAAAACCTCAAGAATGTTTATGAAATAGTGATAAAATTTTGATTCTTAAACTCCTTAGCTCTCAGCATAACAGATCAGGATAGACAAAAGTCACAACCTACAATACATTTCCTAGTAAGTGGTGAGACCTAGGGTAGCTTCAGTGGGGCTGGGGGGGGGAAGTATGTGGATGGTCAGTAATAGTAGATATTATACATCACAAATAATGATTCTTTTTCTTTCTTTTTTTAGAGAGGGAAAGAGAAGGGGCAGGGTACAGAGGGAGAGCAAGAATCTTAAGAAGGCTCCACACCCAGCATAGAACCCCACATGGCAATCAGCCTCACAACCTTGAGATCATGACCTGAGCTGAAATAAAGAGTCTGATGCTTAACTGACTGAGCCTCCCATATAACCCCTGCAAGTGAGAGTTCTTTGCATAATCTTATAATAGGTAACAAAGTTACCTTCTTTTAAAAAAATGAAATTGGCCAACACTGTGTAGTATAGGTTCAAAAATTCACCAGTAACACAGTTATAGGATTGTAAGGATGCAATCACCTGACTGCATGGTGTGATCAGGTAATAATGGTCACACAGAAGCAATGGCTGTAGTTATAATTTAGTGCCTTCAAATTAAAGTATGTGGGAGCTGAGCATATTGAGAGGGTAAGTCAGACTTCTTTCCACAACAGGTGGCATGAAACAATAGCACCTGTGGATTTCTTAGACTTTGCATTTTGGGAAGGGAGAGCAAGAAATGAATGCTACCTGGTGTAATAAATTCTTACCATAATTGAGGCTACCCATTCACCTTTCCAAAGAGGAAATGTTTCCACTAAATTTAGAGTGGAAGGAGGAACTGAAAAATCCTCAGGACTCCTGAATATTTAGGTTATGTTCTAGAAAGACTAAAATCGCTGACGCTATTTCATGAGACTGGCTTAACACCAGTTACTGGAGTCTCAGAACATCGTATGTTTCTATTCCCTTTTGTTAGTGAGGAAAAAATTCAAGAAAAACACAATTGTATATATTTTACTGAATAAGATTTAAAGTCATAAAAGATGTCACTACACTGTGCATCATGTTTGAAATGCCCTAGTCTACCTGCTAAAGAGACCATGGGTGTCATTGTGGGATTTAAGGAGAAGGCATTATCACATATTTATACTTGAGGGGGTGCCTGGGTGGCTCAGTGGGTTAAGGCCTCTGCGTTCAGCTCAGGTCATGATCCCAGGGTCCTGGGATTTAGACCTGCATCAGGCTTTCTGCTCAGGGGGAGCCTGCTTCCTCTTCCTACTTCCTCCTCCTCTCTCTCTCTGCCTCTCTGCCTACTTGTGATCTCTGTTAAATAAATAAATTTTAAAAATTTATTATTTATTTATAAATTCTTAAAAAAAATTTATACTTGAGGAAGACAAAGTATAGAAAGAAAAATAACTTACTAAGTTGCATTCATTTGAAAGGACCCTTATGGAATCTCAGAGACATTTCTAGAATTTAATATTTGGTCAGTGAAAGTAATTCAGAGCATTATAGAAAACTGGACTCAGCAGATTATAGAAAATGTCAGTGAAGCCTTCTTAAGACTATCTGCTGGCAGCTAGAACCTGCATATATTCTTTAAGCCTGGATAAAATGTGTCAAAACAACATGTGAGTATAATCCAAAAAAAAAAAAAAAAAAAAAAAGAAACACTTCTGTAACTGCATTTCTTTATTCCATTAATTATAGAGGAAATTCTGTGATTTCCAGGTCTGCTAGTGCTACAGAAAAGTTGTAAAACACTAGTCTCCACATTTGCTCAAGCCCCAGCCCTACATCTGTGGCTCTATTACTGAGATTCACTAAACAGTTTGAATCAGGAGGAAGGATGCTGTCATAAGATGACAACTCTAGCACAAAGCAAATTTGAAGTCAGTCCTTCCATTGTGACTCTAACTGGGTTGCTCTGAGAAAATCCCTGCCATCTGTGCATCTTTCATCTCCTCATATGAAAAACAGAGCATCATTACCCCTCTGTGTCAAATGATGATGTTTGGTGTCAAAACTAAAAATGAGATTAGGGCACCTGGGTGGCTCATTTGGTTGAGCCTCTGCTTTCAGCTCAGGTCATGATCTCAGGGTCCTGGGATGGAGCCCTATGTGGGGCTCCCTGCTCAGTAGGGAGTCTGCTTCTCCCTCTCCCTCTCTCCCTTCCTCTGCTTGTGCTCTCTCTTGTATGCTCTTTCTCCTCTCTCCCAAATAATTAATTTTTAAAAACTTAAAGAAGATAAATTTATAAATAAAAGATAATATGAAAATAAACAAACAGATCAATAGTGTGTATTAGAAATCTAAAAATAAACCTCTACTTGTACTGTATTTATGATTTTTGAAAAGACACCAGAGCAATCCAATGGGCAAAAAGAAAGTATTCTCATCAAATGATACTGGAATAAATGGTCATTTTATGGGGAATAATATCTATTCCAATCTCACACAGTATACAAAAGTTAAAGATGCATCACAAACTTAATCCTGAAACTAAAACTGTAAAGCTTTTAGAAGAAAATATGGGAAATAGTTTCATGATTTGAGGTTAGGGAAAATAGAGATTTTTTAACTATGTAAGGGCAAATACAAATTAAAAATAAGAGGCTTAATTTTTCCTGTCAAAAATAATGGAAGAGACTCCTGTCCCACATTTTTCCTAGAGTATATACTTTAAAAATTTATAAGTTATTTTGCCACATTTTGAAATGTATATAAGTCTTTTTAAAAGCTAAATAACCCTCTGGTTAGCATTAAGATGCAGGAATATCTGTCTCAAGGACCTGGGGAGCCATCAGTTTGAAATATAAACATCAGGGAAGATAGCTCCACATTTCTCAGTTTCTGTGGGAAAGCAGGAACCTAGCTTTGTAGATGTGTAGCTCCAAATTACAAAACTACCTCTTGTCACAAGGATATGAGATAGGTTTTTCTTCCTTTAAATAAGGCCAATTAGCTATCACAAATAGTTATCCCAATTACCCAGTAAATTTCAGATGAGCTACATCTGATAAAGGGCTCTGCCAGGCCTCTAATCTGTGGATTAGTTAGTGTTTATTGTAACACTAACATGTGGATTGTGTCTGCTTGGCTATATAAAAGGGTGCCTTTTTGTCTTGACAACACTTAGTGGATTGCTTGTAAGTTATATCACATTCTGATTTAAGACTTATTCAATAATAAAAGTGGTGTTTTTTTTTTTTTTTTCTATTTTTATGGAGAGGTTTTCTGGATCGGACGGAGATTTTAACAATATTTCCTCAACAACCCTGGCAATGACAGTTATTGTGATGAGCAGATCAATTAAAGGTCTATGGCCATACACCAGTCAGGTACCCTGTATTATAAACAGTCTTCCTTGTAGCTCTCTTCTTTTTTGAAATACCAGCTGGATTCCAAATTTGAGATTTTACTATTGAATAAGCATGTGTAGTTCAGGCTCCAAAATCCTAACCGGATCATTATATGGTTGGAAAATTTGGGAAGCCAGAAATGCTGCATACAGATCTTTCCCTTAAGGCTAATATCTTTGGTTCACATCTGGAATGAGTAAATGGGAGTCTAGGATTGCGGTGCTGGGGTTCGTTCTTTTAATTTGGACTAATTAACATTGTTGAGGCTTCATTCCAAGCATATGTATTACTGATATTTATGGCATAAATATCACTCTAAGGAAAAAAAAAAGGCTGACTTGAAAATCAAGAAGAAAATAATGAGGGAGAAATGGAGGAGAAAATGCAGAATTGAAGGTGTTTTCTCTTTCACAGAGCCTTCATTTTCTTCCTCTTTTCTAAGCTGTTCTTGGTCACTTAGTCATATTTTATCTCTTCTTCCTGAAAAGTGACTCTGGATAAGAGGCCAGTGACAGTATTTTAGATGGGTGGTTCCCTTCATTAGCGAATTTCCCTTAAAGAGGGATGAGGGAGGGGCACCTGGGTGGCTCAGTCGGTTTAGCTTCCAACTCTTAATTTCCCCATGGCTCATGATCTCAGGGTCCTGGGCCTGGTCCTGCTTTGGGCTCTGCACTCAGTGGGGAGTTTGCTTGAGATTCTCTCTTCCTCTACTCTTCCCTCAACTTGGTCTCTTCTCTCTCAAATAAATAAGATAAATGTTAAAAAAAAAAAAAAAGAGAGAGAGAGAGAGATGGATGAGGACACAATTTCTTTAGCTGGTAATGAAGTACTTGCTCTGTTTGAGGACACAGGTTTGTGTGCCTTGTGGCCTACTTTGAGTCACCTCATGTCTTAGCCCAAATTCCAACTCCAAGAGTTTCTTCTCATACACACACTGTATAGGTGGGAGGGAGAGCACACATGATAAAGAAACAAATTAGAGAATCATTCAGAACTTATATTAAAAAAGAAAACAAAAAACTCTAGGAAGACAGAGATTGGCTTCAGTAATCAGTTGGAAAATGATAAGCTATTAAGGTGATGAATCGTCAAATTAGGAAGGAAACCAGCGTGTCATACACTTTACCTTCTTCTTAAACTCATGGTGAGGGAAATGAGCCCTTCTTATGTGGATCGCTAGCAAAGCTGGAGCCAGTGAAGAATCCCAGGACTCCCCTGCTATCCCCATTATTCTTGCCAGCTGATAATGCTCATGTAAACACTCCTTTTTCCAGTGCCCAGAAGTTTGTGTAATACCCAGAAACATATACTTGCCTGACAACCCCACCCAATCTTTTTTTTTTTTTTTTTAAGATTTTATTTATTTATTTGACAGACAGGGATCCCAAGTAGGCAGAGAGGCTTACAACCCCAACCAAGAAGAGGTTCTCTGGCTACCATAACCAGAAGACTGCTTCTTTTCTGAAGCAAGTATGTCAGAAGTCAGAAGATTAGCACACCAAAGGGTATTACAGCCAAGGAAGCCCACTGTCTACCACAGCTCCTCCTCACAACTACAGAAAAACTAAGGACATTAGAGACCCACAGAGAAGGGCTGCTAATGGCAATACTTGAAAGCTTTCTGCTAAGAATAAGGAGAAGTTGCAGAGGGCATACCCAGAAGTCAGGTGAGTTCCCCCATTGATTTCTGTCTAGTGATTCATTGAGGTTTCTCAGAATTCATTGGCATAAAAATTGGGAGGTGGATCAAAATCCCACTCCACTCTTAGGAAAGCTGGCCTGGTCATTCTTTTTTTTTTTTTTTTTTTTTTAAAGATTTTATTTATTTATTTGACAGAGAGAGGTCACAAGTAGGCAGAGAGGCAGGCAGAGAGAGAGGGGGAAGCAGGCTCCCTGCTGAGCAGAGAGCCCGATGCGGGGCTCGATCCCAGGACCCTGAGATCATGACCTGAGCCGAAGGCAGCGGCTTAACCCACTGAGCCACCCAGGCGCCCCTGGCCTGGTCATTCTTGTTGACTCTCCAATCCCAAGTTCATCATGAAGGTGATAGAATGGCCAGGACAGACTATTGCTCAAATCTTAGCAGGAGGTAATAAGTTTTGGACAAACTAGAGAGAGAATGAAAAAATGAAATGCTGCTGTGTTGGCTGTCCAGTTGTAACTCTTAAAAAAGGGACTAGTCTCAATTTTGGCCAACATATAAAGGGAAGAAAGGACTAAAGGAGACTATGTCATTAGTGCAAGAAGCCGAGACACCGAAAGGGGATCTGTAGGGATTCTGATGTATGCAGCCCTTGCGGGAACAAAAGAATCAATAAATCCTAAGACCAAACCCACAGCCAAGAAATGGTTCACCAACAGCTCAAAGTTGACAGGTGGAGGAAATTTCAGAGGTGGGAACTTGTAAACCATACTTGTCCGTTGTGTCTCTTGAGGCTAATCTGCCCTTGCTTTTTGCATAGATACTGGTACAATGTCCTCAGAAATTTCTCGTTCTATTTGGTGACAGATCAATACAGGCTCTAAGTGTCTTGGCCCCCTAGTTCATCCTTTTCCTTCCTGGTTTCACACACAGACAAGTTCTCTACTCAGGAGCACGGACTCTTTTTTCTCCTGAGTGTCCTGTAAATATAGTAAGGAGAGAAGTGTTGTGCAATTTCCTGGCTTCTTCTGTGCTCCTTATGCAGTGCTTTACGGGGCATATTGAGGAAAAGTCACCTGATTTGGTCACAGTGTGACTTCTGAGAGAAAAGTGGTATTGTAGGGACTGGTATCCTCATACCGTACTGGAAAAGCACTCTAATCTGAAAAAAACTGAAGTATCACTTTGGGCCCCAGGAAGCAATAATACTGATATAATTTGACTTACAGAACCAATGAGAATACTTTACTGCAAAAATAAGCCATGGCCATATGTAAAACAATATCTTTGGTCTAGAGCTTAATTAAAAGGTAAATTAAGTAATTTAAATTACAAATAGTACATCTATATACAATATACATAGAAAATGTATAAATAACATAATATAAATTATAAATATAATAATAAATGTAAAGCTCAATTACAATTAAAAAGGTTATGAATGAATTAAAAAAAAAAACTAATATGAAAAATGGGGCACTCACCTTCTAAGTACTCCCATATTTCCAGTAAAGAAGGAAAGTAAATTTTATAAAGATGGTCAACCACCATATAGTTTTGTACAGAATTGTAGCCATTAATCCCCGCAGTTCCTAACCCTGCAATGATTATGACTTCTGCTTTCTGTACTACTGTCTGCAATTTTTTTTCCTCTGTACTTGAACTATGGTTTTCCATTTCTTTCTTTTTTCTCTTTCCCTTCTTCCCTCCCTCCAATCCCTCTGTTCTGTCGATGGATGAGTTCTGTATGTTTCTCTTGCTTATGAAGGAGTCCAGTATTTATGACCAAAAAAAAACCCTCAAGGATTTCAGGACTCTTACCTTTTTGTGTCATCATGAAAGGAAGGAAGGAACAGAGAAAGGAAAAGGAAGAAAGGAAGAAGAAAGGAAGTGAGGTAAACACAGAAGGAGGAGAGAAAGAAGAAATAAAGTAAGCCAGCTTAGAGACATCTGTCTCACCAGAGGAGTTATGATTATTCAAATACAACATTTGGTGATAGCCTCTGAAACTAGAAAGTGATGCAAAATTCGCACTTTGGCTTTGCTACAGTTCTTTGACTTTGCAGGAACATGTTTCGATTATGTGTAGGACCAATCAACATCTCATTGGAAATAAGTACTTTTGTGGAAAAGTTTAGTAACTCATTATATAATTCCCAAAGTCCTGCGAGTTGTCTGGTGCTGGCCGTGTTATGAATCAAGGCAACAAACAAGATTACGGTCCTGAATTCCACTCCCAGAAAATCTGACTAAGTAGCTCTATTATTTATAAGGGATTCTTTAGTTTTTAGGCATCTCCCAATGAGTCTGGTGATCGGTTAGGTGGGCGAATCATTAATATCCTTATATAGTCCTAATGTTCTGTAATTCAAAAACCCAGAAAAATGCTCATTTCCCCCAGGCTATGATTCCTTGAGTTTGTGGGATATGTGGCACTCATTTAATTATCTCACCATTAAAATGATGTCAGGTACATGCAATTAAAAATTTATAAAACTCAGTCAAGGCCTGAGTTATTTTACTGATTTAGAGAGTGCTGTTTTTTGAGCATTTCTCTTGTTCATGCTAGTTTAGAACACATTGAAATACAGACACAGGATGGAGAACAAAGCATTATATCTGTTACTGATAAAGCCGTTGAAAGATGAGGCTTGGTCTGTGGCTAAGTAGGCTTGTAAATACTTCATCATTAAATTATATGTAATTGCATACGTCGGCACTCTAATAGCTGGACCCATTGCAGCACTCATCTAAAAGGCAGAGTATTACAGTGCATAGTGGAGATTAAGTCTGAACACCTGATCCCTGCAGCTTGGCACATGTCAAAATAAATATGGGCAGCGGTCAAATTGGACAAGTCTGCTGTGGTTCCTTCCAATTTCACCCATCATATTAATCACCTTTTCATATGTGAAGAGGAATGAGTAAGAGGCAGAACGAGAAGCCAAGAGTGCTAATTTCCATAGAAAAACATCTTCTTATGAAAACATCAGCACAAGTGACAGAATGGGCTGAGGGGAAAAAAAAAGGCTAGTAAGTTGCAAAGTCAAAATCAATTCTGGCGTTTTGCTTTCCAGTCCATTTTTTTTTTTTCCCCCAAAAACAAATCTAGTGGAGAGGTTCATGCAAGTGACAGTTTCAATCCATTTTTTCTTATTATCTAGTTCATTTTTTAATAATTGATATTAAACTTCTACTTTGGGTCAGAACATATATTGAGGAGGGAAAAACAGTGAATACCACTCATTGTATCACACAATCTAGTGTCATGAAATAAATAATTATAGTACACTTTAATGAATGCAATGTTTGAGATACATGTCGGTTGTTACTGAGAAAAGAGAGTAAGGGTACTCTGCCTACCAGGAGACCAGGCATAGATCACGAAGGAAGTGATTCCTGAGCTCAGTCTTGGGGGATGATTGGGAGAGTTAAAAACAGGTGTGGAACACTGGCTGTTCCAAGCTTGGAAAATGACCAGAAACAGAAAGGAAATAATGACTATGAGATGTATGGGAAATTGTGGATAATTTGTTGTGTCACTGTAATACTAAGTACATGACAGGCGAGTAGAGCAATCAGGCTAGAAGGCTCGGCTGTGGTCGGATTATGAAAGGCTTAAACGTTCCAAGGTTAGAAGCTTAGAAATTACCTTCTAGGTGATTCAGAGCCTGAATGAGTTAGAATTCTTTCGACCGCAAATAAAAGAAACACAACTAAAAATAATCCAGTTCAGTAAAGGAAATGTAGTAGCTCCCATAACTTTGAAATTCAGTGGTGGATTTTTAGAGGCTCATTGTTATGAAGTCAGATATAATGGCAAGAGCTCAAGCAGCATTTTAAGCTCCCAAGTGAGGTATTTAAAGATATAATACCAAAAAAAAAAAAAAAAAAAAAAGGAATAGCCTGGATTCTTGACATTTGGAGCCATTCTGTCAGCCTGGACTATTTATTCCTGGACTGCTATTCAAGAAGAAGGAATGAATTCTCATCTTTTAAACAATTAAACATTTTTTAAAAAGATTTTGTTTATCTGGCAAAGATAGAGGAAATACAAGCAGGGGGAGTGAGAGAGGGAGAAGCAGGCTCCCCCTGCTTCCTCCTGAGCAGGGAGCCTGGTGTAGTGCTTGAATTCAAGACCCTAGGATCATGACCTGAGCCCAAAGGAGATGAAGAGCAGGGACCTTATACCCACTGCCATGCTGTCATCTTTGGGCATAGAGGGTGTTATGTTAAGTATATCTTAACAAAATTTTGTTAAATAAGTGACTCTTACTTGACCTCTTTTACACCTAAAATTTAATCTCTTGAAAAAAATTTTTTTAAATGATCGTTTTCCAGTTACCCAAATTTATTAGTATGTGACAAATGACTGGTATGCCAATTAATTCCCAATACTGTGCTAAAAATTTCTGGAATCAAATATTTCTGTTTTACTAATATTTTATGCTATTTTAAAATCATATCCTACTTTTTTTTATTAAGTATTAGGCTCATGGGGAAAGATATTAATGTAGGTGTTCACTTTTACTTTGCATAAAACTTCATTAAGAGTCTAAAAGATGGGTGCGCCTGGGTAGCTCACTCGGTTAAGTGGCTGAGGTCATGATCCCAGGGTTTTGGGATTGAGCCCTGCTTTAGGCTCCCTTCTTGCCAGAGGGCCTTTTTCTCCCTCTCTTCCTCCCTCTGCTTGGGTTCTCTGTCTGTCAAATAAATAAATCTTAAAAAAAAAAAAGATTCTAAAAGACAATTAAAAAATTAGGATCCTTTTTTCCCTCTTTTGTTACACTCTCAATGATGAGTATATAGAATCATTCTTGAAAGATATTTTATTTAGTTAACTTGAAGCAATGCAATAGTAACATATTATCAGTTACAATAATTTCATAAAACCTATTTATATTCTTGATACAAATCTATGTGATATTTTAATATTTTTAATGAATATTGAATTTTTAAGACTGTTAGAAAAATAGCATATTCATACATCAGCCAAAAAGTCAAATATTTCATCCTGTATTGTATTCTTTAGCTTTATATTTTTAAGGAGAATATGCTTTTCAAAAGCTTTGGTTAGTTTATTTTATCTGTTTATATTCTACAAAAGGTTAAATGTTGACAGTTCAAAGGCAGAAATCCCTATCTGGTACGACATATTAAGTTGCATCAATTGTATCCTATTTGGCAAAATGGCCCAGTTTAATGCAACAGGACAGCTGCAACTCGAAATACCTTAGCTCCAATAGCCTGCTGTACCCAGGAAAATGGAAAAGAATAAATTTGGGGTGATATTTTTCATTTCTCTGTTGTAAAGGGAACTATGATGTTCAAGGAACCCAAATTTTAAAAACTAAAATCAAAGGAAAGTGTCCAGAAGGTCTTGCTTGGCTTTGTGTACCTAAAGTATTTTAAGATCCAAGAATCCTCCCTATACTGTTGGAGTTGGCAGGAGACCAGGCTTGGATCTATCAGAATTTCTTGTCACACTGCTCAGCACATATTGCACAGGGCATGCTATAACCTCTGGGGAGTAATTACTCTCCAAACAGTTAGCAAAACTGAGCTAGAACGCTGACGGGCAGGCCTCACACTTAGCTAAACTGTATTGGCAATGCTGTCCAGAGAATAAGCAATGTTTCAAGAACAATTCAAAGGTAATATAAGACGAAATGTAACTGAGCTTAGCTTACTAATAATTGGGGCTACACTGTAATGGCTCATGTCAGTAAACTATTGGAAATTCACTCTGAACTGATTTTATCCAGCTTCGTAAGTAATCCCCCTTCCAGCAAGTTGAAAAAAAACTGTTTAGGAAATCATATTGAGGTATTTTCATTTGCTGCATAAGCAGTTTATTACTGTTTTCTCTATCATAACTCCCTAGAAGTGTAACTAGCTAGTTTTAAATGAGATGTCCCATTATAGCAATATTTCACCTATCCAGAGATCTCCGGTCCATGAGATACTGTCAAAAAACTAGAAGAAAATAAGAATCCTCTGAATCACTAAAATAGAGGCATGTAAATAATATGTGTTTACATATACTTAGGTATGTAAATATATTCTTATACCATCATCACCTATTGTCAAACATTTAATATGTATACCACCTCTTCAAACTCTGCTACAGCTCTGAATCTGTGCTTCACAGATGTCTAATGACACTTCTACTATGGATACATCCTACTGGAAGAATGGGTTGACTAATAGATATAAGGATTTGATTCTTTTGTCAGTTATGTTATTTGCATTTATTTTTAGTGATATATAATTCAGATTTATACGAACTCGAGTCTCTTTGGATGATAAGTTCTAAATCATCTCAAGTATTTTGGTAGGCAAATATCTTCCTTTCTTTATGATTTGCAATTAAAACAGCATCAGCTCAGTTCTAACTTAATCTTTTTGAAGGCCTTGGTCATGTTGTAGAGCATATGCAAATTATACTGGAGAGCAATTATTCTCTTAATAAGGTGAATTAACCAAAATTCAATGCCACCTTGAGAGACTGAAGTTATTTATGTGACCATCCTTGGCAACAACTTTTAATTTCTCCACAGCTGTCTTCCAATGTCAATGATGCTGCTAATCATAACAGTGACCCTTAAGAATCATGAAACTTTTGGATTTGTTCATCAATCACAAGAAGAGTATAAATATTTTAAATATTATATTATTATTTTAAGGGTTTTTTGTTTGTTTGTTTGTTTTTGCCCTTGACTATTCATTGGTTAAAATTACTGTGGAAGAATGACATTTGAGATCAATTTTATTTTTATTATTAAGCCATAAAATTAAGATATTTTTAATGTATTATAATAGCAAAAAGATTTAACAGTTGAACAAAACCCTTAAAAATACTTTCATTGAGATGCCTAGTTGATTCCATCAGTATAGCAAACAACTCTTGATCTCAGGATTGTGAGTTCAAGCCCCATGTTGGGTGTAAAGATTACTTAAAAATAAAATTTGAGGGAAAAAAACCTTCCACTTATATAATATTATGTCATTTTAAACCCAGATTTGGTAGAAGTTATAGATTGATAAATACATGGGGAAATTAGATTGGCAAACGAATTGCCATTATCATATAACTATAACATAATTAAGCTGGAAGTAGAATTTATGTCTCCAGTATTCAAAGGGATACTTTTTTGTGACTGAACAACTAATCTACTCATTCCCAAGTAGTTTTAAGCAGATGACTAAAGTTCAGATAGATCTTCCTACCCAATATGAAGCAAATATCTAAATAACCTATTTCCGTATCCAAATGCCACTTGGCAGTCAGTGCCAGCCCTTTGATGGCCACACACCCAAGAAGGGGCAAACCAAGAATGCAGAACTATTTCTTATTAAAAAAAATAGTGCAGTATTTTCTAGAATCTATTTTTTTCCCCCTAGAGAGAAAGGTTTGAGTTTGTAAGCATCTTTCAGAGATGATATTCACACTGACAAATCTACCTTAAGCAGGTAACTTCAGTAGCCTAATTGGTAAGTCTGAGGTACTATGATTAGTTTCCAGAATGACCTTAATTCTGGAAAGCTCAAGCTGAATAAAAGACTCTGCAGCCAAGTCAGCCCAGGGTAAAAAAGAAAATGAGAAGTGGTCAATTACTTGAGTGAAATGGAGATGTTAAGAGAGCAATCTGGCCTCTTTTCGAAGGGGTGAAAGGAGTAATGAACTTGGAGGGCATGGAAGTGCCAGTGTTATGTTCAGGAATTAGAGATTTTGAGATACATTCTTCCCTTTTCTGGCAACTGTTAAGAATTAATGGTCATATTTATTTTTTTGATATTGTCAAAAAAAATCTAAAGACTTCATGACTGCATTAGCAATAATAGGACTTCACAACATCAAATATTCATTTTCCATACTTAGTAACATGAAAGATAAAGCAGCTATGTATCAATATAAAAGTCTGCAAAATAAGGAAAGCAACACATTGAAAGAAAATAATTTATAAATGCGTATTTTCTGGCACTATTTAACTTAGTTATCTGAATAAATTAGGGTTTATACAGCTCTTTAAGTCATTGAATATTAATACCATTTTCACAGTATGTCACAGAGTGGTTGAAACTGATCCGCCTTACATGGAAGCTCTGATTTCAGGGCGTCTGAACCATGGGAGAAGTTACTGACAAATTCTGTGATGTGTCTAATTGTCTGTCACAGGGGGAACAAAGAACAAAACTGTATATATACTCTCCACAGTTTGGGGGAAATGATTTATAATGACAAGGCATTTTTATCCAGAACTTTAAATAAATTTTTAAGTGCATTTTGTGATTTCTTCTCTCGTATAGAAAATAAATGACCAAAGAAAGTCGGACATCAAATGAGTGAAATAAATATAAAATCAGGAATGTTTAGTATACTTAATACAAAACCAGGTAGGAAAATAGACCCAGCTGTATGCAACAGCTAACTTCATCTGTATAGAATACACACACACACACATACACAAACATACATATATATATATATATATATATATATATATATATATATGTATGTATATAAAATCTACTATCTAGACTTAACATACAGGATTTAGATAGTAACATTCTTTTTTATTCTAATACTGTATTAACAGTAAATCTAGGACACATAAGTTCTGCTTTCCTAATTTATTAATTCATTTAATGTGGGCATCTACCCTCAACTCTCTGTTCCTTGTGCTCATTACCAGAGGCAGAGAAACAGCAAAAGAATAATCACTACCCCCATTTTCTTCTTCTTTTCCTCCTCCTCCTCTTCCTCTTTCTCCTTCACCCTTCTCCTCCTCCTCCACTCAGCCTCCTCCTACTCTTCTATGATCTTGATCCTTACCTTCTCTGTTCTCCTTATCTCTTAGACATGTATTCAGTAAGTTACATTTTAAAAAGACTTTCACATAATATGCATGATTACTAATGTATTAAATGTAAAAGAGCATGGGGTGCATGAGTATTATCTGGCTATAAAGAAGATGAGCAATGGAGAAATCGATAGTAATCCTTATATAAACTATCTGAAAATCAACCCTCTACTGTCATGGAGAACATGTTGCAAAGTCCTTTGTAAGAGTTGCAACCACAGCAATAAGCATACATGCACACACCCTCTTTTCAGCACACCTAGACAGTCTCCTTTCCTCTGGAAATTTTCCAATAGAGTTTAAAATGCCTAGAAAAGGGATATCTGGGTGGCTCAGTCAGCTAAGCGCCCAATTCTTGATTTCAGAACAGGTTGTGATCTCAGGGTCCTGAGATTTTGCCTCACACAGGGCTCACTGCTCATTGCAGAATGGGCTTGAAGTTCTGTTTCCCTCTCATTCTGCCCTTCCCCCTGCCCCACACCCTTGCACTTGGCTCTCTCTCTCTTAAACAAACAAACAAACAAATAAATAAAAATAAAAACGCATAGTCAAGTTAGCTGTATGGGGATAGATAATAGGTAGACTTAGATAAATAAATTTGGTGTTTTGATTATTTTGTGGGTGAGACTCAGATGGAATGGTTCTTCAGTAAGCTCTTCTGGTTCATAAAAACATGTTTATTAAGGTTTTTTTTATGCCCCCATTAGTGTCTTCAGGATAACACAATAGGAAAGAAATTAAACACAGTTTCTCAAGAAGTAAATGGTCTGAAGGAAAAGAAAATAAACTACTAAAAAATGCTACAGGGAAATTTTTACAAATGTGAAATAAGCTTTGCTGTAGTGTATTAGGTCATGCTTTACCATGGAAAGATTGAATAATATTCAAAGCACTATGTTAAATGCTCCCTTGACCATGAGAGGTAACTTTACAGTGTTTAATTATTTCCATACATCATTGACTCCATGGTGGTAATGGCTCTGAAGAATGGTTATCCTGTTATCAGCTATGAATAGGGTTTCAACCTTGATCCTCGCATAAACTTTGATACTGATATTCAAAGACAGTTTGATCAGAGTCACACAGCAAAAAAATCAGTGGAACTGAAGCTAAATAAGATCCAAGTGTTTCTGAATCACAGGTGAATGAACTCTCACCACCATGAACATCAGATATATATGTGAATGACATTGCCTAACATGCAATTAATTGGCTGTAAGACTCAATTTAATTTTCAGGCTAATCCATTATTCTTATGATCATGAAAATTACCTTGTAAAGATTGGAAAATGATGTTATAAACTGAATGGCAACACCCACTGCAGCATGAGATGTCTTGTATCATTTTGTAATAATTTTGTATCTAAAGTTGCATTTTAGGGGTATCTGGGTGCCTCAGTTGACTAAGTGTCCAACTCTTAATTTAAACTGGGGTTATGATCTCAGGGTCCTGGGACTTACCCCCACGTTGGCCTCCTCACTCAGTGGGGAGTCTGCTTTTCTCCCTTTCACTCTGCCCCTCCCCCTGCTCACTCTCACTCTCTTTGTCCAACATAAATAAATCTTAAAAAATAAAAATAAAAAAAATAAAGCTGCATTACATAATGAAAATAGAAGATGAATGGAAATCTCAGTATTTAGTCTTCATTTTGATACATATTCATTTTTCACTTTTAAGTAAGCCATTTACATATTCTAAGTCTAAATACTCCTAAGTATAAATTCAGGAAATTCAACTAAAATTATTTATCTATTGTCCTACCTCTAGGAATTTATTGTAGGAAGGTTCTCAAAAAAGTCAAAAGCTTAAGCTGCTTTCGTCAAATTCTCCTATAACTCACCTTTCTCCACATTTTATAGCAGTGAATCTTTCCTTAAAATAAGGAACTCACCTTAAAGCTGCATGTGTAAAATCACGAAAAAGCCTATTTGATTCATAGCTGTCAAAGCATTTGAATGGCAAACTGCATAATTCAGTGAAATAATATTTTGTAATAGTCACTACTAATCACTAAAATTATGTAATGTCCTTCTAGCGATTTAATAATTCTACTATTGTTTGTCATGACAAAATTCTGTAATAACCTGTCACCCTTGACTATCTTAGAATACACTGAAATTGAGATTTGATCTAGTCTTGGCGGCACTTCGAGCAAAGAAATTGTTCATTGATTTGGACAAGTTGATTGAAACCCTCTCTTTCACATGAGTTATGATCCCACCTTGTTATATTTTTATTTTTTTTGAAATATATAGGACAAAATCTACAAAAGGCCTATATGTTTCAAAAAAATGAAGTGCTGTAAATTTGAGGTAGATGGAGGCAGACACAGAAACTAACTGGTTATCTGTTGCACATTCCACCCATGTATATCTTAAAAGGGAATGCATCAGTAAAGGTTACAACCTTAATCTCTTAGGTTCACATTCAACACAGTTTTCAAAATTTTTGTTGTGTCAAAATCTGCAAAAAAATTTCAAAAGCTTAATATTTTGTCTGAAGTACTTCACTATTCCATTAATAAATATTTTCAATTAAAAAAAGCTACAGAACAGGCACATGGGTGGCTTAGTCAGTTAAGTGTCCCACTCTAGTTTGGGCTCAGGTCATGATCTAAGGTTCATAAGATCAAGCTCCACATTGATCTAACAGAGTCTGCTTGGGATTCTCTCTCCTTTCCTCTTTGCCCCTCCCCCGGCTTGCACACAGGCTTTCTCTCCCACTTTCTTAAATAAATAAATAAAGTCTTTTTAAAAAAGATTTCTGCTTTGATGATCATCACATAAGTAAACTGATTACTATTGTGTAGAGATGTCACCCAACCTTTCAGATACTGTTTTGTTTTGTTTTGTTTTTGGTCCACTCTAACAAGGATCTGAAAACTCTGGCCTATAAGCCAAATTGAACCCACTCTCTGTTTCTGTAAGTCAAGTTTTATTAAAACATCCATCCCTAATTCCTTAAATAATGCCTATGGTGCTTCTGCATTATACAAGCAGAGTTGAGTAGGTGTAACTGTAGGGACAGGAAACCCTGAAATACTTAAAATCTGCCCTGTTACAGAAAAAGCTTGCTATTCTTTTATCTATACCATTATGTTTTCATTATCATTGCTGGGGAAAAAAAAACAATTTAAAGCAAATCTTACATGGTTTCTTTGTGTCAGGAATCAGAGAATATCTTGCTTAAGTGGTTCTGGCTTTTTCATGAAATTGTTGTCAACAAGTTGGTCAGGGCTTTAGGCATCTGAAGGCTGGAATACAGCTCGAGGATCTTCTTCAAATCAGCTCAGTCACACAGTGTGCAAATTAATGTGTTGTTGATTAGAGACCTCAGTTTCTCACCATCTAGACCTCTCCACAGGGTTCATATCATGGCAGCTGGTTTCTCTCATAACAACTGGTCTAGGAGAATTCAAGGTGGAAACAACCATTTTTAAAGTAACTTATCCACTAAAATTACAAAACATCATTTCTACAATATCCTATTACAAGTTAGTCCTAATTCAATATAGAAAGGGAATCACTTAAGGGTCCGAACACTCTGAGACCAGAACACACTGGGGATAATCTTGGATGCCGGCTATAACATTTAAGGACACAATCTGTTGTAAAGGGATATTATAATGATAAAGACTCTAACACAAATGCTTGGAACACAATAGATGCACAGAAATTATTGGCATTCCCCTTTAAGATACAGAGTACAGAGTAAAAAGTTAAAATTTGGAAGAGCACAATAATTCTTTATATGCATAAAGCTTATTGGCATATTATATGTCTATGCCAAGGATTAATAATGTTGACCCAAGGACCAAATCTTGCCTACCTCAGTATTTTAAGTACACAGTAAATTAAGTATTAGTTCCACACAGCCATACCCATTCATTTATGTGTTGTTTATGACTAGTTCCATGCTACAATGGCAGAGGCAAGTAGTTGTGGAGCTCCATGAGCTGCAAACCTAAAATATATTCTATCTGGCCCTTTACGGTAAAAACATTGTGGTCACTGGTTAACTCTATATATTGCTTGACATTTGTCAAGTTTGAATTTATCACTGAATAAGCTTTAAACTACATGGCAGTATAACCTAACCAATCAACCTTATTCCCTTACCTTCAAGGGGAACATGCTTGATTACAAAATACGTGGATCTCTAGGCAGACAACACACAAAACAAATTATTTTTCAAGTCCCAGAACAATGATCATTTCAATATTTAAAAGATCTGAAAAGACGTGGCTAAAAGGAATAAGCTCATCAAACCAGTATATCTATTTTTTCCTCTAATAAATTATCATTACAAAGATGAGCTAAAAATGCCCATATATGCTCAATGAATATTTGATTATTTGGAGTAACCAGAGATTCCATTGCCTCCCTACTTTACATACTCAGATTTAACATTTTATACCTTTTTTAAAATGTCTTCAGTCAATACAGTCAGTGATCAAATCTTTATATATCACATATGCTTCTCTGTTAATTGGTATATGTGGTACTTTCTTACCAACTTGACTCCCTTGGGAAAAAAATGAAATCTTTGAAAAGTATACCCAAAACAAGGCTTAATGGAGAGTTTTACAGATAGTAATTGTTTGAAAAAGACTTCTTGATCAATTGTAATCAAATACAATATAATCAAAGATAATGTAACAATTACTTCAGAGGAATAAAATAATTCAGGATGGATGTTTACCTAAATTTCTACAAAATAATTATTGGCATGGGGTATTGAAAAGTAGTTGAGATATTAAAACACTTTTATGTTTTAGATCTTCTACTTCTCTTGTCAGGGAGGCACAATAATAAAGTATGCAAAAACTGAAAATGAATCAAGAGAGAGAGATTTTTTCTCCCTCCTTTTTAATTTTTCCAGGTAACTTTTCTTTTCTTAGCTTCAGGTTGGAACATAATAAAATAAAATATAAAATATAAATTTTGGGAGTGCTTGGGTGGCTCAGTGGGTTAAAGCCTCTGCCTTCAGTTCAGGTCATGATCTCAGGGTCCTGGGATAGAGCCCCCCATGGCGGGGTGGGGGTGGGGGGTCTCTGCTCAGCAGGGAGCCTGCTTCCTCCTCTTTCTGCTTGCTGTTCTGCCTACTTGTGATCTCTGTCTGTCAAACAAATAAAATATTTAAAAAAATATAAATTCTTTTTTCCATGAAAAAATCTTGGGGGATAATTAGGAAAACTAGATATTGTGATATACATTACAGTATATGATAGAATAAAATATGGAATGGGGATCTCTAAGCACATTTCTCCCATGGAAATTAGTACACAGTCAAGTAGATGAGGATGAATTCTTCAAAGTCAAGCAGGTTAAAAGAAAATGAAGTAAGTTTGTATAATCTCTAACTAGAAGAAACTAAATAGCAAGGGTACTCTGGAAAAATTATAACTCAGGAATAACTTAGTTAATAGAATGGATTTTTCAACTCAGAGTGAATGTCACATTCACTGAAGCAGTTTGATTATTCCAATTAATGTAGCATTTGTTCAGTAACTACACTGATCTAGGCATCTTAGAAGCACTGTTAAGTTAATCATGTGACGTTTTTGAGGTTGATATCACATTTTGTAGTGTGAATCAGAGAAAAGAAGTTGCTTGAAGTCATATCTCAGCTGTAGCATAGCCAGACTTAAAACCCAGACTGTCTGAATTTTCTCCATGCAACTTAAGACTTCAGAATAGTTTAAAAATCTCCTACCATGATGCATAAGAGTGATGCAAATATTCTCAAACTGCAATGTATGTACGTGATTATTTATTTATTTATTTCCCAGTGTTCCAAGATTCATTGTTTATGCACCACACCCAGTGCTCCATGCAATATGTGCCCCCTTAATACCCACCACCAGGCTTGCCCATCCCCCCCATCCCCTTCAAAACCCTGTTTGTTTCTCTCTAAAAATAAATGAATAATCAGCTCCTTGTTTCACTGGGGAAAAAAAAAAAAGAAGTGGTTACAAATGTACATTTGCAAATACTCTACTCAGAAGTGGTCATGAATATAAATTTGCAAATGATCAGAATATTTTTATTCCATTAGTCCATACAAAACCAGATATCTTTATGTTTTAGTTAGCATCACTGGTTCTACAAACTAATTTGTGTCTTCACTTCACCCCCACCAAAAAAATAAATAAATAAAATAAAATACGCATTAAAAAATTAAGATACTACATAGGAAAGTAATCCTTCACTATCCTTTCTCTTAGGTGTCAAGAGTGAAAGAGTACAAAATTTTCATGTGATCAAATCTAGTATAAATGTGCTGCCTAAGCGAGCTCTCATGTGATCAAATCTAAAGTAATACATTATATGTCAAACATAAGAGTTAGTTTTCAAGTGGATCATTCCCATTTAGGCAATGAAAAAAAACGTGTAATTTTTTTTTAATGAACTTCTATTTATGCTATTTATTTATTCATTCATTCATTCATTTTTTATTTTTTTTTTATTTTATTTAAGATTTTTTATTTATTTATTTGACAGAGAGAGATCACAAGTAGGCAGAGAGGCAGGCAGAGAGAGAGAGAGGAGGAAGCAGGCTCCCTGCTGAGCAGAGAGCCCGATGCGGGACTGGATCCCAGGACCCTGAGATCATGACCTGAGCCAAAGGCAGCGGCTTAACCCACTGAGCCACCCAGGCACCCCCATTCATTCATTTTTTTAAAAAGATTTTATTTATTTTTCGGAGAAAGAGAGCACAAGTGAGCACACAAGCAGCGGGGGGTGTGGCAGGCAGAGGAAAAAGCAGACTCCCTGCTGACCAAGGAGCCTGATATGGAATTCAATCCCAGGATCTCAGGATCATGACTTGAGCCTAAGGCAGATGCTTGGCCTACTGAGCCACCTAAGCATCCTGAAAATTCTGTTATCTAAAATATATAAACAGACTTTTAGGGGGAAAATAGTCAACTATGCTCCTTTGTTATTTGGTCAATATTCTGATTTAATACAAAAATACCTTTATATGTACAAGATATTAATTTAATTAGAAATGGAAATGTGGATGTATCTTTTTTTTTTTTTTTTAATTTGCCACATTGCTAGATGAGTTCTCCCATACGAAATCCTACAGAAGAATGGGAAAATGTTTTCTTACGATAGGCAATGAAGAGAACTGTGATTAAATGTCAGGATTGTAGGTGTAAAATGTCATATTTACATTTTGTGTTGATGTGAGAAATTTTAATTTCATTAACAATTGTACCTTTTACTGTACTTTTCTTTCTTTTTTGTTTAGATCATCTCAATTCTTAAAAGCTAAGAATCCCCATGTTTGTCAATCACCTGTTATCTTTACTTGTCAAAATGAGCCAACCTACCTTAACTTTCTTGTTTTTAATGAACTTGACCTTTCTCTAGAAACTCAGTTTATATTGACTTCTGGAATTTTTAACAATATGCCTTACAGATTGTGTCAAGGATTACCAGGATTCCTTAGAAACATTATATAGGAAATTTTTTTAAATGTAATTTAATTTTTTTCAGTGTTCCAAAATTCATTGTTTATGCACCACACCCAGTGCTCCATGCAGTGCATGCCCTCCATAATACCCACCACCAGGCTCACCCAACCCCCCACTTTCCTCCCCTCCAAAACCCTCAGTTTGTTTCTGAGAGTCCAGAATCTCTCATAGTTTGTCTCCTCCTCTGATTTCCCCCAACTCACTTCTCCTCTCAATCTCCCAATGTCTTCCGTGTTATTCCTTATGCTCCACAAGTAAGTGAAACCATATGATAATTAACTCTCTCTGATTGACTTATTTCACTCAGCATAATCTCCTCCAGTCCCATCCATGTTGATACAAAATTTGGATATTCATCTTTTCTTATGGAGGCATAATATTACATTGTATATATGGACCATATCTTCTTTATCCATTCATCTGTTAAAGGGCATCTTGGCTCTTTCCACAGTTTGACGACTGTGGCAATTGCTGCTATGAACATTGGGGTACAGGTGGCCCTTCTTTTCACAACATCTATATCTTTGGGGTAAATACCCAGTAGTGCAATTGCAGGGTCATAGGATAGCTCTATTTTTAATTTCTTAAGGAATCTCCACACTGTTTTCCAAAGTGGCTGCACCAACTTGCATTCCCACTACTAGGGTAAGAGGGTTCCCCTTTCTCCACATCCTCCCCAACACGTGTTGTTTACTGTCTTATTAATTTTGGCCTCTCTAACTGGTGTAAGGTAGTATTTTAATGTGGTTTTGATTTGAATGTCCCTGATATCTAATGATGACGATCATTTTTTCATGTGTCTCACGTCTTCTGCCCATTTTTTGGACATGATTATCTGTTTTGTTTGTGTTGAGTTTGAGGATTTCTTTATAGATCTTGGGTATCAGCCCTTTGTCTGTAGTGTCATTTGCAAATATCTTCTCCCATTCCATGGGTTGCCTCTTTGTTTTGTTGACTGTTTCCTTTGCTCTGCAGAAGCTTTTGATCTTGATGAAGTCCCAAAAGTTCATTTTCACTTTTGTTTCCTTTGCTTTTGTTTCAAGACATGGAGACATGTCTTGAAAGAAGTTGCTGTGGCTGATGTCGAAGAGGTTACTGCCTATGTTCTCCTCTAGGATTTTGATAGCTTCCTGCCTCATATTGAGGTCTTTTATCTATTTCGAGTTTGTCTTTGTGTATGGTGTAAGAGAATGGTGGAGTTCCATCCTTCTATCCATAGCTGTCCAATTTTCCCAGGACCATTTATTGAAGAGACTATCTTTTTTCCACTGTATATTTTTTCATGTGTTTTCAAAGATTATTCAACCATAAAATTGATGGTCCATATCTGGGCTCTCTACTCTGTTCCACTGGTCTATGTGTCTGTTTTTGTGCCAGCACCATGCTGTCTTGGTGATCACAGCTTTGTAGTAAAGCTTGAAATCAGGTAGCATGATGCCCCTGGTTTTGCTTTTTCTTTTTCAACACTCCCTTAACAATTTAGGGTCTCTTCTGGTTCCATACAAATTTTAGGATTGTTTGTTCCAGCTCTTTGAAAAGTTCCAGTGGGATTTTGATCGGGATGGCATTGAAAGTATAGATTGCTCTAGTTTAGGGTGGATACTTTTAGGTTAGGAAAAGGTTTTAAGAAATAAATTGAATTATTTGAATTGAAGACAGAACTAACAAAATATTCTTTCTGAGAGAGAAAGAGATAATGAGAAATAAAAATGTAGGTTCCTCTTATGGATATGCAATCTAGCCTTTTGAAAATTTTAATATGCATTCATGAAGGGAAATAATGCAAGAATATCAGATCAGAAAAAGTACTTGAGAGAGTGAAAGAGAGAAAGAGAAAGAGAGAGAGTTTGAGGTACCAAGAAAGTAGACTAAAAGCAATATAATAGTTATTCTCCCTAAAAATGTTTGAATTATTAATTTTGTATTCAGAAATATTTTCAGAGTATGTCTCTAAGAAAGGGTTTTCTATTAAATTCTATCTAGATAAGATATCACTTTCATTTAAATACAAAGCACACCACAGCACCCAAGACCTGGCTCATTTATGACATTCTGTTCAATTCTGAACATCCCTCACTTACCTAATCCATATAATTCCATTATACTTTTTCAATGAAATCAGTCTGGTCAAAGCATAATGAACTCTACCAACCCAAACCAATGAATTTAACAAAAAATTTTTTAATTTGATTTCATGAATGAAATGTTTTTTTTTTTTCCTTTCCTATGAATTGAATTAAATTCAATTTAGATCAGAAGTCAGACTAGTGCTGACCCATTTAGCTCCATTTCAGTTTCAGAGCAAGATCAGATATAGTACACAACATCCAAACCATTTAATTTGAATTTTATGCCTCCTTTTCATTAATTGTAGTTCAAAGTATACCCTCATTCTATAAATCTCACCCTTAATGATGCAAGAAACCTAAGGCTCTGGTGTTTCATAATCAATCCTTTCCTTTAGGTAAATCTTTAGGTTTTCATAATTGAAGCTTAAAACAAAAATCATTATTCATAGAGCTAAATTATCTGTTTTCTCAACAATCATTAATTGCTTGTTCCATTATTCACATCCTTTTGAGAATGAGGCAATATGCTAATTACTTTACAGTGTATTTGTAAATTAGGGGAAAAAACTGCATACAGAAGCTTTCAATCTAAGACAAAAAACAAAAACCAAGAAAACATTGTAGTATCCAATGGAGTACTAAATAGGTCACAAATGAAATATAAAAATGATTGATGTAAAAGATAGCAGAGACATCCACTCTGATAGAGTAAAAAATATTAACTTTCTTATAATCACTTCAAAGCAACAAAAGGAAAAAGAAGTAGACACAAAGATATTAAGAGACAATGAAACCACAAAATTCCAAAATAAATGGAAATGACATGGAGAAGTGGAGGCTGAGCAGTGGTATGCAAATAGAAGCAAAGCAAAAGAGACACTGCAATTGCAGGTTTCAGAGATAGCTAGGAATATATTTATTAGAAACCCAAATATATTTGAGATGAAAAACCTAAATCCCTTGTTTGGAAGAATGGGGACAAATGATTGTTCTAGAATTAGAATTCTCTCTATACTAGGGTAAGTTCTAAGAATCAGAGGAGTTATAGCTACTAAAGGGATTACAAACACAAACCACATTTGAAAAAAGCTATCGGTCATTGCAGTGGCAGGGAACAGGATAGATTTTTATATCTTGAATAAACTCCAGTTGCTTGTTTTTATTGGCTGGTAGGAGTAAAGTCTATCAGTTTCACCCTGAATAATAAATAGTCTTATCCTGAGTAATCTGTTATTCCTGTAAGACATGCACATGGTACTGGCTCCTTCCCCTTCAGAAGCTAGTTTCAAATAATTGACCCAGGAAAAACACTTATCCCTCAAAAATAAGAAATTGGAAAAAAACAGCAAAGGATCACATAAAGACATTAAGAGTCAAGAACAGATGAGATATAAAAAACAAATGTCATATAAGAAAAGAATCCCTAGGGGGGAAAAAAAAAAGAAAAGAACCCCTAGGAAAAAAATTTGTATAAAGTAAAGGACAATTAAAATGCATTGTTTTGCCAAGAATGGAATAAAGAAAAATAAATGAAAAAGAAAAGAAAAAATCACTTATATGAAGTAAGAATACATAGCAGAAATCTAAGAGCTTTTATAAAAGATGGAAATGTATGAGAAGGATATCAGACTTTTGCTATTTTGGTATTGAGGCATAGAAAAGTGGAAAACAAGAATTAAATTGTCACAGAAAGGAAAGTAAAGTACAAAAGATACTAAGGAAGATAATGTTGGAAACATACTAAGAAAAAAGGAAATCAGAAATGAAATGCAAATAAAATAAATAAAAAAGGAAAAATACAGGAAATGACACATAATTAAAAACAAACACTTATTATATACATAACTAAAGTCTCTAAACAAAATTTAAATAATAAAGCAGAACCAAAATTTTATATAACTTTTGTTTCTGAAATTAATGGAAAACTTTTAATCTACATTATAAATATAACATATTCCAGGAAACATTGATTCAGAATGACCATAAAACATATTCTAGAAAAAAAATTAGCTTTCACAGGTAAAAAAAAAAAAGCATTTTGGATAGTCACACAAAAAGATAAAATAATTTTTATTGGGAAAACTATAGAATAACCTAAGACTTTTGCAAAGCAATATCGGACACTTAAGTATAGTAGTGACATATCTACTGAATCAATAAAAAAAGAAAGTGAAACAGAACAAAATATATCTGAACTATTAGTTAAGCATAAAGTCAAAGGATATTAGTTTTAATTTTAACTCTTAAAAAAATATGCAATTACCAGTATTATTTATTGAATCTTGAGATAGATCAGCTTTATAATAATACAAATCATTTGCATTCATCAGTGCATTTCAAGGTCTTTATAAATGAGTTTCATTTATTTTTAACATCTTTATTGAGGCAAAACTGATATTTATTTATTTATTTTTATTTATTTATTTTTGATTTTTTTTAAAGATTTTATTTATTTATTTGACAAAGAGAAAGATCTCAAGTAGGCAGAGAGGCAGGGAGAGAAAGAGGGGAAGCAGGCTCCCTGCTAAGCAGAGAGCCTGATGGGAGGCTCGATCCCAGGACTCTGAGATCATGACCTGAGCTGAAGGCAGCGACTTAACCCACTAAGCCCCCAGGTGCCCCACAAAACTGAAACTTAAAACAACTGCACATACTTAAATTATACGATTTTATGAGTTTTGAACTATAAACTCTGATAAGGTAGAAATATTGTAAAAAACACAACAAAGGAAAAAAGAAAAAAGGTTAAAAAAGAGTAAGATGTGCTGACTTTCTTTAGTAGAGACAAAAATATTTTATGAGACTGATGTGCTGCCCACTGCACTAAGAAGGTGACAATATTTTAAACAAATCAGAGATTAAGATCTAAATATAGTTAACAGTTTAAATGTAAATAAAAATAAGTAATCAAATAGAATCAGGTGTTAATAAGAAATACAGGAATAGAAAAAGAGAATACTAATTCCATAATTTTGCATAATAGATATTTAATATATACTGAGTGTAAGTAAAAATTAAGAATATAATATAAAGCTTTTTTTAATTCAGTATTTTCAAATTAATTAAAATTGTTTTTCCTAATTATTAGAAGAAACTCATATGTACATCACAATAGGTGAATTGATTAATAAAAGCAAATAGGACCCAGAAACAGAACAATATAAGGATACTTGATTGATAATGATACTTCTTTTTTGTAAATTATGCTTGGATACTTGGATATTTATAAAGAAAAAAGTAAACAAACTTGATTCTTGCTTCATAATATCCACAAAAGACAATTCCAAGTAGATTCTAAACCTAAATGAGAAGGGAACAATAGATATCTAAAACTGTGTGTATATATATATGTATACACACACACACACATTTGGATTATATTAAACATTTGTGTTTATGAAGAACTATAAATAAGAGAAACAAGAGAAGGATGGAATTAGATTAAATATTTACAAAATAGAAAACCACAATCTACCCAGAATATATGAAGTCTTACAAATTACTAAGAAAAAGACTAGAGATTTCACTAGACACTTTTTAAAAGATTATGAAATTGCTCACAGACATTGAAAAAAATGCATAACTTTTTAATAATGAAGGAAATGAGCATTAACACCACAATGAGTTACTCCAACACAAAGACCAGCAAGTCACCAATTGAATGTCTAATAATATCAAGTATGGTGACAAAGTGAAACAATTTTATCTCTCTTTTAAACTCATTTTGCATTATTTACTAAAACTGGATGTGAAAATTGTTAATGAAAAAAAAACCTCATGATGTTGGTTTAGGCAATGATTTCTTGAATATGACACTAAAAAGCATAGGCAACAAAAGTAAAACTAGGTGGGATTGCAGCAGCCTTAAAAGCTTTCCCATAGCAAAGGAAAAATCAGCAAAGTGAAAAATCAACCTATACTTAAAAAAGAAAAAAAAAATGGGGCGCCTGGGTGGCTCAGTGGGTTAGGCCGCTGCCTTCGGCTCGGGTCATGATCTCAGGGTCCTGGGATCGAGTCCCACATCGGGCTCTCTGCTCAGCAGGGAGCCTTCTTCCCGCTCTCTCTCTCTGCCAGTCTCTCTACCTACCTGTGATCTCTCTCTGTCAAATAAATAAATAAAATCTTAAAAAAAAAAAAGAAAAAAGAAAAATCAACCTATAAAATGGGAGAAAATATTTGCAAAACATACATCCTGATTGGGTATTAATATTACACATACACACACGCACACACGCACAAGTTCCTACAACTCAATAGCAAAAACAAAATAAAAAAACAATTGTTAAAATGAGCAAAGGGCTTGACATTACTCTAAAGAAATCATACAAATGGCTAATGGATATAAACCTCCAAAAGTCCATAAAATTGTGGGCTTCTGTGATAATGAAATCTAAAACATCAACAGAGATTCAGTGATAAACCACATATAAGTTCGTAATGAAGTGAATGCCTGGGAAAGAAGTGGGACTAGTAGCTATTGACCTTATATCCATGATTACATAATTAAAAGTCACTTTATTTTATAAATAAAGAAATCACAATAGCTGATAAATATAGCAGATTATAAAATACTAATTAGAAATGAATATTAAGGAATTTTTGGTTAATTTATAATTATATGGCTTTTAGATATTAAAAATTCTTGCATTAAAAAAAAATCTTTCAAGTGTTCTTTTTTTCAACTCGTTCCCTGTGATGTCTTAACTTAGAATAACTTCTTATCTTGGTTGAAAACTGGACTGCTGTCTTAATTTTGATATCTGAGATCATAGGAGAGTTGTACTTCATTCATTTTTATTCAAATTTGTTAGACATGAATTTCTTTATCAAAATGTTGTCTCATTTATTCCAATACTAAGGTGCTTTTAGTTTACAAATCATGCATTCTTCATATTTGATTCCTGGAAAGCATCTTTAATCTGATTAATTTAATCGAGCTATTCCATGCCTCCTTGGCATATGATTCAAATTGTGATTGCAAAGGATAATAATAATAACACAACAACAACAACTAAGTGTCTCTAGTTTATCTAATTAACTGGAACAACTTCAGGAAGTTTGACAAGGTTGTATTCTTACCATTTATTTCCGTATGTGCTTCTTTCAAGAGTTGGAACCTAATTACCTAATTTTGGAAGTGGAATGGGAGATGACTAGGGGCTCCTTCTAATGAATAAAAGGTTGCAAAATGGGCATTCAATTTTGAAGACTAGATCATAAAAGGAATCATAGCTTCCATCGCATTCCAATGAGATACTAGCATTATCCTTTGAGGGCACATTGGTATTCCTCTGGAGGAGTACATGTATGAAGTCCATGTAGGAAAAACAACTTGCTATCCTGTGAGTGAGTCCACTTGGAGGTTGATCTTCCCGCCTTAGTCAAGCCTTCAGATGATTCCAGACTCCAAACTTCCAGTCTTCATCTGAGACCTCAGACATCAGACAACAGAAGCAAAGCATCCCTATTGAGTCCACTTGAAATTACTGATCCTATAGACACCAAGAGATAATAAATATTATTGTTGTTTTAAACCACTATTTTGGAATATTTTGTTATGCAAGAGTAGGTAATAAATACAAAATATATAGGCATTTCTTTTTTTTAAATATGCCATAAGGCTTATACTGTGATCTTATACTCCTTATTTATAACACAATGCCTTACCAATTTTGGAATAAGGGAATAATTTTATTACACTTACCTTGAGGTTATTCTGCAATTTTTCACATGCCTTTTTCCCAAGCCCATAAAGAACAAATCACCAATGAAGTATCACACTCTATAAGCAATTTTTGGAGGACTATATATCTGTTTCCTTTAGCAATAGGGAACTGATGATTCATGTTTTAACTACAGCATATAAATGTCTTAAAGCCTAGCTATTGGAAAATTATAGACCACAAATATGCAAATAAATACATGCTTGAGGGTTATGCAAACATCCACAACATATTAAATAGATAATAATTTATAATTAAAAATTTAAAAGTGAGCAAATGGAAATCAAGACCAAGTCAAAATATCACCAACAATGCATTCTTTTAGATCATATAATTTCTGCCTATCTGCACCGAAACATGCACTGATTCATTAAGTTACCATATTAGAACCTCAGTAACTTTGATAGTATACATGTAATTTAGGAATACTAAATTTCAGGGGCTTTGATAATTTATTTAATAGATTATTTGTATTAAGTCCATAGCTATATATAAAAATGAAAATTAATTCAAGTGTCTGTCATTTGTTAGTTTAAAAACTACTTGTCCCTTTAAAGTACTTTTGACAAATGAGCGAGGATCTTCAGAGTTCACATGCACCAGGACTCAATCTTGCCTTACCTTCAATTTTCTCCTTTCTCTTTTTTATCCTAAGCATTATGTAGCACCAAATATCTCTTCTCTGCTTCCATAGATAGATATTTTACAGAGAAGCCTCAGAAATCCTATGCCAGTATTCTCGATTTCTGCTTAACCAGGCAACACCCCTTCATGAATAGTATTTCAAGCTAAAACAGGAGATTTTGTGATAAGTGGCAATGTGGATGAACCTTGAGGACATTATGTTTAGTGAAATAAGCAAGTCACACACAAAGACAAATACTGCATGATTCCACTTATATGAGGTTTCTAAAATATTAAAATCTGGGCATTATGCCAAGTGAAATGTCAGGCAGAGAAAGACAAATACCATGTGATCTCACCTATATGTGAAATTAAAAACTAAGAAAAAATCACAACAACGACAATGAAACCTAGCTCACAGATAAAAACAGCAAATTGGTGGTTGCCAGGGGACGAAGGGTGGGGATTGGGGGAAGAGAAATGGATGAAAGAAGTTGAATGGTAGGGGTGCCTGGGTGGCTCAGTGGGTTAGACCTCTGCCTTCGGCTCAGGCCCTGATCTCAGAGTCCTGGGATCGAGTCTCGAGAGCAGTCTCTCTGCTCAGCGGGGGACCTGCTTCCTCCTCTCTCTCTGCCTAACTTTCTGCCTACTTGTGATCTCTCTCTGTCAAATAAATAAATAATATCTTAAAAAAAAAAGAAGTTGGAAGGTACGAAGTTGCAGTTATAAAATAATTAAGTAGGAGGAGATGTATCACATGGTGACTATAGTTAATACTGTATTGTATATTTGAAAGATGTTAAGAGAGTTGATTTTAAAAGTCCTCATTGGGCACCTCATCGGGCACCCTCATTGGGCACCAGCTGGTTAAGCCTCCACCTTCAGCTCATATCATGATTCCAGGATGGAGTGCTGTATCAGGCTCCCTGCTCAATGGGGAGTATGTTTCTCTTTCTCTGCCCCCCCTCCCCCGGCCACCACCATGCTATCTCTATCTCTCTCTAGCAAAATTAAATAAGTAAAACTTAAAAAAAAAAAAAGTCTTCATCACAGGAAAATCAAAATCTGTAACTATATATGGTGATATGTGTTAACTAGACTTATTTTGGTAATCACTTTGCAGTATATACAAATATTGAATCATTCCAATGTATACCTGCAATTAATATAGCGTTACATGTCAATTATACCTCAATAAGAAAAAAAAAAACAACCACTTCCTTAAGCTAAATAAATAAGTAAAAAAAAATAAAACAGAAAAATACATATACTCAGTATCAAAGAGTGGATTGGTGGTTGATAGGGGGTGGGGGTAGAAGGAAATGGGGAATTATTAGCCAAAGGGCACAAAGGGGAATTAGTAGTCAAAGGCATAAAGTTTTAGGTAAGTAAGGTGAGTAAATTCTAGACATCGTTTGTACAACTTGGTACCTATAATCAACAATAATATATTGTACATTTAAGATTTTTTTTAAGAGGATAGAAAAATGGGATTGCTATTCCTAGTGCTCTGCTCTAATATATCACAATAAACTGAGAAATCACAATACCTGAGTTAAAAAGTTTAAGTTCAGTTAAACTCAATAGGGGGCTTATTACATTTAAAGAGTAACACTTTCACAGTAGGTAAAATCTGGTTATTTCAGTGCTCATCGTATCTAATGATTGTTCATATCAACAACTTCATTTGCATTAAGTCTCTTAGTGTTACATGCAGTCCATTTCAAAATTTGATGCTCGAGGAGTTTAATTGTATTATTTCTCTCATAATTTTCATATACAATTCTCAGACACCAAGTAATAGTACAATACATAGGCACATTTTTGCATATCTCTTTTTGTTTTCTATGAGGGAATTATTAGTCAAAAATTTAAATATTTTTAAAGGATTTTGATGTGTACTACTGCATGACTCACTGGAGATGTCATAGAATCTTCCACGCTGTAAGTGTTAAAACAACCCCTGGAAATGTGGACAGAGAATTAAAAACTATTTTTCCTTTCTATATGTAGTCATATAAATTCAGATATTGTCTCCCTAGGACTTTTTACTCAAGTGCAAAGGAGCAATTTTTATTATAGATGCCTTCAAGTTTGGCGTTTAGGTCAAACGTATAAACGACTTTTAAAATGTATGAATAGGGTAACAATGAAGTCATCATTTTAAAAGGACTTCTAGGGGCACCTGGGTGGCTCAGCCAGTTAAGTGGCTGCCTTCAGTTCAGGTCATGATCCGAGGGTACTGGGATCCAGCCCCAGATCAGGTTTTGCTCTGTGGGGAGCCTGCTTTTCCCTCTCTCTCTGCCTGCTGCTTCCCCTGCTTGTGCTCTCTTGCTCTCTCTCTCAAATAAAGAAATAAAGTATTTTTAAAAAATGACTTTTAAAGTTTAAATTTTGCAGAACTACCCTACAACCCACCAATTGTACTACTAGTTATTTACCCAAAGAATATAAAAATACTGATTCAAAGGGACACATGCACCTTGATGTTTATAGAAATATTATTTACAATAGCAAAATTATGGAAGACAGCTCAAATGTCTATCAACTGATGAATGGATAAAGAAGATACACACACACACACACACACACACACACACACAAAATGGAATATTACTCAGCCATCAAAATAATGATATCTTGCATTTGCAATAATTTGGATGGAACTATAAGGTATTATGCTAAGCAAAATAAGAAAAAGACAAATACCATATGATTTCACTGTGGAATTTAAGAAAGAAAACAGATGAACATAGAAGAAAGGGAAAAAAGAGAGAGAGAGAAGAAAACCATAAGAGCCTCTTAACTACAGATAACAAACTATGGTTGATGGAGGGGATGGGGGGATGGGCTAAATGAGTGATGAGCATTAAGGAGAGCCCATGTTGTGTTGAGCTCTAGGTGTTATATGTGATGACTCACTAAATTCTACTCCTGAAACCAATATTACACCATATGTTAACTAATTAGAATTTAAATAGATTTTGAAAAAAAAAAAAGAAATAAAGTTTAATTTTGGACTGACTTGTCAAACCTCACTTTGGATATGTTTGTTATATTGATACTTGGTGTATATCACAAACACCATGACTTTATACTATACTCTTATACCTAAGATTACCTGTTTATTGTCTTATACCTATTTGCTTCTTTGTAGGACAATGTGGTCCTACAATACCATGTAGAAAAACTGCATTTTTTTCACAAGTCATGTCTCAGTGTTGTTCTCTGTTTTCAACATTTATCTATATGGTAGCATTATTAATTCAGGCCAGTTTGCTTTAAATGCTTGACCAGGCTGAATGTCTAAAAGGTTCTCATTTATTTCTCTGCTTATTACAGGTAAAGAATTAGGGGAAGAAGGGGCTTCTGTCTTGCACTGAGCCATGACTTCCTGAGAGGGAGTTAATTACTGTTTTCCTCAATGACTTTCAGTGAACTGCTTAAGTTGAATTTTCACATTTAGTAATGGACTCAAATTGAGAAATATAGATAGACCTAAAAAATGAATGTTTTTAAATATCAGGAGAAGGCATTCTTTAGGAACTGATTATTTTTAGGAATTGTATTGATAGGCATGGCCTCATTATATTTGAAACTTGGACAGCTTTCAGCAAGTTGTATGGGTTTTCCCAAAGATTCACTGAGCAAATTTTTAGTGCCCACTCTGTGCAAGTACTAAACCAATAGGGCTTTAATGTATTAGACTGAAACTTAGAGTACTCATCTAAGATAACATGTTAACTTTTTTATTCACTCGTTCATGCATGTATTTATTCAGTATGTATTTGGTCTGAAGACTTACGATGGGTCTCATGGAAAAAGCAGTGACTATGACAGTGACCTTGACATAACTGAGCTTCTGATTAACTTTCTCTTATAGACAAGACTGAGTTCAATGTCCTTTAATGTGGTCCTACAATACCTTGGACTTAAATGGTTAGCAGAAATTATCGTCCTGTATTTTAATTCTAAGCACCAGGAGGTAGATGCTGTACATTATTGGCAATATTAACATTAACAGGTAATATTTCCTGAGCAACTAACTGATTTTTTATTTTTTATGTTAAGAGTTTTAATTTATTTTAATCATTTACCATGATATCTCTAAAAAGTGGTCTTTGCTGAATGAAGTAAAATAGCCTTCTAAGGCTATTTTAGTTGTTCAAGAGAGAAAGCCAGAGGCCCTGAATTAAATGGTGTCAAAATTTCAGTAGAATAGGAAGGGCATGATGACCCATTTAATATGGCACAAGTAAAGAAAAAATTATGTGGAAAACAAATCATAGATTTCAAGTTTGGACAACTAGGTAGTGGTTTTGCCCTTACAAACAGGGATATTGAAATAAGACCCTATGAGATAAAAGTTAAAGAAAAAAAAGATGGACAACCAGGTAGAGATGATAAGTACACAAGTGGATATTCAGATTGGAAAAGCTGAAGAGAGCTGTCACTCAAAATAAGGGGATTTTTAGAATCATAAGCATATACAATAGGCAATTATATAAAAATACCAAAATTAGTCTTACAATAAAATTATTTAACTTGTGTGAATTTAAATATGTATGTTTGTCTCAAACCAAAATTAGAGAGATAATATTTCAGTTTTGCCAATATCCTAGAGATAATGTGCACAGGTGACATAAGTGAAATAATCAGTCTTAATATTTTCATATTTTTTCTTCACTAGTATGTTGCTCTGCTGAGTGATTCTGTCTTTGAATAAATACAGAATTTGTTTTACATGATTCCTTAATGGAAAAAAAAAATCCTTCATTTTATGTTTAAAAAAGGAGAGATACTGAAGGAGAGCCTGTTTCTGGGATAAAATGGCAGGTAGAATGTAAGCCTCCAGTGTGACTTTCCTAAAAGATTTCCAAGGAAAATTTCTATCATACCCAATTCTCAGTGTACCCAATCATTTTATCATTTTAATATTACTTGAGAGTTAATTTGGTCATAAGTAGTAAATTCTCAGCTTTACTTTGTGATAAATTCTAAGACAAAGATCTCAAAACTGTTGTAGGGGAGGAAATAATGTGACTCAATGGGAAATATTCAAGAGAGGTCAAACTAATAATCTACCCTCTAAAGGATATACATTCTTTTTATTTCTCCCAGCAATTTCTACTGACTCTTCTTTGAGATGTATCCAGAATCTGACAACTCAACCTCAGCTTGTATTTCAACCTTTCTCAGGCCAGCACCATCTTTCTTCTGGATTATTGAAATTCCCTTTTAAATGCTTTCCTTGCTTCTCTTGCTCCCCTATAGCCTGGTCTTCATGGAGTAGCCTGAATGATCTACAGAAAGCATAAATCAGTTAATGTCAGTCTTCTGCTCAAAACTCTCTGAAATCTGCTTGTAGTAAAAGCTGGAATTTGTCCAGGGTTTAGAAGACCCTTCACCATAGAGCCTATATCAGTGTTCTTTTCATCTATTAATCCTTACTGTTCAGTTTGCTCCACCATGATGGATCTGTTACCATTTTCAAACACACCAGTCACACCCTAGCTGGGGATCTTTGAGGTTGCTCTTTTTCCTGCTTTGGAGAGAGGTCTTCCCCAAGGTATGCTCATGTCCCACTACCTATCCTCCCTCCTTGTTTTATATTTCTGACATAATAGGTATTATTTTTTTAATCTATTTTCACAATTTCAATTAGACCATAAGATTCATCCAATTAAAGCATGCTATTCAGTGTGTTTTATTATTTTTGCAGAGTTGTTCAATCATCACCACAATCTACTCTTAGAGCATTTCTTAATGTCAAAATGAAACCCCTCCCCCATTAGCAGTCACTATCTATTCTCCCCTCCCCAGTTGTAGACGGTCATTCATTTACTTTTTTTGTCTCTATACATTTGCCTATTCAGCACCTGTGCTGTAAAAAGGAATAAAAAATATGTAATCTTTTGTGACTGGCTTCTCTCATTTACTATAAACTTTCTAATACTGTTTATCCAATTTGGAGCATGTGTAAGTAGTTCCTTATATTTTATTCCTGAATTATATTTCTTTTATGGATATAAGACTTTAAAAAAAATTTTTTTGTCAGTTGATGGTTTATCATTTCAGTTGTATCCACTTTTTCATGTTATGAATAATGCTGCTGTAATATACCCATAGAAGTTGTTGAGTGGACATCATAATGTGTATTTTATTTATGTATTTGTGTCCTGCCTGGCTCCATCGGTAAGAAGGTAAGCTCCATGAGGACAGACTTATCAGTTCTATTCACCTTTTAATCTCCAATGATGAGAAAACCAACTAGCACATAGCATTTTGTCAGTAACTATTTACTGAATTTTAAAAAATGAATGAAGGAGTGAATGAATATTAGTAAAAATCCAACAAGCGAGGCATAGAATTCAAGGTGATCACAGCTTATTCTCAGACATTTGAGAGAGAGAATGGACTGTGTGATAAGGTCATAAATGTCTCACATCTCATCTTACATAAGCCAAAAAATATATATATAGTTTATATTTAGTATGACTGATCTGCTCTTCCCTACTTAACACCGGGTGGGTGGTGGGGGTGGGCAGCAATGACAAAAGGATTTTACTTTCATCCCAGTCTTTTCCTCTAATTTAAATAATCTTTTTTATTTTTTTTAATTTTATTTAAGATTTTTTATTTATTTATTTGACAGAGAGAGATCACAAGTAGGCAGAGAGGCAGGCAGAGAGAGAGAGAGGAGGAAGCAGGCTCCCTGCTGAGCAGAGAGCCCGATGCGGGACTGGATCCCAGGACCCTGAGATTATGACCTGAGCCAAAGGCAGCGGCTTAACCCACTGAGCCACCCAGGCACCCCATTCATTCATTTTTTTAAAAAGATTTTATTTATTTTTCGGAGAAAGAGAGCACAAGTGAGCACACAAGCAGCGGGGGGTGTGGCAGGCAGAGGAAAAAGCAGACTCCCTGCTGACCAAGGAGCCTGATATGGAATTCAATCCCAGGATCTCAGGATCATGACTTGAGCCTAAGGCAGATGCTTGGCCTACTGAGCCACCTAAGCATCCTGAAAATTCTGTTATCTAAAATATATAAACAGACTTTTAGGGGGAAAATAGTCAACTATGCTCCTTTGTTATTTGGTCAATATTCTGATTTAATACAAAAATACCTTTATATGTACAAGATATTAATTTAATTAAAAATGGAAATGTGGATGTATCTTTTTTTTTTTTTAATTTGCCACTAACTGTTATTTCCTGAAGGTTGGTTTTACCGTAAGGTAGAACAAGAAAGGCACCAACTACGTCCGCTCATTTTTATTCAGCTTCCACAGATAATTCATCTTCTGTATGAAGACATGATCATGACAGAGTATTCTAGCCTCTTCCAAGGCTGGGATTTAGTCAGGCTTACAGCTATCTTTGCACCAGCCTGCCAAACTAGGTAGAAAAGCATGGATGGAAAAAGGAAATCCAGGGCTTGTTTCCTCAAGTTCCCTCTGATTAGAAGGGAATAGACCTGAATGATTGGTCATTTGCCTAATTCCCTGAAGCAGTAAAAAAGATTCTAAAAAAGATTCTTTATCAGTTTTAGCAGGGTATTTTTTTCTTTTTTTAGTGGAGTCTTTTGGGTTTTCTATATAGAGTATCATGTCATCTGCAAATAATGAAAGTTTTATTTCTTCCTTGCCAATTTGGATGCCTTTTATTTCTTTCTGTCTTTTGGCTGCTTTGGCTATGCATGTCTGATTGTTGTGGTTAAAACAATAAACAAATTTAGTAAATTCACAGAATATAAAGTCAATGTACAGAATTTTGTTGCATTTCTATACACTAATAATAAAGCAACAGAAAGAGAAATTAAGGAATCTCCATTTACAATTGTGCACAAAAGGTAAGATAGCTAAATAAACAAATAAAATCTTAAAAAAGAAAATACGGTTAGCTATCTGGATTCATATTTAAGAGTACTTACTTTGGCAGCAGATAGCTCTGAGATCCACCCCACCACTAACTGATCATGTGCTTTTGGACCTCTCTTACCTTTCATTTCCTCCCCTATGGAACTGGCCTAAAAAGATTCCTTGCTGGTTGTGGGTTTTTTTTTTTTTTTTCTTTCTTTCTAATTCTAGTTTCTTTTCATTCAGTTGGTAAGGAGTTCATGTATTTAAACTCCTTGAGTCTGTGTATTAATTTGTTAAATGGGAATATTAATAGTTCATACCTCACAGGGTTACTGCGAAGATTAGATATTAAATTATTTCAGTTCCTGGTAGACAGTAGAGAACTGAATTAATGTTGGCTATTGTTAACAGAACGCTGCTTACTATTATCACAATGGAAATTTCCAGTCTGATATTTCTGCTTACTCTCTTTTTGTATGAAAGACTGTGCAAAAATACAAATTGGACTTCCAGGTTGGGTCTATAGTGGTGAGGGATTGTTACCAGTCATATGCCAAAAAGAAAAAAAGAGAATCATTCGTTCCATGCATTTCCAAATAGCAGTTTAATTTCATCAGATTTTCCATTCTGTTTTATTTTGTGTAGAAATCTTGAATTCAATATTAGCATTAAGGATTTGAGGCCAAATTGTTTTCTCTACAAGTTGCCAAAAGAACCAATCAACAGAGCAAATGTAGATAGACCATCATTCATATTGACTGGATGTCTAACATCTGTTCCATGGGACTCTGTTCAAGGCAATTATGAAGTGAGGAGCAGCCCAACCAAAAATATTTTGACAGTGACTCCTTAGCTGAAGACTGAATTCATGTGCTTCTGTATAAAATGTGAGCTTGGCTGAAGGATGCCATACTATCCACCTGAAAACTAATGACATCATCATCATACTGAATATATTAACCAGTTCACTGACAGACTAAAAATTTATCAGATATTGAGAAAGGACAAGAAGAAAAATGTGGTCACCAGCGCTTTAGGAGATTAGAACACAAGCAAACCCTGTATTTATAATTTGTGAGCAAATCTATAAATTCTGTGAAACAAACTAGCAAACCCTACAACCATCAATGAGTAAAATCAATAATATAAAGAACAAGAAAGGAGAGACAGCTTTGTGGAAAACAGTAAAAGAGGGGATAAAAAAGACGAGATTATTTCTTGTGAGAAAAAGTTCTGTACATTTTCAAGATTTCCCTAAATTTCACTCATTGTATAATCAAAGGCTCCACTACCGGTAAAAACAGGAACCAAATAGAAATTTAAATATGAGTAAGGATTGAACTAGTATCTGTATTTAAGTGTATATCCTGTGTGAATTATAATTATAGTTTTAACAGAACCTCCTCTTCAAACTCTGAATAATGTCTTCATATTTAACTACTTGTTGAAATTAACAATACTAATATATTTTGTTGCATCATATTATATTATACTGTGTTATAAGTTCTTGTTTTTAAAAACTTCTTGAACACGTATGTGGATGCTAGTTTTTCCCCTTGTCTCAAGTTGGTAATTATTCTCAGGAGCTTGCTGGACATGTTGACAAACCATTACTCCCTTTTTGATAAGAGGCTATCCAGCTCAGCAGAGAATACTTATTTCGGTTGGCTTGTAATTAATTACTATTTATTTACACTTCAATTTCCCATGATTTTCATAACAACTTCATAAAAATATCAGTAATCAAAATTCATGCAGCATGTGGAGTCATGTTCTGTTTTGGCTGAAATTCAGTGTTTACATGTCATAATAAATAGCTCTGCCAAATTGTTACCAGCCTGCAAGGTATATTTTTAGATCCTTCATCCAAGGAGATTTTAAAACAAAATCAAACAGCTTCTGGGTACATTCATCAGTGTTTTCCCACCAAACTATATTGAGTACCAAGAGCAAAGGGAATCGATCTCTTAGCTCCAGGCAACATGTGGTTATCACTAGGGTACAACATGAAGCTTGAAGTCGCCTTCAGCTTATCACTGTCCCTCTCTCTGCCTGCTGCTGTAATACCATAAAGGGCTAGAGAGGCAGCAGTAAAAAGTACAGCCCTGGATAATAGAGGAAAACATACTGTTCTCTTTATGTTTGTTAATAGGGCATGACAATTGTTCCCAAACTGCCTGGGAGCCATTGTGCCTTGCTACTCTGGAGTGTGACAGCTGATACAGTGAAGGACATAGTTACTCAGTGAATGCAAGCAAGGCATTTCCCCTACCCATGAGATGCCAAATGCTTGGAGCACTCATGGGCTTTGGAAAACCTTATAGGGATTTTCTTAGGTAGGCAAATAAAATGAGTTAATTTAACCCCATTTATTTAAAGTAGGTCAAAAGATGGATTATTCCATTTGGACTTGGAAATGAGATTACATTTTGGAGGCTATAATCGTCCTATGAAATGATGCAAAGCAAGGAGTTTGTTTCATATAATAAACAGAGGCAGGAATATTAATCAAAACAACCTTCGGTAATTAATATAACTTTATAGACATTTGTGGTTTCCCAAGCCCTTGTTAAATTCTCTCATTTAGTTATGTAATTGTCATAACACTGTGAGATAAATGTTACTATAGTTCCTCTGTTATAGGTGGGAAAAGGATACTCAGTGAGGCTAATTAATTTGCATACGATTACAGAGGTAAAAATTGGAATAATAAGAACTCGAAACCTGATATACAGTGCTTAGAGAAAAAAAACATGCTTTCTCTTAGACTCTGTTACTTTTTAAGGTAATAGCAATAGTAGCTACAATTGAGAGCTTACTAGATATCAAAAATTGTACCAAGCTCTCCACATGTATTATTTCATTTAATCCTTACTATGTCCTTTTAGAAAGAAATGAGAAAACCTTGTTATACTAAATTACTAAAGAATACACATTCTGGCAATGGCTTATTAGAGTAGCCTAAGTAGATACTAGGCTAGACATTTTCCCTTTTAAGATGGCAACACTAGGAAATTAACCACAACAATTTTTCAACTTAAGGGAATAGTTATAGTAATTTTATGGCATATAATAAGTTTTTTCCTTTAAATAGGAAAAGAATATAACTATTTGAATATAATTGTAAGGTAAATTTTATACAGTGAATTGTATTCTTCTAATGAATATATTTTTCCAAATAAGCTGTGGTTTTAGATGCATTCTATTCCAGTAAAAAGGGATTCTTGCAATAACTATTAAACAGTATAAGAATATGTTTTTTTTTTCTTTACTGTTTCTAAATTTGCTACTTGTTCAAGAATTGTGGACATCACAAATTTGTAAATTTTGAAGAATGCTAATGCTTTGTGCAAAGTATGTAGGAAATAAATCACTCTCACACTCTCCTGATGGAAATGGAAGTTGGCACAAATGTTCTAAATCAGTGCCATGTGCTAAAATCTAATATAAAAACATCTTTTTTTAATTTACCATGAGAAAATAATTTGCTTAATATACAAATATTTGAAAGGTAAACAAATTTAAAAAGGTACCAACAAAGGGCATTGTGATGGTCGATATTATGTGTCAATTTACTATAGCTTCCAGTTAGTCAATCAAACACAGATCTAAGTGTTGCTCTGAAGATATTTTGTAGCTCTGATTAAAGTCCATAATCTTTTTACTGTATTTAAGTAAGGGAGATTATCATAAGCCTGAGATGATCATGTGAAAGACCTTAGAAGCAGAATTGAAACTTTCCCAAGGAAGAAGAAATTTCACCTGCAAATAGCTTCAGTTCATGCCTGAGAGTTTCAACCTACCCTCTTTGACAGCTCACCCCACAGGTTTCAGACTTGCCTTGCCAGCTCCCACAATCGTGTAAGCCAATTACTCACAATAAATCTGCTAATATGTATACCTAGGAATAAACCTAACCAAAGAAGTGAAAGACCTATACTCTGAAAACTATAAAACACACAAAGATGACAGAAACTGAAGAAATAGAAGACAACCCAAAGAAATGGAAAGACATTCCATGCTCATGGATTAGGAGAACAAATGTTGGTAAAATGCCTATTCTACCCAAAGCAATCTGCACATTTAATGCAATCTCTATCAAAATAGCAATGGTTGGGGTTCCTGTGTAGCTCAGTTGGTTAAGCACTTGACTCTTGATCTCATTTCAGGTTTTGATCTCAGGGTTTTTCACAGAACTAGAACAGACAAACTTAAAATTTTGTAGATTTTTTTTTTTATCAAATTGAGGAGTTTTCCTCCTAGTTTACTAATAAATGTTTTGTTTTCCTTTTTTTCCAAAATCATAAATGAATTTTGGACAATGTCAAATGTTTTTTCTACATCTATTGATATGATTATGTGATTTTTTTTCTTTGTTAGTCTATTGATGTGACATGAATTAACTAATTCATTTTGGAATGTTAAATTAATTCACACACCTGGGATAAATCTTACTTGGTCATGGTGTATAAATCTCTTATTCATTTTGGATTTCATTTGCTAATATTTTGTTGAAAACTCTTGCATCTATACTTATGAGATATTGGTTTGCAGTTTGCTTGTAGTGTTTTTGTGTGGTTTTGGTATTAGGGTAATTCTGGCCTCATAAAGTGAGTTAGAAAGTATTCTCTCTGCTTCTGTTCTTTGAAAGAGATTGTAGATAATTGATATAATTTTTATTCTATCAATAGAATAAATATAAATATATATAAAATAAATATAAAATAGAATACTTACTCCTTAAACATTTGTAGAATTCACTAATGAATACATCTGGACCTCGAGTTTCCTGTTTTGGCCTGTTATTAATTATTAATTTAATTTCTTTAGTTGATATAAGCATATTTGGATTGTCAGTTTCTTCTTGTGTGCATTTTTGGTGATTTCAAGGAATTGATCCAGTTCAGTCAAGTTATCAAAGTTTGGGGCATAAATTTGTTCATAGTATTCTTTTATTATCGTTTCAATGTCTATAGGATCTGTACTGATGTTCTCTTTTTCATTTCTGATATTATTAACTTGTGTTGTCTTAGTCTGACTAGAGTGTCATCCATTTTATTGATCTTTTAAAAATTTTATTGATTTTTTAAAATATTTATAGATTCAAAGACCTTATTGGATATATCTATGTTTTGCAAATTATTTCTTCCAGAACTTGTCTTTGTAGTGCCCATCTTTAAATTTCCATTCTCTGGTGAAATTTCTTATTTAATTTTTTATTTTTTATAAACATAGATTTTTATCCCCAGGGGTACAGGTCTGTGAATCACCAGGTTTACACACTTCACAGCACTCACCAAAGCACATACCCTCCCCAATGTCCATAATCCCACCCCCTTCTCCCAAACCCCCTCCCCCCAGCAACCCTCAGTTTGTTTTGTGAGATTAAGAGTCTCTTATGGTTTGTCTCCCTCCCAATCCCATCTTGTTTCATTTATTCTTCTCCTACCCACATAAGCCCCCATGTTGCATCACCACTTCCTCATATCAGGGAGATCATATGATAGTTGTCTTTCTCTGCTTGACTTATTTCGCTAAGCATGATACGCTCTAGTTCCATCCATGTTGTCGCAAATGGCAAGATTTCATTTCTTTTGATGGCTGCATAGTATTCCATTGTGTATATATACCACATCTTCTTGATCCATTCATCTGTTGATGTACATCTAGGTTCTTTCCATAGTTTGGCTATTGTGGACATTGCTGCTATAAACATTCGGGTGCACGTGCCCCTTTGGATCACTATGTTTGTATCTTTAGGGTAAATACTCAATAGTGCAATTGTTGGGTCATAGGGCAGTTCTATTTTCAACATTTTGAGGAACCTCCATGCTGTTTTCCAGAGTGTCTGCACCAGCTTGCATTCCCACCAACAGTGTAGGAGGGTTCCCCTTTCTCCGCATCCTCGCCAGCATCTGTCATTTCCTGACTTGTTGATTTTAGCCATTCTGACTGGTGTGAGGTGATATCTCATTGTGGTTTTGATTTGTATTTCCCTGATGCCGAGTGATATGGAGCACTTTTTCATGTGTCTGTTGGCCATCTGGATGTCTTCTTTGCAGAAATGTCTGCTCATGTCCTCTGCCCATTTCTTGATTGGATTATTTGTTCTTTGGGTGTTGAGTTTGCTAAGTTCTTTATAGATTCTGGACACTAGTCCTTTATCTGATATGTCGTTTGCAAATATCTTCTCCCATTCTGTCAGTTGTCTTTTGATTTTGTTAACTGTTCCTTTTGCTGTGCAAAAGCTTTTGATCTTGATTAAATCCCAATAGTTCATTTTTGCCCTTGCTTCCCTTGCCTTTGGCGTTGTTCCTAGGAAGATGTTGCTGCGGCTGAAGTCGAAGAGGTTGCTGCCTGTGTTCTCCTCAAGGATTTTGATGGATTCCTTTCGCACATTGAGGTCCTTCATCCATTTTGAGTCTATTTTTGTGTGTGGTGTAAGGAAATGGTCCAATTTCATTTTTCTGCATGTGGCTGTCCAATATTCCCAGCACCATTTATTGAAGAGGCTGTCTTTTTTCCATTGGACATTCTTTCCTGCTTGTCGAAGATTAGTTGACTGTAGAGTTGAGGGTCTATTTCTGGGCTCTCTATTCTGTTCCATTGATCTATGTGTCTGTTTTTGTGCCAGTACCATGCTGTCTTAATGATAACAGCTTTGTAATAGAGCTTGAAGTCCGGAATTGTGATGCCACCAACGTTGGCTTTCTTTTTCAATATCCCTTTGGTTATTCGAGGTCTTTTCTGGTTCCATATAAATTTTAGAATTATTTGTTCCATTTCTTTGAAAAAGATGGATGGTACTTTGATAGGAATTGCATTAAATGTGTAGATTGCTTTAGGTAGCATAGACATTTTCATAATATATATTCTTCCAATCCAGGAGCATGGAACATTTTTCCATTTCTTTGTGTCTTCCTCAATTTCTTTCATGAGTGCTTTATAGTTTTCTGAGTATAGATTCTTTGCCTCTTTGGTTAGGTTTATTCCTAGGTATATTATGATTTTGGGTGCAATTGTAAATGGGATTGACTCCTTAATTTCTCTTTCTTCTGTCTTGCTGTTGGTGTAGAGAAATGCAACTGATTTCTGTGCATTGATTTTATATCCTGACACTTTACTGAATTCCTGTATACGTTCTAGCAGTTTTGGAGTGGAGTCTTTTGGGTTTTCCACATATAGTATCATATCATCTGCGAAGAGTGATAATTTGACTTCTTCTTTGCCGATTTGGATGCCTTTAATTTTTTTTTGTTGTCTGATTGCTGAGGCTAGAACCTCCAGTACTATGTTGAATACCAGTGGTGATAATGGACATCCGTGCCGTGTTCCTGACCTTAGCGGAAAAGCTTTCAGTTTTTCTCCATTGAGAATGATATTTGCGGTGGGTTTTTCATAGATGGCTTTGATGATATTGAGGTATGTGCCCTCTATCCCTACACTTTGAAGAGTTTTGATCAGGAAGGGATGCTGTACTTTGTCAAATGCTTTTTCAGCATCTATTGAGAGTATCATATGGTTCTTGTTCTTTCTTTTATTGATGTGTTGTATCACATTGACTGATTTGCGGATGTTGAACCTACCTTGCAGTCCTGGAATAAATCCCACCAGGTCGTGGTGAATAATCTTTTTAATGTACTGTTGAATCCTATTGGCTAGTATTTTGTTGAGTATTTTCACATCTGTGTTCATCAAGGATATTGATCTATAGCTCTCTTTTTTGATGGGATCCTTGTCTGGTTTTGGGATCAAGGTGATGCTGGCCTCATAAAATGAGTTTGGACATTTTACTTCCATTTCTATTTTTTGGAACAGTTTCAGGAGAATAAAATTAGTTCTTCTTTAAATGTTTGGTAGAATTCCCCCGGAAAGCCGTCTGGCCCTGGGCTTTTGTTTGTTTGGAGATTTTTAATGACTGTTTCAATCTCCTTACTGGTTATGGGTCTGTTCAGGCTTTCTATTTCTTCCTGGTTCAGTTGTGGTAGTTTATATGTTTCTAGGAATGCATCCATTTCTTCCAGATTGTCACATTTATTGGCGTAGAGTTGCTCATAGTATGTTCTTATAATAGTTTGTATTTCTTTGGTGTTAGTTGTGATCTCTCCTCTTTAATTCATGATTTTAATTATTTGGGTCCTTTCTCTTTTCTTTTTGATAAGTCGGGACAGGGGTTTATCAATTTTATTAATTCTTTCAAAGAACCAGCTCCTAGTTTCGTTGATTTGTTCTACTGTTTTTTTGGTTTCTATTTCATTGATTTCTGCTCTGATCTTTATGATTTCTCTTCTCCTGCTGGGCTTAGGGTTTCTTTCTTCAGCTCCTTTAGGTGTAGGGTTAAGTTGTGTACCTGAGACCTTTCTTGTTTCTTAAGAAAGGCTTGTACGGCTATATATTTTCCTCTCAGGACTGCCTTTGTTGTGTCCCACAGATTTTGAACCGTTGTATTTTCATTATCATTTGTTTCCATGATTTTTTTCAATTCTTCTTTAATTTCCCGGTTGACCCATTCATTCTTTAGAAGGATGCTGTTTAGTCTCCATGTATTTGGGTTCTTTCCAAACTTCCTCTTGTGGTTGAGTTCTAGCTTTAGAGCATTGTGGTCTGAAAATATGCAGGGAATGATCCCAATCTTTTGATACCGGTTGAGTCCTGATTTAGGACCGAGGATGTGATCTATTCTGGAGAATGTTCCATGTGCACTAGAGAAGAATGTGTATTCTGTTGCTTTGGGATGAAATGTTCTGAATATATCTGTGATGTCCATCTGGTCCAGTGTGTCGTTTAAGGCCTTTATTTCCTTGCTGATCTTCTGCTTGGATGATCTGTACATTTCAGTGAGGGGAGTGTTAAAGTCCCCTACTATTATTGTATGATTGTTGATGTGTTTCTTTGATTTTGTTATTAATTGGTTTATATAGTTGCCTGCTCCCACGTTGGGGGCATAGATATTTAAAATTGTTAAATCTTCTTGTTGGACAGACCCTTTGAGTATGATATAGTGTCCTTCCTCATCCCTTATTATAGTCTTTGGCTTAAAATCTAATTGATCTGATAAAAGGATTGCCACTCCTGCTTTCTTCTGATGTCCATTAGCATGGTAAATTCTTTTTCACCCCCTCACTTTAAATGTGGAGGTGTTTTCGGGCTTAAAATGAGTTTCTTGAAGGCAACATATAGATAGGTTTTGTTTTTTTATCCATTCTGATACCCTGTGTCTTTTGACAGGGGCATTTAGCCCATTAACATTCAGGGTAACTATTGAGAGATATGAATTTAGGGCCATTGTATTGCCTGTAAGGTGACTGTTACTGTATATGGTCTCTTTTCCTTTCTGATCTACCACTTGTAGGCTCTCTCTTTGCTTAGAGGACTCCTTTCAATATTTCCTGTAGAGCTGGTTTTGTGTTTGCAAATTCTTTTAGTTTTTGTTTGTCCTGGAAGCTTTTAATCTCTCCTTCTATTTTCAATGATAGCCTAGCTGGATATAGTATTCTTGGCTGCATGTTTTTCTCGTTTAGTGCTCTGAAAATATCATGCCAGCTCTTTCTGGCCTGCCAGGTCTCTGTGGATAAGTCAGCTGCCCATCTAATATTTTTACCATTGTATGTTACAGACTTCTTTTCCCGGGCTGCTTTCAGGATTTTCTCTTTGTCACTGAGACTTGTAAATTTTACTATTAGGTGATGGGGTGTGGGCCTATTCTTATTGATTTTGAGGGGCGTTCTCTGAACCTCTTGAATTTTGATGCTCATTCCCTTTGCCATATTGGGGAAATTCTCCCCAATAATTCTCTCCAGTATACCTTCTGCTCCCCTCTCTCTTTCTTCTTCTTCTGGAATCCCAATTATTCTAATGTTTTTTCGTCTTATGGTGTCACTTATCTCTCGAATTCTCCCCTCGTGGTCCAGTAGCTGTTTGTCCCTCTTTTGCTCAGCTTCTTTATTCTATGTCATTTGGTCTTCTATATCACTAATTCTTTCTTCTGCCTCATTTATCCTAGCAGTGAGAGCCTCCATTTTTTATTGCACCTCATTAATAGCTTTTTAAAATTTCAACTTGGTTAGACTGTAGTTCTTTTATTTCTCCAGAAAGGGCTTTTATATCTCCTGAGAGGGTTTCTCTAATATCTTCCATGCCTTTTTCGAGCCCGGCTAGAACCTTGAGAATTGTCATTCTGAACTCTAGATCTGACATATTACCAATGTCTGTATTGATTAGGTCCCTAGCCTTCGGTACTGCCTCTTGTTCTTTTTTTTGTGTTGAATTTTTCCTTCTTGTCATTTTGTCCAGATAAGAGTATATGAAGGAGCAAGTAAAATACTAAAAGGGTGGCAACAACCCCAGGAAAATATGCTTTAACCAAATTAGAAGAGATCCCAAATCGTGAGTGGGGAGAAAGGGGATAAAAAGAGGTTCAACAAGGAAGAAAGAAAAAAAAAAGAAAAAAAAAGAAAAAAGAAAAAAAAATAAAAGAATTTTAAAAAAAGAAAACAAATAAGAAAAATATAAAAAAGAAAAAAAATATATATATATTAGATAAACTAGTTAAAAAACGTTAAAAAAGAAAAAGGTAAAAGTTAAAAAAAAAAATTTAACCAGAAGGCGAGAAAAAAAAAAAAAAAGCAAAAAATGAAAAAGAAAAAAATTTAAATTAACTGCAAGACTAAAAAAAAATCACAGGGAAAAAGCCATGAGTTCTGTGCTTTGCTTTCTCCTTCTCTGGAATTCTGCTGCTCTCCTTGGTATTGAAACCGTACTCCTTGGTAGGTGAACTTGGTCTTGGCTGGATTTCTTGTTGATCTTCTGGGGGAGGGGCCTATTGTAGTGATTCTCAAGTGTCTTTGCCCCAGGCGGAATTGCACTGCCCTTAGCAGGGTCCGGGGTGAGTAATCTGCTCGGGTTTGCTTTCAGGAGCTTTTGTTCCCTGAGCACTTTCTGTAGAGTTCCGGAGGACGGGAATACAAATGGCGGCCTCCTGGTCTCCGGCCCGGAGGAGCTGAGAGCCCAGGGCCCCACTCCTCAGTGCGCCCTCAGAGAACAGCGCCCAGTCACTCCCGTCTGCCTGACCTCTGGCCGCGCTCCGAGCTCACCAAGCCTGCGACTGGTTCAAGGTAACCCCGAGCTGCGAGCTTTTGTCGGCTCTGTCTCTGTAGCCGGCTTTCCCGTTCCAATACCCGCAAGCTCTGCGACACTCAGACACCCCCAATCCTTCTGTGACCCTGCGGGACCTGAGGCCACGCTGACCCCGCGTGGGCTTTGCCCCGGTTTAGCCTCTGGAGCGATGTCCCTCAGCGGAACAGACTTTTAAAAGTCCTGATTTTGTGCGCCGTTGCTCTGCCACTTGCCAGGAGCCGGCCCCTCCCCCCGGGGTCTATCTTCCCGTCGCTTTGGATTCACTTCTCCGCCGGTCCTACCTTTCAGAAAGTGGTTGTTTTTCTGTTTCCAGAATTGCTGTTCTTCTTCTCTTCGATCTGCCAATGGATTTTCAGGTGTTTGCAATCTTTAGATAAGCTATCTAGCTGATCTCTGGCTAGCTGAAGTAGTCTCAGCCTGCTACTTCTCTGCCATCTTGACTCCTCCCCCGAAATTTCTTATTTAATCATGTGTGTTTATCTTCACTAGAATCTTTAACATATTACATATAGTTATTTCAAATTTTCTAAGTTCTATAACATATTTAAGAGTTATTCTGATTATTGCTTTTTTTTCTTCATAACCTTTTTGTCCCCTCCCCATAATTAGGACTTTAATCCCTATCCTATATTGTACTTTCTTCAGCTACAGTGAATATCTATCACTGTTGTCAGACAAATTCTTTGAAATTTGCCCTGCAAATTAAAGTTTTTGTTTTGTTTTGTTTTTTCCTCTCCTGTGTCAAACAATGTGTTTGAGGTTGGGCAGAGTTTTATTTTTCCAATTGTGATGGTATGTCACCGCTATTCTCTGTTAATATTCTTTATCCTACAGACATTCTTATGCTTTGTATGGAAGAAATATGTGGCAAGATTTTCCAGTGATTGCTTGTCACATTTCTCCAGCCAGAACAAATGAAAGTGATTTATCTAGATTCTTTCTTTATTTAATATAAATAATTTTCACCTGTAAAGTAGGATTAAACTCACATATTTCACCTTATTCCTCTCCCCAAGAACTAAATAAGATAATATATACAATACATTCATCACAGCCAGTAACAAGTTATACTCACAATAGAGCTTTTTCCTCCTAATTTAAGTTGTATGATCTCAAGAGCCTTTAGAACAAATTCTGAGCTAGATGTTTCAGTGATGGAGAATTATTTTTTTTCAAAATTAAATATATAAAGATCATACAATATATAACCTAGTATTGGGTAGAAAAATCCCAAAGGTTCATGTAAAAGTCCAAGTATAAAGCTTGTTCATACATCATGTAATAAATAAAAAGCAAGAACAGATATGGGACTCTAAGTAAAATGATTATATCACATTCATGTTCACCCTCTGCCCCAGACTCTTAATATGCAAGCTTCTCTATCCAAATACGAACAGAAAGTGATGTGTTGTACTTAGAGCAGGGGTTTCTGCTTGGTTCCGATAAGTGCTTCAAAGGTCATGTATTTATATCAATTACCTGCTCCTCTTGAGACAGAAAAATTATTTTGGATATCTTTCCAGACCAGGTTTACTAATGATATCTTTTTTCCTTTTCTTAAGTCTTCAGGATAAAAGTATAATAAAAAACCATCAATCTGTATACTGATACAACCAAAGTCAGAAATTTTACACACAAATCAAATGTAATGTGTACTTCAGAGGTCAGTGGAAGATTGTAAATGTCTTATATTTATCGAAGTAGCTGCAAATTCCTAGAGTAGATTTTTAATCCATCTGATTGTCAAAAATCTCCTCTATTGTGCATTTATGGAATTAATTTTATATATAAGGAAGAAAAATAAAGAATTTTATTATGTAAAGGAAGAAAAATACACGAGGAAAAAGAATAAATGAAGGGAAGACAGAAAGATGAAAGGAAATTTCATGTTTCTAATAATGACCATAAGAAGATAACATGAAAATGTTTTCCTAAAATTAGAGTATCTCAGAACATATGTTATTACTGTTACAAAGAGTCAGAAGCCCAAAATGGAGTTAATTATGTTAAGACCTTATGTCAGTAAACAGATTTAAAACCTAACCTAAAGGCAGTTACAACACTCTCCCTCCACCCCGCCCCGCCCCTGCCCCAGCTCCAAAATGGAATGAAACATTTCACCAGCCAAATTGGAATTTCCTGGCCGATGCTGGGAAGTAATCCACTGATAAACCCCTTCCATTCCCTTCAGAAGGGTAATTTTGCCAAAACAAAGCATTCTTGGGGCGCCTGGGTGGCCCAGTGGTTAAAGCCTCTGCCTTCAGCTCAGGTCATGATCTCAGGGTCCTGGGATGGAGCCCCGCATCGGACTCTCTGCTCAGCAGGGGAGCCTGCTTCCTCCTCTCTCTCTGCCTGCCTCTCTGCCTACTTGTGATCTCTGTCTGTCAAATAAATTAAATCTAAAACAAACAAACAAACAAAAAACAAAACAATGCATTCTTTGCTAATAATTTCCTTTTATTCCCAGTTCCCTCTGCCTTTAACTCCTCCTTTTTATGTGCAGCTCATCAGAACTCTCCTCTGCTTGCTAGATGGGATGCTGCCAGATTCATGAATCATTTAATAAATCCAATTAGGACTTCAAATATTACTTGATTGAATTTTGCTTTTGAACATTACACACACACATATTGCTACTTTTACCACTTCTACATAGTTAAAGACATGATTTTTGCAAAACCATGATCTAAGCCATTAATACCCAGAAAACAAAATAGTGATACCATAGACCTGCAAAAAGCCCTCATCACCCCAAGCACTAAATATAATCATAAATAGTCCTTTTATTCATTTGCTGATTCAACACTCTTTGCAAATGCCTGTTATATGGAAAACCCCAGGGTAAACTGCTGTGAGGAGTAAAAAAGAACTGTAACTAAGAATTTGCCTTTATATTTCTTAAAACAAACAGTGGGGAAAATTATAAATAATTTCCTGTTAAAGAAAAGACATTTTGAAATAATGTTTATGTGTGGTATTCTTTGACTACAGGGAAAGAAAGACACTTGATATAGTGTTTGATGGTAAGCATCAAGAAGGGTTTTGCAAATGTGATAAAACTTGAATCTTCATATGAAGAAGAGAGATTTGCATAATCTAGCATAAAATAGATTTAGGGGAAACATATCCAGAAAGCAAGTCTGATGCTGTATTTCAGGCATGAAGCATATGGAAAAATATAATCAGAAATTATGCTGAAATTTTTATTTTAAATAAGGTGGGAGAAGCCCATAGATGTTACACAAGGGTATTTGGACTTTGTTCTGTAGATAACGGGGAATTGTTGAGACTTTCTGGAGAAATAAATGATATCATCTAGATCTTCTCATTGTAAATATTTCATATGTCCCAAAGGTATTGAAGGAAGTTCAAAAAGGAATTATTTGACTGACATCCATCCAATTTCACAACTGGATCACCTTACTGGCCACAGAGAGTTTTCTCATTATTTCTCACCATTCCTGGCACCTTCTTAGATTCAATCATTATATGAAAGTGGGTATTTTATTTATTAGTCCCTCTGTTTGCCAGATAGAGTTGTTTTGTTTTGTTTTTCAAAAACATATCCCACTCCCTAACTAGAAGAATTTAGCTTTGATTTGTTTTACCTGTCAGAAAATGTAGTAGTATGTAGTGAAAAGTGCTCATATAGGGGATTCCTTCAACAAAAGTTTCCTACTTCCTTCACTGTGTATTCCTGCTAAACTCCTCCGTGATCCATTTATACACCTATCCCTTTCACTTTAAATTACCTGGTCATTTTTTTTAGTGAGGATTGTCACTCTGCCTTCATGATTTATAATGTTTTCATGATAAACCATTATTCTGTCATTAGTTATTAGGATCACTTAGTCCCATTCCCCCCCCCAACACACACACACACACAAAATGTCTGCCCATTCACTACTAGGAACAATGGAAAAGACCAGGAATTTAAATCAACGGTATTATCTTGTTGAAAAGTAAACACCAAGGACAGTACCCTATTTGTTTACATGAATGGAAATGATATTTAAATGTACCCTCACAGCAAATGCAAAATATAAATAGTATATTAACTGCCCCTTTCTACAGGAAACCAAATTTCTTGTGATTCAGGAGCTATGCCATAAATCAAACTGGGATTATTTCTATGTTGATTCTTTTTATTTCCCGATTGTCCCTGTGTAAGAGGTTTATGCAGCAGGTTTTGTTTGTCTTAATGATTTTATTGTCAGATGCTCTTACTAATAAAAATAAGTGAAAGTCCTCTTACAAACACTCTAATACCCTTTTGGGGCACCAAGATTACGTTTTTGTTGTCATTGCTGTTTTTGCGGGTTATTCCTTCCTCTCACCATGCACATGGTTTTAAGGAGCTATAACACTGTCATATATGTAGGTAGTATTTACTTACTAAGTGGTACAGGGGCTTCAAGCAGGAAGAAATTAAATTATTATTTGATTTAAGAAAGATGCAATATTTACTAAAGCCACTGAAATTAAGTTTCTCATTTATAATTGAATTCCACCATCAGCAAGACTGCTTGAAATTTCAAGGGGCAGCAGTAGAATTTTATGAACTGCAGCTACTAATTCCAAGTGGATCTTGAAAATACATAATTTACTTCTTTTTCCATCTCCAAACTCTTTTTTCTTCTCTGGAGTACCAATTTATATAGTAGAGGCTTGAATTGTGGCAATGTTGTCTATTTTTGACTGCCGTTTCTGTAAATCCTGATCATTCAACATCGTTTATCACTTCAAACATGACCCCATTTTTCATACTAAAAAATGACCTTTCCATTTCCAAGGTGACTTTCTCTGAACAATCAGAAGAAAAATGTGTTCCCTTATTTCTTACTATTTTCAATCCTGCACAGCCTTCAGAGAACACACTCGAAAAGGGTTTAGAGCCTAAAATAATCTGAGGATGACCAATTTAATTGACAAACAGACCTTTAACCTGCTGGATGGATACATCATTCTAACAGAAAAACATGCATTTTGTTTTCCTATTCAGACACTTTTGTCAATATTGATAAAACCCTACTTAGTCATTTATATTAGTATAATGCGGGCAAGAGAGGCAACTCTGACATTGAACAGGATCCTGAAACTTAATAAGGCCAAAGTAAATTAACATATTTCTTCCCTCTCTGGAGCTCCAGGAGAGATGTGTTTTATAATTTTTAAGTATACCCCATGTTGTCCTACTTATTTGACCATTTTTCCCTGCTTTCTGATATTTATTTTAGACATTTTTCTATTGACCTATTTTCTTAAGAACCAAAGTTGTTTTATGATGTCGCCCATCTGTTGCCTAAATTATCATATTCAAAACTTCATATGTGTTATATGAATCTAGAATTTTCATGTCCTTTTGTAATAGAGGTTCCAAGCACCTGTTGAAATTCACCAACATTTCACTCTCGAACATATTAATCATAGTTCTTTCACAATTTTTAAAGTTCTTGCCTTGTAACTCCCATATAATACCTACACTTATGTGCATTTATCATTTTATTTCTTTTTTCTTCTATTGATTATTGACCATATTTTTGTGCTTCTCACCATGTCTTGAATAAAGGAAGCAAAGAGCCTCTGGGTGATGCTCTACACCTCCAAGCATCCAGGACCTAGGTTTCTTTTCTCTCTTCCTTTCCTCTTCTCTTTCTCCTCTTTCCTTTCCTCCCCCTCTCCCCCATCCCCTGCCCTCCCCTCCCTTCTCCTCTCCTTTCCTATTTTGTCTTTCTTTTTTTTTTTAAGATTTTATTTTTATTTATTTATTAGAGAGAGAGAGGGAAAGTGCACACGAGAGGGGAAAGGTCAGAGGGAGAAGCAGGCTCCCGCTGAGCAGGGAGCCCAATGCAGGACTCAATCCTGGGACTCCATGACCTGAGCTGAAGGCAGTCATATAACCAGCTGAGCCCCCCAAGTGCCCCTCCTCTTTTCTTTTCATTTTTTCTTTGTTTCCCCATTTTTTTCTTTCCTTTTTTTTTTCTTTTCTTTTCTCTCTCTCTCTTTCTTTCTTTCTTTCATTAGGAAGACAGGAAGAGGATGAGCTTCTCAATTCCACGTGGATTTACCTTGGTCAGAATTGAGTCAAACTTATAGTAAGAATTAGCTTACCTCTGGTTCAACTTTATTTCTCTTGCCTGGACTCCTGGGGCTTTGATGGGGCACCTCGCTGATTCTCAAGTTTTGTTTTTCTGTTTCTTTGTTTTGATTTGTTTTACCTTGAAAGTCTACAATAAGTCTGTATATTCTATTTCATAGACCATTTCTGCCCCATTCCCTTTATATAGTTCCAAATCTAGGAAGTCCTAGAGACTGGTGGTGAGTTAGGGGAAGATTCCCTCCTTTGTTGACCTTTACTTCATAAGCACTAGGAGCCTGAAGGGTGTATCAGTAAGCCTTTAAGAAGATCTCAGCTTAGCTCCCCAGCCTCCTGTGTGGAAACCCGTAACTCCACAGAAGTGGTTGGGTCAAGCCAGCTGATCTGATGTCTCTAAGTCTCTGATCTTTATGACATCCTGAGTGACCACTAAAAGTTTTCTCAGTTGCTCCTTACCCCAGGAAGGCCTCTCTACCTAGGATGAGCCTAATTCTTACTCCACATCCAGAATCAAGAACTGCCACTGGGTGAAAACCATTCTTGATTATCAGTTTAATTTGTAATGTTAAGACCCTGGAAAGGAACACTGAATAAGGTAGGACACATCCTAGAAGTATGGTGGCATAGAAACAAAGCATGTGTGTTTGAAGAAGTATGAGCTTCCACTATTCATTGATGTACCAATGATAAAATTGTGCTGCTTTGTTCTTCTTACTCTTTTGTTCTCAAATCTTCAGGAAATTGAGTATGAAAGGCTCTAATATCTTTGACTTCATCTTGGTGAAATTCATGATTGGAACCCAAAACCAGAGTTTTCAAAGTTATGGTTCATGAGAGGAAGAGCAGTTGAGAACCTAGGAACATTTGATTATGCAATGGATCCGATTTGGCCATTAACCCCTGACTAAGTAAATCAGGAAAGTAAATAAAATTTACATATCACTCTTCAGTGTTTTGTTATCACCAGGTTAACTTCCCATTCAAATCTGTATAATGTGGCAAAAAGCTTTCTGTATTATTTAGTGGCTTGTTTTCAGTAGTTCCATATAACACTTTAGATATTCATTATGGAAAAGCACATATAATGTTTGTTGCTTAATTTTTTTTCTCATTTAAATTCTCAAACCGTATTTGTTATAAGAGGAGCTTGCTCCCTCCGTTATGATTTTTAACTCTTAGCTACAAAGTCACTGATAATGTTTAAAAATTAGTCAATGTAAAGGACTGTAAAATTCTTTTAGAGTTAAAAAATGTATCTATTTTTTCTATTATGTTATTCTTTAGATAAAATCAATGTACGATTCTTCAGATTTTAAAACAATGAGAAGTGTTTACAATCTATATGTCTTTCTCAAAAAGAGAATTGTCTACCTATTGTCTAAAACTATCCTGAGCTGGGACATCCGGGTAGCTCATTGGTTTTAAGTGTCCGACTCTCGATTTTGGCTCAGGTCATGATCATAGGGTCATAAGATCGATGCCCATGTCCAGCTCTGTGCTGAGTGTGGAGCCTGCTTAAGATTTTCTTCTCTCTCTGCCCCACCCCTTTTCTCTCCCTGTCTTAATCTCTCTCTCTCAAACAAAGCAAAACAAAAACTGTCCTGAGCTAAATATTAACATAGAAGTACAAATTTCAAAAGAATATCAATATGGGACATTATTTAACATTTTATACCCATTTATAATTCCTTTGAACTAATGGTCACATAGATAAGTTTCCCCGGTATGAATATTGTACTTTAACAATCCATTTGTAGTGTGGTGTGTGTGTGTGTATCCACTCACAAACTATTTCATCTAAAAAAAAAAAAATCGCATACAAGGTGTTTATAGCACAGAACCATTCCACAATAACCATAATTACCTTTCTAGTAAGTCAATAAAGCATGTCATAATACAAATATAATTGATAGTCACAAAAGTATAAGTTGGATCTAATCACACCTATTTAAAATATATTTTTTTAAAAATTTATTTATTTGACAGACAGAGATCACAAGGAGGCAGAGAGGCAGGCAGAGAGAGAGGAAGGGAAGCAGGCTCGCTGCTGAGCAGAGAGCCACATGTGGGGCTTGATCCCAGGACCCAGGGATCATGACCTGAGCCAAAGGCAGAGGCTTTAACCCACTGAGCCACCCAGGTGCCCCTTAAAATATCTTATCTTCACACTAACTATATTTAAAGTTGAATTTGGGAAGACATAATTTATAACCCACCTCCTCTCATATCTTTTTAGTAAAGATCTAGTTCAAAACTAGGGCAACAGCTGCAAATAGTGGTTATAAAATTTGATGTGTTCATATGCACACTTCAATTAGACTCAGAGAATCAAAAACCTAATTTTAACCTGTGAGATCATCTGTCTTCATGTTAAGTACACCAGAGAAGAGGATTTGTCAGATGAACACAATGCTCGCCTTTTGAGTACTATTCAGAAGGAGAATGAGATATAAAATTGCACTGGGCTACAGTTTGGTCAAAACTCTTAAATTCTGCACTCCCACAATTTAGGTTTTTTTTCCCCCCTCCTCATGCCACCTCTTTCACCTGCATTTTTTTAAATTTATTTATTTTCAGAAAAACAGTATTCATTATTTTTTCACCACACCCAGTGCTCCATGCAATCCGTGCCCTCTGTAATACCCACCACCTGGTACCCCAACCTCCCACACCCCCGCCACTTTTAAGATATAGTCAGAGTCATGGCCTACATTTAACCTTTGAAATCCCAAGAAGACCCTTATTGGTTTACTTTTTAATTCAAAATGAAATTCAAAAGTAATTAACTCAAAATTCCTAAACATATCACGAAGTTGTGTATATTCATGTAAGGTCAGGATAATTTTATTCTTGAATTCTACCCAGTTGCTGACATTTTATATCATACCTCCAAGATATTGGTTAAAATCTGATTTAAGTGACTTAAATAACTCTAAGCTGGATAATAGCCCTGTGGTCTTCTGTTGATTGAAAATAAATGTCAAGGTGATAAAAACTAATCAACTCTGTTTTTACTCCATTGAAATGTTAAAAATTCCATAAACCTAAAATTCACAAACAATAGTTGTCCTTACTTTAAGGACACCTGATATTGCCATTTTTATGATTCTACTAAGTTTTCAGAATAGCTTCTGGATTCACATCAGACACCTATAAATGTCTCAAGCTTTATGGCTGTAAAAAAAGGAAAACTGCCAAAAGACTGCCAATATTTCAAATAAGTTTCCTGTCTTATAAACTTCTTAGAAGCTGAACTTTCCATATTAGTGGGAAGTCACAATTACTAATCTGAATATCACAGGATGATAAATCAAATGGTCAAAGATGGTTGATATTCACAATTATTTTGAAATTATATTCTATACCAATCACTAAAATGTTTAATATTCATTTATAAAAACAAAATGGCTGTCAGGTGATTAGTCATTTGTGAAGCATTACTGCCTGGAAAGCTTTTATGAAGCTTGAAATTTACAGTAAGCTGATGTTAGTCATTCTTTCATTCTTTCGGAATGAATGGCAATAAATCTCAGTGTATACGCACTATGTCAATGTGACAGTCCGTGGTATCAAGATGGTATATGAAATTCTCAAAGCTGTTTAGTTATATATGCTTCATTTCACTCAGAACTAGAAATACTGATTATGAACCAACCTGATTTAAAGGTATTTGTTCAACTTCTTTTCTTTTTCTTTTTGTTTGACAATAATTCAAGAAATTCAGCCATCCAGAAAAAAAAAAAAAAACATAACCATAATCAATAATAACTTCTTGCCAGTGTTGCTAAAGGAGTAATAAGACAGGATTCCCCACTGTATTGTATTAAGCTCAAAATAAATTAAAAAACAACAACCACCACATAAGCCTGGGGTTAACTTGTAAAGGAAATAATAGATACTAAATAGTAATATTGAAACTATTGCACTGTTGTGCATTACACTTACATATTCCTCACATATTTATCTTTGTTAGAACTCTCAAATTTTTCTTTTTCCCAATGAACAATCAGATCCATGTTTTGGCAACCAAGGTGTCAGATAATGAAGGAGCCTCATTTTGGTCATTCTCATAATTAATCTGGGAGGCAACAGTCAGGTGAGAAGGAAGAAACTTCTAGCTAACACTAAACCCTCAGACCCATGTTTAAAAAAAAAGATATGCTCCTTTAAAGTACATCAGGTCAGAAAGGTGATATAAATCTCCTTGACAGGAAATTGAATGAAGTTGGCATTCAGTAAAGACTAAACACCTCACCACTATCTCGCCACCACAGAAATGCCTAAAAAATAAAATAAGAAAAAAAATTGTCAATTCTTAGGTCCCACCTAGATAAACAAAAGTGTTCTAAATAAACTGAAAAAAGAGTAGAACTAAATAGTATGGAATCTTTTTGGCAGGAAGGGGAGGGAAGAAAAACCCATATTCTAGACCGTACCTCTCTCTCTATAATTGTTGCTGATCTTAAGACTCAAATCCATTCATGTCTAAACTGAAAAGTATTTGTCAAATGGAAGATTATTCCAAACTCAAAGTCAGAGTATAAAGTTTAGCAAAAGTGTTAGTCTATGTGCTCGCTTTAGAAAAATGTATTGCAATTATATTATATACAGTTATAAATTAAATATATTGCCTTTAATGGTATATTTCAATGACATAAAATTAGCACTAAAAATTCAGAGCAAGATGGTTATCTTTTTCCAAACATACATATGTACTTACATATGTTAACAACATGTTTCTCTTTCTCAGTCCTAAATTCTTCCTAGGACTAAGACTGCACCTTGTTTTTTTTGTTGTTGTTGTTGTTTTTTTGCATTTTCTATGTTACAGTGCAAGTAATAAGTCACCACCCATAAGCAGTACTTAATATCCTAAACAAACAACCCTCAAATAGTTGTTCTTCTGGAAGACCTCTTTCAGCAGTTCCTCAACATATCCATGTCTCAACCATTTTCCTCCTGTTGTATTTCAAGATTGAAGCTTCTCTATGATATCACAATTACTATTCTGATCACCTGAATAAAGGAAGTATTCCTCAGGCTCTGTTTTCTCACATATTTATCTTTAAGTCAGAATTCTTAGATTAATCTATTTCCTAAGAAACAAGGACAAGAAATAAGGAGGCAGTAGATACCCAGTGGTAGAACTTCCTCTCCTCTATCTCATGTTACCAATGTGTGCCTTTTAATTTTTAAAGCCAATTGCATACATTCCTAATATTCAGCATGTAGGAGAGAGTTGTTGTGAATGCTGTTAGCATACATATCATCTATTTTTTCTAAATATTCCCTCGTCTACAGTTTTGCCAACATCATTCTACAGGATGTTGAAAGGAAAAGGAAATGAACTCTGAATCCAAAGACCTTAATTTTGTCCTGATTCCAGCACTACCTCGGGCATGCCTTTGGGTAATTCTCTTGATGGGTGTGGGTCACAGTAGGTTCATTGGTGGCACAAGGGAACAAGCCTAGACAAACTCAGGCCACTTACATAATGTAGAGTTCTATGTTTCTCTGGAAGTATCATTGATATGTCATAAGTATCCTATGGGGTAAATGGAGAAAAAAAAATGGTTAGGAATCAACTTAGATTAAAATTCAAACTCCATTATTTACTAGCTATTCTATTTGGTACATTATTGAGTGTTTCTGATCTTTGTTCTCATTTGGAAAAAGAAAATAGTAAAATCTTATATACTGGTTATGTGTTTCATATGATGGACTATAGCTAAAGGCTAGATTAATATGAATTCCCTTCTCCCATTATTCAAGGCACAATTCAAATCTCATGCTCTCTTGAAGGTTTTAATGATTTCTTTTATTTCAAGGCATCTGTATGAGGCGCTCAATTTTTTTAAACCCATGAGTCATTATCTGGAAGAAATCTTTTTTTAAATTTTGAATTAATAATGATCACTATGTAATAATGATTATAATATTGAGTTAAAATTGATTGCATAATACAAGTGTTGTTATGCATGTTGTGTTTAAAATTAATAAAAGGGGTCATAAGTTTATCCTACAAAATGAAAACTGGTGGAATAAGTGAGTGACACGGTATCGAATATCAATCCATGGATTTATTGAATGGAGGATTTTAATTATAAAGCAGTTGAGGAGTTAGTAAGAATGCGTGAATGAGTGTGTAGGTCCTGATCTTAAGAAGGGAAGAAAGAGTTGCTGAGGGTGCAGAAGGCTAGCTGCACTTGGAAGGAACTCAGGTTTCAACCACTGCGTAGATGGTGGTACGGTCAATCCGCAGGCCCTAAAGCAATAGAATTTAGCAAGGGAAGATTTATAATTAATGCAATTCTGATGAGTAATGTATTTATGTTTTTGAAGATTTTATGTTTTATGTTACACAGAGAGAGAGCACAAGTAGGCAGAGAGACAGGCAGGCTTCCCCCTGAACAGAGAGCTGTTCCCAGGACACCCAGATCATGACCTGACCTGAAGGCAGACGCTTAACCAACTGAGCCACCCAGGTGCCCCCTGATGGGTGATTTAAAAAGAAACAAACAACAACAACAAAAAACCCCCAGGATATTGAAATACAGCTACAAGCCGAGGGTAAAGCAAACGTTAAGACTTAGAGTGATTGTTCAGAAATAAGTTTGTTTATAGTCAATTGTATGGTACACATTTAGTTAAGCATTGATACTTGGAGTTCTAGAATCTTAGAGCTCTCTGAAGATTCCTCATGTCACATGGCCTCTTTACCGAGGGCTCATTATTAAAATAAACCTTTGCTTTATGCTTTTAATTGGGGATGATCCTGACATTAGAGAGTAAAGTAGTTTTCTTTTTTTGTTGTTTTTTAATATTTTATTCATTTACTTGAGAAAGAGAGAGAGCACAAGTGGAGGGGGAAAGGGGCAGAGGGAAAAGAATATTCCCCTCTGAGCAGGGAGCCCCTCTGTGGGACTCGTTCCCAGGACCTCAGGATCATGACGTGAGCCGAAGACAGATGCTGAACCAGCTGAGTCACACAGGTACCCCGATAGTTTTATTTTCATGTAACGTATTTATTTCTTGCTTGCCAAGAAATATTTTTGTGTATTATAAAATAAAATTAAATGCGAATATAATATAAAATATAACTTAAGTCTAACTTTCAAGTCTAACTGTAAAACTTACCATATACTAACCATCAAACCAACTTTTTAGAAGTCAGGCATTACACTGGATCAATAAGTATTAGGTGCAGATATCCTACAAAGTTCCTGCCACAAAATAAAAATCCTAATTTTGACACTTTGTGATTCAATAATTATATATATATATATATATATAAAAATCATTCACAGTCCAGTAAAGCATGTCATTTGACAGTATATATTTTTTTAAGGGTAGGTTTCTTTTTCCTTTTTCTTTCTTTTTTCTTTTTTTTTTTTTTTTTAAGATTTTATTTATTTGACAGAGAGAGACACAGTCAGAGAGGGAACACAAGCAGGGGGAGTGGGAGAGGGAGAAGCAGGCTTCCTGCTGAGCAGGGAGCCCAATGCATGGCTCCATTCCAGGACCCTGAGATCATGACCTGAGCCTAAGGCAGACCCTTAATGACTGAGCCACCCAGACGCCCCAGTATACTTACTTTTAAGGGTTGTAAAGGAATGATAGTTATAACATTGTGGCTGTTAATCTGATCATATTATAGACTGTCACATTTATTCATCAACTACTGCTCAAATTTCCAGGAATGTATACATTTTTCATTAATAAATCACAGAATGATAATCTATGTATGAGTAAATGTTATTTGAACTGAATCCAACAAGGAAATCCACAGCTGTTCTAAGTGTCAACATTAGAGAAGTTCAAGAGGTCTTACAAGGAGCCAGCCTGGAAGCCAATCAAAGACACAGATGCTGCCTCGGGAAACACATTGGAACGATCTCCATATGGGGCCTTCGGTGTGCCAAGTTTTTCCCGTAAGCGGTCATAGCAGTTAGGTTCTGTGCTCCAGATGAGAGAGAAAGGCACCAAAGGGAGCTATTCTCTACCCTGCAATCAACAAGAAAATGCTGTGGCAAGCGAAATTGTAATTATATATACAATGATGTGCTAATGAGCTTTGAAGATGTTTGGTTGGGTAAGAGAAGTGTCAGGATGGATAAAACAACGATGCATCTGAAAATATAATAATACACATTATTAACGAAAATTCTGTGTGCTGGAGTGCATTTACCTGTGTGTTAGGACTGTGGTGAAACTGAACACATTGATGTCACTATGCATGTTTACACATTTAGTTTATTAAAATGTCTCCATCTTAATTTAAATAAAAAAGCTTCATGCTATTAACTCTTATTGTCATCATCCGAAGAAAGCAGTATCAATTTCAGTAAATTTTATATAGGACCATTGAGGCTAAGAACACTTCTGAAAAGTACATTTTCTTGGAAATGTTTTCCGTTTAGGATGGATCTAGTTGGTAAACCTTGGCGGCAATGGCCTGCTGGGCTCCCTGCCCACAAACTATCCAGTTCTCTTATCTGTAAACTCACCTGGTTCAGGTTCTTGAAAAAAAAAAAAAATCCTGTATTTAATTTTAAAGATTTTACTTATTTATTTGTCAGAGAGAAAGAGAATACGCACAAGCACGGGGGCAGCAGAAGCAGGCTGAGTGCTAGGCAAGTCTTGGAACTTGATCTTAGGATCCTGCAATCATAACCTGAGCTAACGGCAGATGCTTAACTGACTGAGCCACATAGGCGTCCCTCCTATGAAACAGTTAAAAGAAACCTTGAATACATAACAGTGTAACTTATATCCGTTCACGTGGTCTGCTGCGTCCTATATGGACCTGCATGCTGTGGGAGAAACTACACTGATGATTTTCAGGGAGCTGGTTTTTTTTTCCTCAACCACATGCCTCACCTGACAACACCAACTCCACCCCCGCATTTCTTTGTCTAATATTTCAGTTCTTCCAGAATTAGGTTACTGCCGAGATTGTAGAATGAGTAGAGGTTAAGCTCGGGGTGGCTCCCTCGCCCTGCAGGGCCCAAGACTGATTCCCAAGGCATCAGAATGAATTTAGGTGTTTGTTAATAATGAAGACACTGTATTAGCTTTGTTTTAGTTTTATTTTTATTAATGATCTATTAAGTGGCCACGTGTGCAAGTGACTTGCTTTTTAATAATCAGATTAATTAAATTTACCTCACTGTGGTCTCTCACCTGTATGCCTGTATGCTCTTTTAAGTAGGGAAAACATGTCAAATTAACAAACACTGTGATCTTTAACTAGAGAATGCGTAGAGCATGTGGGCAATTCCTGTTTCATGTTGAGAAGAGAAAAAGTAACTGCAGAGCAGCAATACTGAAACCTTACAAGGAAGGCCAGGATTCCCCAACTGTCTTTCCAGCAGCTGAAGCCACGCTTGTTTATCAATATATAAAGTGTGGTCCATGGACTGGTAGTATGAGAATTAGCATGACACAGAAGCCCGTTAAAAATTCAGAATGTCAGTCCCCCTCCTCTAGATGATCTAAATCAGGATCTGCAAGGCAATTTAACAAGATCCCCAGAAACACTAATATGCAGATTCGTCCAGTTACTTGGGATTTCCTATCATTCTAGAATGTTTCTGTAAATTTTGTTAGACTCTAGGTCTTGATATGCCTACTATATTCTAACCCAGGTGGGTAAAGGAAATTGCCATAAGCAGCTCTATGGCCAATTTTGTAGGTAGAGATGCCAAGAAATATTTGGCGATACTAAGAGTAACAGCTTCTAAATTGGTGGTTCTCAAAACTGGCTTCTCATGAAAATCACCTGGGGAAGTTTTAAAAAAATTACCTGTGCAGGAGCCCTACCCTAAAACCAATTAGGATTACTAAGAGCCCTGTCCTAAAACCAATCAGTATTGCTAAGGCCAGGCAGGGCTATTGGGAATTTTGAAAAATTTTCAAGGAAATTCTAATTTTCAGCCAAGGTGAACTTCACCACATTACAGAAAATTTATCAGGGATTTTAACTGAATTAAATTGAAATCTACCATATGATAGAAAATTTAGCTGAGATTTTAAGTGAATTGAAGTGGTCTTAAGCCAATGATTTGCAAATCTTTCTGGAAGACTGTTCATATATAAAGATCTAGGACCCAAACAAATCTAAAATTTAAGTGCCACTCATATTTTTAACACAAACAAAAATATTAGAACCTATTGTCATGGCTAATCTTTGCTTTGAATTAAATCAAAGTGAATTTTCTTCGATGGAAAAATTCACTTCTCAACATGAGTATAAACAAAGTTGAAATTTAATCACAGGCAGGTGGCATAATCTAGATAGGGGTTAATTAAATTATACTAGATTATAATTAATATATTTCTAAAAATATTTTATTTTCTAATTTGTATACCTTTTAGTTCTTTTCCTTGCCTCATTGCACTATCTAGGACTTCCTTACAACATGGAGTAGGAATGATAAGTGAACATATCCTTGCCTTGTTCTTAATTTCAGGCAGAAAGTATTTAGCCTCTTACAATTAAGTGTGATGTTAGCTATAGCTTCTTTAAAGATGTTCTTTATCAAGTTGAGGAAGTTCCTCTCTGTTAAGGTTTCTGAGAGTTTTTAATAATGAATAGATATGGGATTTTTTTAAATGCTTTTTCAGCACAAATTATATAAGCATATTATTTTTCTTCCTTTAGTCTGTTGTAGAAAATTCCATTGCTTTTTTTTTTTTTTTCTTTTCCCTTCCCGAACCTGTGTGGATCAGCCTTGTATACCTAGAATTGATCCCACTGTTGGAGGAGGTCATTGAGAGGACTTGACCTCTAGTTGACCTGTGGGTTGGGCCTGGTTAATCAGAGGCTCATAGCCCCCACCCATGTCTATGGAATGCATATTCTGCCCATGGTTCCGACTGCTGGAGCCATTTTCAAGATTCGCATTGAGAGAGCAAGGTGTTACTGAGACTTGCTAGGTGGTACACATGACAAAACCTAGTTAAGACCTCTACACAAACTTTTAAGATTCTGGTTGGTGGCAGGGTGACCCACTCCTCTTTTTATTTATTTATTATTTTTAAGATTTTATTTATTTAAGGGGTGGGGGTCATGTGCATGAGCTGGAGGGAGAGCGAGAGAAAATCTAAAGCAAACTCAGAGCCTGACGACAGAGCCTGACATGGAGCTCAATCTCATGACTGTGAAATCATGCACGACTTGAGCCGAAACTAAGAGTCGGCCATTTAACCAACTGAGCCTCCCAGGTGCACGCACCTAGATCTACTCCTCTTGTGGTCACTCAAGATAAGCCTTGCATGTAAGTTCCCTTTCTTATTAAATCTGCCTCCTACCAGTCTGGAGGGGTCTACCTCTTCGGTTTCTCTTTGCTGTCTTTATGCAGGGACAGTCCATGAGTCGATACATAGGGAGTTATGGTTTCTAATTCCTTTTATTTGAATGTGATTTGATAGTATTTTGTTGAGAAATTTTGAATCTATATTCATAAGGGATACTGTTCTATAGTTTTCCTTTCTTGTCATGTCTTTATCTGGGTTTGGTGTTCCAGTGATACTGGTCTCAAAGGGACAGAAAGTGTTCTTTCCGAGTCTAGTTCCTGGGGGAATTATGGGAAATTGGTATCATTCTTAAATGTTTGTTAGACGTTGCAAATCAAACAATCTGGATCCATTGCATGTATGTATGTGTGCATTATTTATTTATATTTTAATTATTATTTATTGAAGTCTATTAATTATTGATTCAAATTTTGTAACACATACAGGACTACCCAGGTTTCCTGTTATCAAACTTGTGGGCGTAAAGTTTCATTTATATTCTTTTCTATTCATCGGATCATGTAGCTATGACCCCTCCCTGATTCTTTATATTGATAATTTGCGTTCCCTGATACTGTTGTTGTTTTGTTTTGGGTAACCAGGTGAGAGACGATTTTTCCAAGAACATTTCTTGCTGGACAGGTCTGCTGGCAATGAATTTTATCAGTATCCGTTTTTGTGTGACTAAGAAAGCTTTTACTTTTGCTTCACCTTTCAAGAATAATTTTGTTGGCTATGGAACTGAGTTTAACTTAATGTATGCAAATAGAATGAATCCAAGCTATGCTTGATTTTTGTGTGTGTGGGGATTACATTGAATTGATTTTGGCTTACTTGAATAAAAATGTTTCTGGACTGGGGCTCTTTGGATAAAATTTTATTTAATTAAAAATGTTTAGGTATCTAATATGAACTAAATTTACTGAGTCTTAGCTCTGATTTTTGTATATTAGAGAGTCTTGGATTAACTTGGATTACACTGACACATTTCATCTCATTATATACAATACCTATAAAGTCATTTTATAATGGTTTGTATTTTGAAATAAATGCTGCAGAAATTTTTGTGTTTAAAATGGCTGGAATTCATTTGGTCTACTCTGAATTTGACTTAAGTATTGTAACATAATTTTTTATTGCATTATCAATTCCTCTCGTTTAAATTTTATTTAATGAAATGGTTCTTTTCTTCTGTTCATTTTAAATTGATTGAATATAATTTGATTTCTCTTATCTCGTGCTTTAGTTTGGATAGAATATGGGAAAGATAGATGGGGACAGAGCTTTAGAAAAAATGTTAAGTGATATTAGTATATAATGGAAAAATGCAGTTTGGTTCTGGTATTTTCTTAAATGAATTTAATTGAGATAACAGGTGAGGCCAGTCTCTTAGAATTCCTCAGTCAGAATTATGCATTTGTCATTCTAAAGGACAAAATACTGTACAAGCAATAGTACATTTCCTGTTTTCCAGCTTTCAATTTTAATCTATGACCTTAGGTAAATAGGTCTTGGCTTTTTTCTTCCTTTGCATCCCAAAATAACAAAGAAATGGTGCTCAAATTTCTTTCCAGCAGTTACTTGGCATTTGGTTTCCGTCTACGTGACAATGTCTATTATTCTCTTTTTGTCTGATTTGGAGATCATTGACCTGAAGTATTATATATGTTTAAGGTATCTAACATAATGATTTGACATATGTATATATTTGCAAAATGATTACCACATTAAAATTAGTGAACATCCATTATCTCACAGAATTATTTCTTGTCATAAGTTTTAGAAACTACTTTTTTAACAGCTTTTAAGTAATAGAGTATATAGCAAACTCAATTTAGTATTGCTAACTATAGGAATATGTACAACATATTATATGTTATATCTTCAGAATTTACTTATTGTATAACTGGAAATTTGTACCTTTTGACCAGCTTAATCCATTTCTCTTATCCTCAAGCCCCCAGCCTCTGGTCACTATCAGTCTCTTTTCTGTTAATGAGTTTGTTTGTTTTAGATTCCACAAATAAGTGAGCTCTTACAGTATTTGTCTTTTTCTGACTTCTTCCATTTATAATATGCCTTCTAGGTTCATCCATATTTTTGCAAGTGGCAGGATTTTCTCTTTTGTGACTGGAAACTATTCTTGTGTGTGTGTGTCTTAATATCAGTAAATGAACACTAAGTTTCTAGGTCTTGGTTATTATAAATAATGCTTCAATGAACATGGAAGTACAGACATCTGTTTAAGATAGTGATTTCATTTCCTTTGTATATATACCCAGAAATGGAATTGCTGGATCACATAGTAATTCTATTTTTAATTTTTTGAGAAACCTCCCTATTGTTTTCTATAATGGCTACATCAGTTTACTTTCCTACCAACTGCACACAAGTGTTTCCTTTTCTCCACATTCCCACCAGCACTTGATATTTCTTATCTTTTGTGTAATAGCCATTCTAACAGGTGTGAAGTGATTTCTCATTGTGGTTTTGGTTTATATTTCCCTGATGATTAATGATGTTGAGCACCTTTTCATGTGTCTGTTGGCTGTTTGAATATCTTCTTTTGAAAAATGTCTATTTAGGTCCATTGCCTATTTTTAAAATTGGATCATTTGTTTTCTTGCTATTGGTTGTTTGAGTTTCCTATATATTTTTGACATTAACCCCTTATCTGATGTGTGCTTTTTCTCAGGTTTTTTTTTTTTTAATTTTTGTTTTTGTTTTTAATGATTTCCTTTGCTGTGCAAAAACGTTTTAATTTGACATGGTCAACTTGTTTATTTTGTTTTGTTTTTGTTGCTTGTGCTTTAGATGTATTAGCCAATAAATAATTGCCAACACCAATGTCAAGAAACTTTCTTCCTGTGCTTTCTTCTGGGCATTTAATGTTTTCAGATCTTAAGTCTAAATATCTAGCTAGATGGATTTTACAAGATTGTGTAATAAATGAGAAACCTGTGTCACTTCTCTTCTCACTAGAATGTAAACATTTTGAGGGCGGGAATATTTGACTATCTGACACACTATTGTCTCCCTTGCACCTACACTGAATGTCTCACATATGTACAATGACTGAATCTTACACTTGCGGGCTCCTTATAGTTCCTAGAAACACTTTCGTAATATGCATTTTTGTCACCTGAGACCTCATGACCACTCTGAAATATAAGTTTGTCATTGTCATGCTTAATATAAAGAAATTGAGGCTCAGATAGGTGAAGAATACTAGGCAAAGTCCCCTGAAATTCTGACTCTTCATGCTATAATAGGTTTGTAGCCTGAAATAAATGGGCACATAGTAGCTACTCATAATTTGCTGGATCTGAGTAAGAGAAAGTAAGGCACATCATTAACTGATAATTCTTTAGGAGAGCCTATGTTTTTCATCCTCTAATAATTGCAGTTTATTGGGGCATATGTGGCTATTGTATGATAAAGGTATATATAACATGATGAGTAATCTTACACATTATATTTGTATTAGAAGCAAACATGAATATCTATAGGCCATAGTGCAAAATTTGCATTAACTTACAAGATAAAGCATATCTTTAAAGGAAATTTGTGAATTGCTTGCTTCAGATTTTACTGCCTGACGGTTCTGTGACAGAAGTTCATTCTCTATGCTATTATGGTAACAGTAGAAAATTTTAAGAATCATTGATTGAGATATTTTGAATACATTGATAAGCTGGGATTGGATTTTGGTGACCTTTTATTTTTGATTTTTTTTTTTTTAAATGTAAAGCAAGTCCTACTTTTGTAGACAGTCTGATAGCAAGGACACTGTCATTGATGATTGTCCTTTTGTTGCTATCTTTTATTTGTGGATTTGGAGAAGTTATTCAACATCTATAAATCTTAGACTCTCATTTGTTAAAAGAACAGAGGGTTTGCTATCTGAGAAATTAATCACTGTAAGTCACTCTGGAAAATTTCACACATGCCTAATTGCAATAACCAGCAAAACAACATTAATAATAAGCACATTTTATAAGATCATAAATAGTTCCTCATTGCCAGTGGGTATCATTTGTGTTCACTGATTAATGCATTAGATAGACCTTTTTTATTAATGAGGCCAAGAGAGAACAAACACCATGTTAGAGAAGAAGTTTCACACAATGCGGCAATACAGGAACATACCTCTGATGGGCCACATTAGAGAGGAGCTGTGGATCAAATATTACCCTGTTGTCCTTAAACATTCTCCTCATTCATGCCTCAATGGGTAACCTATTTACATTAAAGGACTCACGAAGGAATTACTCATAAAACTGATATACAATGACCAAAGTTGGCCTCTATTAATTTTTAAGAGTAGCCTAAAATAAAACGTTAAGATGATCTAATAAACATTTAGGCAGTTCTGTGCTGCTTTGTAAAATAACTAAATCCTTAACAAGTTCTGTAAGTCAGAGTATTCCTTCTATTTAAAGGAAACCTGTAGAAACATCCTTATTAAAGGAAACATGCTTTCTACCACTGAAGTTCTTTGCAGTCAACATAGAAATCAGGAGGAAAAATTAGTCCTAATACCAAAACACAACCATTTCCGTTATTCTGTTTTTAAAAAGGAAGAACCTCCTTTGTTAAGGCTGCGTAGTCATATACTATTAGTCTCACCCTTTCCTGCAAATTTTGTGTGTTCCCAGTTTCATTTAAACTGAGAACTACATAAGCAGATTCATAGTATTTTGGCCCTTTTGAGTCTGTCTTCCTTTTGTCAACATTTTTGGTGAGGTTTGTTCATGCTATGATGTGTAATAATAATAATCCACATTATTTATGTGCAGTGCTCTGTAGATGTGTCTTAATTTTTATATATAACTTCTTTATAGACTCACCATTAATGGGCATTCGACTATTAGGGATTCTTACTAGGAATCATTCAACTTTTTGCTCTCATGAGCTTTCTTGTACATGCCTTTTGATGAGTAGATGCTGGCATTTTTAAGGAAATGCCTAATAGATCCAATTTGTTAGGTTCTTTGCTATGCCCGAATGAATCTTTAGTATGCGTTTCATAACAGTATCCCAAGGTAGTTGTAAGAGTATAAAATCTCAGTAGTTCCAGATGTTTCACATCCCTCAATTGGAATTGTCAGTTTACTTTACTAACTGTAGACGGTGGGCCCTGTATTCATTGTAGTATTTTATATTTTTCTTATGACATTGATGAGGTTGAGGTTGAGGACATCTTCATATGCTTGTCATTTAGACATTCTCTTTGTAAATCACTAAGACTATTGCTCATTTATTGTCTCTTTTTTTTTTTTTTTTTTTTTTTTTGGTGGTTGGTGATGACATTGGAAAGGTATTGCCAAATATATCTTCAGTGTGTGGTTTGTCTTTCCACTCTAGAAATAATGCATTTTGATAAAAAGAATTCCTGATTTTAGGCCTATCTAAATTATTAATCATTTACTTATGCATAGATATTTTGCTATCCTGTTTAAGAAATATGTTTTTTATGTTCCAAAGAGATAACCATGCTCTAAATTTATTTTGTACATGTATATCCCAATGGGTCTGAAATTTATTTTTGTATATGATGTGGAGGGAAGAATCTGATTTTCTCCATATGATAGTCTGTTAACTCAGCATGAGTTAGTGAAAAGATGAGCTTTCATCCATTTGACTATAGTGTCACCTTCATTATAATCCAAGTCACTATATATTAACTTCTTATGTCTATAGGAGAAGCATATAATAAATCAGAAATCATACCATTTTTTGCTCCAAATCCTCACAAGCTGTAACATTGGCCAAATCATGCAATGCATGAAACAGATATTATAGGGGCCCTTATAATCAGTGAATAAATTAAATATAATACTCTATACGATGTATAGATCATACATATAATATTCTATGTGTATATCTATACGATTCATGAATTTAATACGATGTATTATGGTTTTCTCATCATGTCCAATATTGAGTCCCTTTTATGATAACTGGGCAAAGGACAACGTTTAATTTCAGGAAAAATAAGTCTTTAGGGAGCAAACTTTGGTCCATGTTAGTTGGTTTGTTTTATACATTGACATCTGCACCTTGTGACTTTTCAGGACCTCCTCCCAGAGCAGGAGGAATATGCTTCCCCTCCTACCTGGGCTGATTTCACTGGACTTGCTTGAGCATTGGAATGTCAGACAAGACACAGAGGCCTTGAGTGTGCTTAATGATTTGGTTTGGTCTTCTGTGCTTCTGACATTTGCTATGAAAAAAATAGATCCTTGTGCAGGGGGAATGAAGAGATGCATGAGGCTGGCTGGATACAATGCTTAGTCCAGACTGGGTCCAGCTGACCCACACACTATCTCATACACCTAAATCCATTGATGTAAACAATTGAGATTTTGGGGGATTGGGTGCTGTTTTCTTTGTGGCATTGACTGTATATCATGTCCACTAAGGAAGCAATTCTATAGAGTTGAAAAGCCAATAATCCAAGAAGATATCTCTAGAATAAATCAGCATTTTAAACTTTTGGTATCAACATAATCATTTTCAAATTAAAACATAGAGAGTTTTAAATGGTGCTATTATCTGTCCACTAATAGATCAGGTGCTTTAAAATTAATTTTTTTAGAAGATTTTATTTATTTACTTGACAGAGAGATCACAAGTAGGCAGAGAGGCAGGCAGAGAGAGGGGGGAAGCAGGCTACTTACTGAGCAGAGAGCCCGATGCGGGGCTTGATCCCAGGACCCTGAGATCATGACCTGAGGCGAAGGCAGAGGCTTAACCCACTGAGCCACCCAGGCATCCCTTTAATATTTATTTTTTTTAAAAATCTGTATTGTCTCTCGGGGCGCCTGGGTGGCCCAGTGGGTTAAAGCCTCTGCCTTCGGCTCAGGTCATGATCCCAGAGTCCTGGGATCGAGCCCCGCGTGGGGCTCTCTGCTCGGCAGGGAGCCTGCTTCCTCCTCTCTCTCTCTGCCTGCCTCTCTGCCTACTTGTGATCTCTGTCTGTCAAATAAATAAATAAAATCTTTAAAAAAAAAAAAAAATCTGTATTGTCTCTCAATATCTTATGAGGAATAAAAGCCTCATCAGCATACCAATACATCACTCAGTGAGACAGGATTCTTTAAAAAGCTTTCTTAAATGCCTGTTATAATGAAGTTAATCTAGGGAAAAGAAAGATGAATAATACTTCTTGGCCTTCAATAAGCTTACAGTCAAGTTGAGAATTTAGAATATACCTACATATAACACGCAAGGTAGTGTGTGGCAAATGCTTTAATAATTGAGTGATAATAGAGATTCTCAGAGACTGGGAAGATATTTTCAAAATCGGGTAATCCTGAAATTCTTTACATAGAAAAATTAGGATCAGTCTTAAAGGATGTGTAGGATTTCTGCAAGCAAAGAAGGTGACATAGAAGGTGACAGTCTTGTAAACGTTGCAAAGTTTTTAGGTAGGTTAGAAGTTTCTGTTAGATATGGAAAAATGGAGAAAGCAAGAAACATTGCATACAACTCAGACTCTCATTGTAAGATGAATATATCCAGATTAATCCTGAATAGAGAAAGTTGATGGGCGAGTCAATGATGGGATTGGTTAGGCTAGATTGAATATAGGTGTTAAGACTTAAACCTTTCCATGTTTTGAGTTGTATAAGTTCTTTATATATTTTAGATACTAAACCTTCATTGGATATGCTATCTGACATTTGCAAATGTCTTCTCCCATGCCGGAGATTGTCTTATTGTTTTATTTATTGTTTCTTTGCTGTGCAGAAGCTTTTTTTTTTTTTTTAATATAGTCCCAATAGTTTATTTTTACTTTTGTTTCCCTTGCCTCAAAAGATATATCTAGAAAAATGCTGCTATGGCTGATGTCAGAGAAATTATTGTCTGTGCTCTCTTTTAGGATTTTTAGGATTTTTGTGGCTTCAGGTCTTATGTTTATTTTTATGTATTGTGTAAAAATGTGATCCAGTTTCATTCTTCTGCATGTAGCTCTCCAGTTTTCTCAACACCATTTATTGAAAACACTGTCTTTTCCCCGTTGTGTATTCTTGCCTCCTTTTTCAAAGATTAATTGATCAGATGGGTGTGGGTTTATTTCTGGGCTCTCTATCCTGTTTCATTGATGTACGTCTCATTTTATGCCACTACCAAGCAGTTTTGATTATTACTGCTTTGTAATATATCTTGAAATCTGGGGTTAAGATAACTCTAGTTCTGTTCTTCTTTTTCAAGATTGCTTTGGCTAAACAGGGTCTTTTGTATTTCCATACAAAGTTAAGGATTATTCTAGTTCTATTAAAAATGTTTTTGGTAGTTTGATAGAGATTGTATTAAATCTGCATTGAATTGCTTGATGTCTTACGGACACTATAACAATATTGGTTCTTCTAATCCATGAGTGTGGAATATCTTTCCATTTATTTGTGTTATCTTAAAAAAAATGTTAATTCAACAGAGAGAGAGCATGAGAGCACAAGCAGGGAGATGTCGGATAGAGGTAGTGGCAGGCTTTCTGCTGAGCTAGGAGCCCAGATGTGGGACTCCATCCCAAGTCCCTGGGATCATGACTTGAGTCAAAGGCAGACACTTAACCAACTCAGCCACCCAGGCATCCCTGTTTGTATCATTTTTAATTTCTTTCATCAAGGTTTTAGAGTTCTCAGAGTGAAGATCTTTCTCCTCCTTGCTTAAGTTTATTCCTAGTTATATACCTCTGGTGCACTTGTGGTGGGATTATTTTCTTAATTTCTCTTTCTGCTACTTCATTATTAGTTTATAAAAATGCAATGGATTTCTGTACATTGACTTTCTATCCTGCAGCCTTCCTGAATTCATTGATCAGTTCTGCTGGTTTTTCAGTGGAGTCCTTAGAATTTTATATATATGGATAGTATCATGTCATCTGCAAATAGTGAAAGTTTTTCTTCTTTCTTATCAATTTGGATGCCTTTTGTTTCTTCTTGTCTGATTTCTATGGCTAGGACTTCTAGTACTAAATCTATCCCAACAGAATGGAGATCTTTATCTTGTTCTTGATCTTAGAAGAAAAGCTTTTTATCTTTCACTATTGAGTATAATGTTACCTATGGGCTTTTCCTACACAACTTTTATTATGTTGAGGTATCTTCCCTCCAAACCTCCTTTTTTGAAGGTTTTTGTCATGAATGGATGTTGTACTTTGTCAAATGTTTTTTTCTATATCCATTGAAATGATCATATGGTTTTTATTGTTTCTCTTATTAGTATGATGTATCACAATGATTGATTTCTGAATATTGAAGGGGTGCTTATATTCCAGGAATAAATTCCACTTGTTAGTGATGCATGATTTTTTAAAATGTATTGTTAGATTTGATTTGCTAATACTCAGGATTTTTGCCTCTATGTTCATCAGAGATATTGTTCTGTAGTTTTCATCTATAGTGTCTATCTGGTTTTGATATCAGGATGATGCTGGCCTTATAGAATACATTTGGAAACTTTCTTTTCTCTTTCTTTTTTTTGGGGGGGGAACATTTTGAGCATAGGTATTAACTCTTCTTTAACCTTTGGTAAAATTGACCTGTGAAGCCATTTGATCCTAGACTTTTGTTTCAGAGTTTTTAAATTACTGGTTCAGTTTCATTGCTAGTAATGAGTCTAAATTTATATTTCTTTGGATTCCATTTTTAAGATTATGTTCCTAGGAATTTATCCATTTTTTCTAGGTTGTCTAATTTGTTGGCATATGACAGTTCATAGTATTCTCTTATTAATTCTTTGTATTTCTGAGGTTTTGACTGTTATTTCTTCTCTTTCTTTTCTGATTTTGAGTCGTGTTTTTATTTATTTATTTTTAATGAGTCTGGCAAAGGTTTATTGATTTTGTTGATCTTCAAAAAAAAAAAAAAAAACCCAGCCTCTGGTTTTATTTATCTTTTCTATTGTTTGTTTGTTTAAGTCTGCATTTCATTTATTCCTGCCCTAAACTTTATTTCCTTCCTTTTACTGGCTTTAGGCACTATTTGTCTCAAAAGTATTAGTTGAAATCAAGAAAAATACTTAGACATGTCCTCTCCTCTTACTCCCCCAAAAGAAAATTCCGTAAGACAAAACATAACTAAAGACTAACTTTTGCAAAAATGCTGCAGCTTACTCAAAGATGAAAAATAATTTACTAATTCAGAAGAATCTTGCAATTGTCTTAATTCCATTTGTTTAAGTTTTAAAATTGGAAGTTTTACATTTAGCTATGTGTGTTTGTTTCTGTGTATGTTTGGTCTGTATGTGTCTATGTATGTGTGTTCATTTTTGACCTGAAAAATTTTAAAATTAAGGCTTTGTGTTAATCTTTTAATACCATTAAAGAATCAGTATTAAAAGGTAGATATTGGGGCGCCTGGGTGGCTCAGTGGATTAAGCTGCTGCTTTCGGCTCAGGTCATGATCTCAGGGTCCTGGGATCGAGCCCCGCATCGGGCTTTCTGCTCAGCAGGGAGCCTGCTTCTCCCTCTGTCTCTGCCTGCCTCTCTGCCTACTTGTGATCTCTCTCTCTGTCAAATAAAATAAATAAAATTAAAAAAAAAAGGTAGATATTTTATGGATCAATGAATTACTCTTTAAAAATAGTTTTCAAAAAGTGCTTAATACAAATTAATATTAAAATAAAACTTTGCCTCATAAGGAAATGCATCATTGATCTGAAATCTGTAGCATTACAGAAAAGGAGGATAATTGTCAGGCATCAGAAATTCATAAAGAAAAATGTTTCTCTTAACATTCAGTACCTACTTTATATAGTGACAAAGTATTTCTCCAAATTTAACTTCAGTTTCTTTAATATTTTCTTATTAATTTAACTGATTCTTACAAAGAAAATTTGAACAATTAGGAAAACTTTTATCAAATCAATTAAACTGGCCAATAAGAAAAACTTTTTACATATAAAATCTACATAGTAATCAAATCTAGGATGCTCTATATACTGTAATAAAGCATTTTATGGACAACTAAGGGAAAAAAAGGCAAGTAAAACATAAATGTATCCTGATTCCAGAAATATTAAAATAAGTTAAAGTAATTGCCATTTAAATGATGACATAAAACATGTGACATATATATTTATATATGGTTATATAAATACATACAAATGTATAAAGATATAAATTTATAAATATGAATATTGATATTTTAACATACTAATAAATATAAATATATACACATAACAGAAGCTGTAAATTAAATATTAGGAAACAGCATAAGTCCACATGACCCAGAATTACAGTCATACTACATAGTTAAACCAAATTCAGCAACACAAGTTTTCTAAACTCATTTAATACTTCAACACTGTGAGAGAAAATCCACAGTTTATAAACTTACTTCATTCAATTTCATTCTTTCTTTTCCTTTTTCTTTCTTTTCTTTTTTTTCTTTTTTTGGCCAGTCAAGCTTCTCATATATACTATTGCTACTTTTAGGTTTCTCTTTACAACATTCTTTATAAACTGATTTTACAGCCCTACCATAAATACTTCTTATGCTTTTCTCTTCACTCTACATAACAAAACTTCCAAAGCTAGATGAACTCTGTTTTTAGGTAGGTAGATAAATTTAGTTGAACAAATGTGATTTTTACCTAGGATGCAAATGTCAGAAAAGTCTAAGAATGTTAATATGCTAATGTTTCTCAAGGTGTGTATATTCGTTGAACTTGTATGTGTGTGTGTATCACACATGTGGGAATGATCCCTAAGGTTTGTGTGTGTTTATATTTTTCTCCATTCATGGCAATATTTTTCTTTCAAACTGAAACTTAAAAATGATATGTGCTGTCAAAATGATTTTGATGTCGCTACCTCAGATGCAATGCCTAAGGGAACTAAACAATTAAGTATGTACAGTCAATTTGCTTAAAGTTACAACTTAATGAGCCTCTCTAAGGAATATTTCTTTTAAAGACTTTTTAATAAATGAAACCAATCAGGAGGAAGTAACATTTCAAATTAATCAGAAATTCTGTCTAGCCATTAAATCATTCGGAAAGACTCTCCTAACACTCATAACACTACATATTAGCTATTGCAATAAAGGTTTTTACAAGTACTAGGGGATTACAAAGAAGAGGCTCTTTAACTGCCTAGGAGACAACAGAAGTCTTCTTAGAAAAGATAATATTCCAGATAAGAGCAAATAGTTTGTCTCATCAGACATTTATCCCTTGGATTAATATGATGTTTGAGTTCTACTGGGGAGCTATAGAACACCTGAAAATAGGGATTTTTTTTCCATTTCACTTTAAAAGTAACCTCACAGACTGTTAATCAGTTACATAAAATCAATGGAAAATATTCCCCTTCTCAGATGTACAATAAAGTCTTATTTTTACAAGTACTTGGGTGGCTCAGTCAGTTAGGCACCTTTGGCTCAGGTCATGATCCTGTGGTTCTGGGATTGAGTCCCATGTTGGGCTCCCTGTTCAGCAGGGAGTCTGCTTCTCCTCCTTCTTTTGTTTCAAAATATCTATTCTGTATTGTGGGTAATTCCTGAGTGCTTCTAAATTTCATAGGGTCAATGTGAACTGACTTTTGAGTTTTGGTCTGTGATTTTCTGGTCCAGATTATAACACTCAGTTGGAATCACCACACTTCATATTGTGATAGCTAATAAAATGAATAAATTTCTTAGTCTTTACTTTCGTCAAGTGAACATCTTTATTGGATATAGAGATAAAACAGTCCCTTGATCACTTCTGAGCCATATTTTTAAGGATAATTTGGCTCCACATCACTTTATCAGGCAGTGTGTTATCATCATTGTGGGATGTAATAAAGTATTTAGCTCACAATAATTATTTTATATCCAGGTTTAATGAGATCTCCCTGAAAATCTTGCTGCCACCTTCTTTCTATTGCTTCTTAACTCCTGCCTCATTTTCCCTTCAATTTTCATTTTTCCTTCCTTTTCATTTTCTTTCCCTTTGACCCAAACACTTTCCAATGTAGGAGCCAGTAAACCCAGGTTAGGAAGGAGCATTCCCACTTCTGGAGAATGAACCCAGGAGCATTTGCTGCATCAGCACCAAAATGTGTTTTTAAGGGTGCTTGGGTAGCTCAGTAGCATCTGACTCTTGATTTCCTCTCAGGTCATGATCTCAGGGTTGTATGATCGAGCCCCATGTAGGGCTCTGTACTGGAGCCTGCTTGGGATTCCCTCCCTCTTCCTCTGTTCCCCCCTGCCCTGTACTCTCTAAAAGAAAAAAAAGTGTTTTTTAAATAGAAATTATATAAAATAACTACACATTTATTCTTATATACCCATTCATGTGCAATAGCAGTTTAGTAGCAATGAATATTTCTACAACCAGGTTCTCCTTTTGTGAATACCATTTTCCAAAAAAAAGCGTCTAGGGCTCTTTGGAAAAATGACTGCCTCCTGAGCTGGGAGGGAGAAAATACAACCAAGGTCTGGGATGTTTTGTTCCAGACGGTAAAGAAGTCCTCCAAAACAAGATGGGAAAATGTCAAGAGGAAAAGGGCATAAATTCCATTTCAGAGAGAAGTTCTCCATCAAAAGCAAGTGAGTTCTCCATCAAAAACAAATACAAACTGTGAAGAGAATGCAAAACAGACTAACCCACTACCTAAAGACAAATTTCTAAAGAAAATTTTATATTGAAAAGGGGAAACAGAATAGGGTGAGTCTTCGTTTTTGTTTGTTTTGTTTGTTTCTAACCTGAGGAAAGACCATGGTCAGCTCTTTGTAGGGAAGCTAAAACTCCAATTAAAAAAAAAAAAAAAAAAAGAAAAGAAAACCTGTGAAATTACACACACACAGAAAGAATAAGAGGCTAGAATTTGAGGCTGTTACAGCTACTAAAAAGTGAGGGGAGAATCTCTGAAAGCACAAAGAGAATGCTTTATTTTTGTCTTTATATTCTGACTGTAGAAATACGCATGCATGAGGTAGACTCACAGCTCAGCTATGGGTGTATTATATAGAGATTCCAGGTTCTACCCAGGAGACAGAGTTTGCAATTTGAGGGTAAGTCATCTCTTGAGAAACAAACCAAATTCTCATTGGAGTAATATAACAGAATCCGGAAACTCTAAAAGCTAACAAAAAAAAAAAAAATTTAAAAAAGACAAAATTTAGTTCTTTGAGAATAGAAGAACAATAATGTGATTCCCTTAGGTAGAATGTTAAAAAAAGAAAAAAAGAAAGAAAGAAAAGAAAAAGAAAAATCAGGAATGGGAGATTTTATAGATTCTGTAGACATAAATGGGAAAATATTTTGAACATATGTGTTCCAAAAAATTTGCAACTGAAGTGGATAAATTCCTTGAAAAATACAACTTAATAAAAGTGACACAAAATCTAAAACTAAAGATACTCCAAAATCTATTATAGAAATTTCTTTCTTTTTTCTTTTCTTTCTTTCTTTCTTTCTTTTTTTTTTCTTTCTTTTTTTTTTGTACAAAACATATCCACAAAAAAACCCTCAAAATTCAAAAGGTCACACAGGTGAATTCTATGAATTGTTTAAGAATAACAATTATCTTACATACCTACAGCTTATAATACATCAGATGAAAGCACAATAAATATGTTTTTAGCAGTAAGAAAATTCTATAGAAGCAAAAGTTGATCATGATGATTCCAGTTCCATTGTCCCTTAAACTGAACATTTCAGGTCCTGTCTTCCTCTCACCAAAACAGAAAATTCAAAAAGATAAGTATTGATGGTAACACAGTGCTTGCAATATAGTAGAGAATATCTGATGCATAGAGGTGAATTATTAACATCTTGATATTCTATTTATAGATTTAAAATTCTACTCATATTGTACACTGTATTTACTTTTACTTATCATGGCTGTTGTAGTATAAATGAGTTGAAGAATACATAATATTCCACCGTATGGAATATTGCTCTAAATTGTAAAATATTGAACATTTATGTTTTATTTTTCAATGCCATTATTAATGTATCAATATCTTTAAAAAATTTGGGATCATTTGAATTATATTTACAAAATAGGAAATAGGCAAATATATCAAGAGTCTTATGAATCTCTATATCACTGTATGCCATTCCAAAAATAGTATATCAGTATCCTTTCTGCTGTTACTTATTTTTTATCCAGTTCCTTTTCTGAATGTTATTTTTTATAATTCTTTATGTTTAAAATCTCTTCCAGGTTACACTTTGGAGTTAATTATTTAAATTATCTTTTTTTTTAACCATTGACAATATTTTTTTGTAAAGATTTTATTTATTTATTTGACAGACAGAGATCACAAGTAGGCAGAGAGGCAGGCAGAGAGAGAGGGGGGAAGCAGGCTCCCTGCCAAGCAGAGAGCCCAATGTGGGGCTTGATCCCAGGACCCTGAGACTGTGACCTGAGCCAAAGGCAGAGGCTTTAACCCACTGAGCCACCCAGGCGCCCCATTGATAATATTTCTTATTAAATTAAAAAAAAATTTAATAATTTTTTAAAAACATATAATGTATTTTTATCCCCAGAGGTTCAGGTCTGTGAATCGCCAGGTTTACACACTTCACAGCACTCACCATAGCACATACGCTCCCCAATGTCCGTTACCGCACCCCCCTCTCCTAACCCCCTTCCCCCCAGCAACCCTCAGTTTGTTTTGTGAGATTAAGAGTCACTTATGGTTTATCTCACTCCCAATCCCATCTTGTTTCATTTCTTCTTCTTCTACCCCCTTAACCCCCCTCATGTTGCATCTCCACTTCCTCATATCAGGGAGATCATATGATAGTTGTCTTTCTCCGATTGACTTATTTCACTAAGCATGATACCCTCTAGTTCCATCCACGTTGTCACAAATGGCAAGATTTCATTTCTGTTGATGGCTGCATAGTATTCCATTGTGTATATATACCATATCTTCTTTATCCATTCATCTATTGATGGACATCTAGGTTCTTTCCATAGTTTGGTTATTGTAGACATTACAGCTATAAACATCGGGTACACGTGCCCCTTTGGATCACTATGTAAATTATCTTTTTAAGATTTTTAAGAAACATTTTCAGAGCAATTTGATTTACATAAAAATTGAGAGGAAGATACAGAGATTTCCCATGCACATCCTGAATCTACAACGCATACCCTCCCCCATTATCAACATCTACCACTAGAGTTGTACACTTGCTGCAATTGATCCCACATTGATGGGCACATCATTATCACCAAAATCCATAGTTTATCTCATAGTTCAGCCTTGGTGTTGTACATTATATGGATTTGGGCATATATAAGAACATATGTCTATCATTATAGTATCACAGTTTTTCAGTGTCCTAAAATTTCTATTCATCTGTTCAACTATTCATCCTGTCCCTACCCAACCCCTAGCAACCACTGACATTTTTAATATATAATTTTAGCTTTTCCAAAATGTTCTACAGTTTGAATCATACAGCATATAGACTTTTCAGATTGGCTTCTTTCATTTAGAAACATGCATTAAAGTTATTCCATGTACTTTTATGGTTCTTTCCCCCCACAAACACACAACTAAATACTATAACATCATCTGGATATACCAGGTTGTTTATGTATTCACCTACTGAAGGTATGGTCTTCCATAGTGACTGTATCTTTTTGCATACCCACCAGTAATGAGAGTTCTTGTTTTTCCACATGGTTGTCAGTGTTTGGTGTTGTCACTGTTTTGGATTTTGTACTAATAAGTGAGTAGCAGTACCTCATTGTTTTAAGTTGACATTTCTCTGTTGACATATTCTTATGTTTATTTGCCATCTGTATATCTTATTGAGGTGGTTATTAAGGTCTCTGGTTCATTTTTTAATTAGGTTGTTCCTTATGAGTTTGAGTTCTTTGAATATTTTAGATAACAATCATTTATTAGATGTATTTTGCAATTATTTTTTCCCAGTCGAGGGCTTGTTTTCTCATTCTCTTGACATTATCTTTCACAGACCAGAAGTTTTTAATTTTAATGATGTTCACTTATCAATTTTTTATTTCATGGATCATGCCTTTGGTGTTTTTTCTAAAAAGGCACTACAATATCCAAAGTCATTTTCTCTCATATTATTTTTTAGGAGTTTTGTAGTTTTGCATTTCATATTTAGATCTATGATCCAATTTTAGTTAATTTTTAAGGGTATAAGAGCTCTTGTCTAGATTTTTTTTTGTTTTATTTTGTATGTTGTACAGTTGTTCCAGCACCATTTGTTGAATGCACTATGTTTAATACATTATGTTACCTTTGTTCAAAGATCAGCTAACTTATTTATGGGGATCTGTATCTGGGCTCTATTGCTTCCATAAATTATTTTTCCAAAGCCATGCTGTCTAGATTGCTGTAGTTTATGGTCTTAAAGTTGGATAGTTTCAGTTTTTAAATTTCTTCAATACTGTGTTAACCTCTGGGTCTTTTGGCTCTCCATACAAACTTTAGACTCAGTTTGTCAGTATCCATAAAGTAACTAGCTGGTATTTTGATTGAAGTGCATTGAATCCATAAATCAAGTTGGACAGAACTGACATTTGACAATATTGAGTCTATCCATGAACATTGAATATTTCTCCATGTAGTTCTTTGGTTTCATTCATTAGAGTTTTGTGTGGGGGCACCTGGGTGGCTCAGTGAGTTAAGCCACTGCCTTCGGCTCAGGTCATGATCTCAGGGTCCTGGGATCAAGTCCCACATCGAGCTCTCTGCTCAGCAGGGGGCCTGCTTCCCTTCCTCTCTCTCTGCCTGCCTCTCTGTCTACTTGTGATCTCTGTCTATCAAATGAATGAATAAAATAAAAAAAAAATTTTGTGTGGTTTTTCAAATATAGATCTTATATTTTGTTAGATTTATACTGAAATACTTTATGTTTTGGGGTGCTAATGTAAATATACTGTGTTTTTAATTTAAAACTCCATTTGTTCATTGCAGTTAGGGTGGACTTTTGCATGTTAACATTGTGCAGTTGATCCTTGTGCAACAAAGGATTTAGGGACACTGGCCACACCCCATGTAGTTGCATTTTCATGTATAACTTTGACTCCCCAAAATCTTAATAGCCTACTGTTGACCAGAAGTATTACCAGTAATATACACAGTTGATTAACACATATTTTCCACATCTTTTTATGTTATATGTTTTATATAGTATATTGTTATAATAAAGTAAGCTAGAGAAAAGAAAATCTTATTAAGAGAAATTATAGATAACAGAAAATACATGTATAGTACTATACTGTATTTAATGAAAAAAATTCACAGATTAAGTGTACTGGTGCAATTTAAACCCATCTTGCTTAAGGGTCTACTGCATTGTGAAAAATTAGTATAATCATTTATTGGTTCAAGGAGGGTTTTTTTTGTGGATTTTTTCAAATTTTATATATAGATAATCCTATCATCCACAAAAAACAACAAACAAAACTGTTTACTTTTTCCTTTTCAATCTTCATAGCTTTTATTTCCTTTTCTTGTCTTACTATGTAGCTAGGATGTCCAGTATAATACTAAATAGGGGTGATAGAGGGGACATCCTTGCCTTGTACCAGATCTTAGTGAGGAAGTTTCACATTTCTACTAGTAAGCATGATGGTAACTCTAGCTTTTTTTTTGTTTATATTATCAAGTTGAAGAAGTTTCCTTCTATTTCTAGTTAAAAGATAATTTTCATCATAAATGAGTGTTGGATTTTGTCAAATGCTTTTCCTGTATCTATCGATATGGTCATTTTTTTTTCCCTTTGTAGACTGATAATATGATGGATTATGTTAAATAATTTTAGCATGTTGAATCAGTCTTATATATCTGGGATAATATCTCACAAGGTCATGGTGTGCAATTTTTCGTTTGTTTTACATCTGTAGTCATGAGAGATATTGATCTATCATTTTGTTTTCCAGTAGTCTGTATCTTGTTTTAGTATTAGGGAAATGACCTCATAGAATTAATTGGGAAGTGTTTCCCCTGTTTCTGCTCTCTGAAAGAGATAGTAGAGAATTGGTATAATTTCTTAAACATTTGTTCATTGTTCATTAGTGAACACATTTGGGCTTTATTCTTTCTGTTTTATGAGATTATTAGTGATTCAATTTCTTTAATTGATATATGCCCATTCATATTGATTTATTCTTATGTGAGTTTTGGGGAAACTGTGTCTTTCAAGAAATTTGTCCATTTCATCTAGGTTGCCAAATCTGTCAGCATAGAATTGTTCATAGTTTCTCTTCATTATTCTTTTAGTGTTAATGGACTCTACAGTAATGTTTGCTCTTTCATTTCTCTTATAAACATTGTGTCCTTTTTTTCCCCTCTTCATCAGTCAAAGAGTTATAGAATTTATTGATCTTTTCAATGAGCCAGCTTTTAATTTCACTGATTTTATCTATTGATTTCCTGTTTTCAATTTCTTTTCTTATTCTTATTTCTTTCCTACTGTTTACTTTGGCTTTATTTTGTTCTTTTTCCAGTTTTCCACAATGAGAACTTAGATTATCAACTTTTAGATATTTCTTCTTTTCTATTATATGAATTTAGTACATTTAATTTCCCTCAAGCATTGCTGTATCCCACACATTTCAATAACTTGTGTGTTCATTTTCATTTAGTTAAAAATATTTTAAAATTTCTCTTCAGATTTTTTTCTTGGGTCCATGTGCTTAAAAGTGTATTTACCCTCCACATATTTTGGGATTATTTAGTTATCATTCTGTTATTGATTTTTTTTGTTTAATTCTCTTGTGGTCTGAGACAATGCATGTATGATTTCTGTTCTTTTAAGATGTGTCTGAGGGCCTAAAAAATGGTCTATATTGGTGAATATTCCATGTTAGTTTGAGAAGGATGTGCATTATGCTGCTGTTGGATGAAATAGTCTATAGATGTTAATTACATCCAGTTGTTACTGAGTTGAGTTGTTGAGTTGAACTATGTCCTTTGAATTTTTTGCATAATGAATCTGAATATAATTAATATAATATAATATATAATTAATCAATGTATATTTGAAAATATTCAAATTAACTGTTTGAATTTATGGAGGAAATACCCTTCTATTTAACAAATTAAGTTATTAAACGAAAACCTATTAGGACGGTGGTCATGGAAGTTGAAAGCCACTAAGGATTGTGTAGCAACTTTTCTGCCAAACCAACTAGCCCTGAAAATGGATGGTGCCTAAGACTAGGACTCATAACCAGCCACTGATGGCAGTCAGTGACACGCAAAAGGCATAGGTGTGGGTGGCTCCCCCATTTCTTCAAACCCTTTCATCATGGACAGCAAACTGTGAATAAGAGGGCAGTTGTGGTGAGCCTTGAAGCCTGGGGTATGGGCCTGGGCAGAACTGCTGCAGATACAAATCTTGGTGGTAGGAACAAATATTCAAATGAGAAGTACAAAAGTGTTCTACATATCTAGTAAATTAAATGCATGTACATGAAAAATAATGTTGATATTGTTATCTTGAACAAACTAATATCTGTTACCTCAGCCAAGAATACAAATAAAAAGTTTTATTTTACCTTCACTTGTTCTTGCTTTTATGTTCTTCCTTTTTATAGATCCAAGTTTCTGACCTATGTTATTTTCCCCTATCTTTACAGAATTTAACATTTCTTATAAGCCAAGTCTACTGACAACAGATTCCCTCAATTTTTGTTGGTCTGAGAAAATCTTTATTTCTCTTTCACTCTTGGCAGGCTAACATCTCTGGGTACCAAATTTTAGGTTGGTAGGCATTTTTCTCTGAATAATTTAAATATTAATTCCACTCTCTTCTTGTCTGTGTTTCTAAGGATAAATCTTATATAATTGTTAATCTTTATTCCTCTGTTTGTAAGGTGTTTTCTTCTTTGACTCCTTTCAGGATTTTTTTCTTTATCTTTGCTTTTCTGCAGTTTGAAAATCCTATGCCTACATCTCTTTCCCCAAAACTCCCCACATTTATCCTTTTCAGTATTCTCTATAGTTTATGATTTGTGATTGGGTGTCTAACATTAATTTCACAAAATCTCAATCATTATCATTTGAAATACTTTTCCTTTCTTATTCTTCTAATAGTCATATTATGTATATGTTATGCCTTTTATAGTTGTCACATAGTCTTTGTATATTTTGCTCTTTTTTTTTTCTTTGTTCTCTTTGCTTTTCAGGTTTTGATGATTATGTTGATATATTTTCTAGCTCAGAGATTCTTTCCTTAGCTGTGTCCAGTCTACTAATAACCTTCAAAGACATTCTTCATTTCTGTTAGTGTTTTTCATTTCTAGCATTACTTATTAGTTCTGTCTTAGAATTTCCATCTCTCTACTTGCCCATTTGTCTACTTTATTCATTAGGACATTAGCATATAATCATAGTTGTTTTAAACCCCGAGTCTGATAATTTCAATATCCCTGCAATATCTGGTTCTAATGCTTCAGTTATGGGGTTTTTATTTTGTTTTGTTTTGTTTTGTTTCCTTCTGAATATACCTTAAAATCTTTTCTTGACAGTTGGGTAGGATGTACTAGGTAAAAGGAACTGTTATAAATAAGTATTTAGTAATCAAGTGATGAAGTGGGGAAAAGGGTGGAGAGGAAGCATTCTTTACTCCTATGGTTGGGTCTCAGACTTTTGAGTGTGTCAGTGCCTCTGGATTATGAACTTCATGAGTTTCTCAGTTATTGTTGTTGCTGCTGTTGTTGTTTTGCCCTTCATCCTTAGATGGGACAGGATAGCTAGAATGAGCTGGAGTTGGATCTTTTCCTTCTCTCAACTGGAACACCAGAGCCAGGTAGAATTTGTTAACTCCCTTCCCCCAAGTCAGTTAAGTTCTGATAAGGCTCCATAAGGTTAAACTCTAGTTAATTAGTTTGCCAAGAGGGCAGGCCTTTTTAAGGACAGCATGCTCTAGCATATTTCAAGATGGTTCCTTCCCTTCTCTCCCTGTTAGAAGCACAGGGGGATTTTCCTTCAGTATTTTCTGTGCCAGCCTGGTTGAGCTTTTGAAGGTAGTTTCACAGTATTGTGGGAGCCTCCCTATTATTGTGTCCCCGTGGAGTTTTTAACAATCAGACTTATTTACACTGGACCATCAAAAATTTTTCAGTTCTCAGGTTTTCTACCCTGACACTGGGTCCTGTGGTCATTTCTGCTTGTGAGTCTCTGGTTTGGCAAGCCATGATTCTCTGTGTCCTCCTGTCTGTTTTTTCCATCTTAGGGGCAGTGGTTCTTCCTATGTCTTCCCCTCTCTCATGGATCTAAGAAGAGTTGTTGATTGTTCAATCTGTTTAGCTTTTTATTTAAAATTAAGACAGAGTGGCAACTTCTAAGCTCCTTGCATATGAAACAAAACTGGAATTCTAAATTAATTTTTACCATAAAAATGGTATTCTACCTACAATAAAAAGCCAATGTGATTATTCAGAATTGAATCAGCAAATGCCAAAACAGGAAAATATCCTCAGGTGATACAGCTTATTTCTATATTAGATGCCCTTGAGAGTTGCCAGATCTAGTGGTTGTTTTTATTGAAACACAGATTTGTTCTGAAGTCATTAAGTAGCAAGTAAATTAAGTTGTTAACTTCATGTACTGTGGTATGTTCATATGGAGATGAGACTCATTTTAATTTGTGATATGCAGAACAATGTCAAGTATTTTGTGCCAGACGCAAGCTAGCAATAACCAACGGTATGGCTAGACCAGCCTTTGTAATTCTTAAGATTTCAATACACCCTCTGCAAAAACTGTGATGAAAGTTTTGAAAAACAAGCAAAGGTTTTTTGATGGTCCTGGAAAGCCCATGGCACACCTGGGGCCACAAAGTAAAGTTTTCACTAGAGAGAAAGAGTACGGTCTTGGCTTTCTGATTTTATTGGGGTCAAAGGTGAGAGTTTTGCAGACTCACCTTACTGGTGAATTTGAAACATACAAATGGAAATCTGAAGTGTGGGAAGAGACACAAGTAGCCCAGTTATGGGATAACAGATTTCAGTCATAGAAATCAACCAAGATTGCTGAAACAAAGGAACCTAGAGGGGAAAGGCTGTTAGGGTAGGGGGAATTTATCTAGTCTCATGTCTGTAGCTGACAATGTATTTATTTGAGACTTCAATCTTGAAGTGGATGCCTCAACAATCAAAGCTTAGGTCAAGTATTTGCATTACAAGAAAATAAAAACTTTCAGGGCTTATATTACCTCAAGTTTTTCACAACTAGCTATACATTTTGAGATGTAATACCCTTGTATTATTCCTACACATTTGGCATATACACGTGGGAAAACTGAGAAAAACTGGAAATTATGCCTTCAGTAGCTGATTTTCTTTTGGATGTTGATGTAGAAATGCTACACAGAGATTCATGCTTCACAGTCTAAAGAGACTTGGCACATTTTAGTAAACTTCAGAGACTACAGATTAGAGTAGAATAATCACTGTTTTCTCTATCCTAACACAAAAGTACAAAAAGTACTAGGAAATCCTTTTCCAAATTTTCTATTGGAAAAATCAATTTACCTATACTTGCCTTAAGTTAGAATGAATTTGCATATTGTGTAAGATAGAATTTTAAATTTGTTAAGAGAATTAAAACTCTAGAATATGTACATCAGAAATATAGGAAGAGAAGGTGTTAATTGGTTCACCTCTTGTGCTGATTCAGTTTTTCTCTAAAACCTCCAGACTGCTTGAGTATCTCCAGTGACAATAGTGAAAGCGAATCCCCAGCCTCACTAACCAATCATTTTTAGTTTTTAGGCAGTTCTGATTTTGTAGATAGGGTTTCTTTCATTGAAATCTGAGTTTACTATCCATAACTTCCAACTATTCATCTAAATAGTGACTCACACCCTACAGGATTTCCCATCAATAAGGTAAATGTCCATGAGCATTTAAAATTATTTTAATATTTTTCTGTGAACCTCTTTATAGATTTCTATGCTTTCAAAACCTTTATCCTTTCCAAGACAGACCTACTCGTATATATGTTTTAAAATGTGATTTTTTGGGAGCACCTGGGTGGCTCAGTGGGTTAAAGCCTCTGCCTTCAGCTCAGGTCATGATCTCAGGGTCCTAGGATCGAGCCTCACATCCAGCTCTCTGCTCGTCAGGGAGCCTGCTTCCTCCTCTCTCTCTGCTTGCCTCTCTGCCTACTTATGTTCTCTCTCTGTCAAATAAATAAATAAAATCTTTAAAAAATGTGATTTTTCTTAAAAAAACACAGGAGATAGAAATAAACTTATGTGGTTTTTTTGTCTGTTTTGTTTTTAATTTCTGATCATTGTACCTTTTGAAGGTTGATCTCACTTCCTAACCTTCATTTTTCTAGTGCATAACATGGGGATAATAATGGCAGTATGAGTTTAAATTAAGATAAGGATCATACGTATCTTATATATCACAGATTTTTGTTTTTGTTTTTAGAAGATTTTACTTATTTACTTGAGAGAGAGATCAGAGAGCACAAGCAGAGAGGGCCGGGAGGTATACAGGAATAGAGAGATCGAGAGGGATACAGACTTCCTGCTGAGCAGAGGGCCTGCCAAAGAGCTCCATCCCAGGATCCAAACCAAAGGCAGATGCTTAACTGACTGAGCCACCCAGGTGCCCCAGTATATACTATAGTTATGCATGATTTAAATAATCAAAACAATTCTAGTCATATTGTAGGAGAATTAAATGGCCATTGTTATTCATTAGTAGATATTTATCAAGGGCCTATGAGGTCATAAGTGCTTTCTTCGGAGTAGTGATGCCACAACTATCAAAATAATAGTAGTCTTCACAGAGATTACATTCTAGTAGACTTATATTAAACAATTGTCAAGAAAGTATAGTGCTTAGAATGGATCATGGCATATAGAAACATTTTCTCCTTTTGTCTTCATTAGATTTTTCTGGACCTGAATGATGTAGGATGGTGTGTGTGTGTGTGTGTGTGTGTGTGAGAGAGAGTGAGAGAGAGACTAATATATAGTCATGGGAAATGTAGGCCATTGTCCTAAAATTTGGATTTCCTTTCAGAAATGATTTTTTGTGTGTGCTATTTTCTAATCAAAGAGAAAAAAGAAATAGTTTAGAATTTGCATATTAAAACTTCCCTGGAAAAAAAGATCACATTTAGTAGGATCCTCTCCTATTTTTTTTTTTAAAAGATTTTATTTATTTATTTGACACAGAGAGAGATCACAAGTAGGCAGAGAGTCAGGCAGAGAGAGAGAGAGAGAGAAGCAGGCTCCCTGCTGAGCAAAGAGCCCAATGCGGGGCTGGATCCTAGGACACTGAGATCATGACCTGAGCCGAAGGCAGCAGCTTAATCCACTGAGCCACCCAGGAGCCTCAAGTGTCCTCTCCTATTAAAGATAAGTAGAAAACTGCATGAATTGCCAAAAGCTGCATAGACGGCCAAACCAAAATTAAGAGTTCAGGAATGATACTATCTTATCATCATGCATAAAAATAATCACTGACATCCATGAGTATATATGGCAGGGATGAGAAAATCTTTCATTAGGACAAGCCTAAGGACAGGTCCCTCCTTACAGATCTACATTATTGTATTAGCACACTGGGAGTAGACTAATCCACTTATACCATCATAAAATTCCCATATCTTCTTATGGATTCCTGAGAAAACTTCTACACATGATCTCTGAAATCCAGATACACTTAAGTTTCATTGAAGAAATACTGCTAACATATCAATTAATTAAATTAAAATTATTAGCATTAATGTTTTCATATCTTAACCTCATCTTAGAGATTATGAACATTGGCATGAATTAAGCATCAGAAAATTTTCATGACTTAGAGTATAATAAAAGATAGAGTTCTTGGCAAGTTCATTTCTCTAATGTCTAGTGGCGTTAATATTACTGTAAGCAGTAGAGTTTAGAACTCCAGTTCTGAACTTCCAAAATTGAAGCAATAAATTTGGAACCCAGAATGCTTCTGTTTCTAATAGAAGATATAGTTGTATTAAATAGGGTAGAAAAAATTAAAAAAAAAAAAGGATTCCTCTGATCACAAAGAAAATAATTGCATAGAAATGGATAATGAACATTTTTACATCGTGACATATTTCTTCTATTAGCTAGAAATTAGGAGAATCAAAAAGGAAATTTCTATAGGAAAATTATGATCAGGCAGGCTTAGGGATCTATGGCATTATTTAGCAAAGTCAATAAAAAAAGAAAAAGAAAGAGTAAAGAGAAGGAAAAGAGAAGGGAATGATGTATATCTAGTGTTCCAAGAGGAAAATAGAGATGAAAGGTATGAGAAAGGTCTAAAAAATTAGGTCTTACTGGATTTTTATTAAAATATGGTGATAAGTTCCTGTGTTAACAAGACAGTAAACAACAAGTGTTGGAGAGGATGTGGAGAAAGGGGAACCCTCTTACACTGTTGGTAGGAATGCAAGTTGGTGCAACCACTTTGGAAAACAATGTGGAGATTCCTTAAGAAATTAAAAATAGAGCTACCCTATGACCCTGCAATTGCACTGCTGGGTATTTAGCTGAAAGATACAGATGTTGTGAAAAGAAGGGCCATCTGTACCCCAGTGTTCATAGCAGCAATGGCCACAGTCACCAAACTGTGGAAAGAGCCAAGATGCCCTTCAAAAGATGAATGGATAAAGGAGATATGGTCCATATATACAATGGAGTATTATGCCTCCATCAGAAAGGATAAATACCCAACTTTTGTATCAACATGAAGGGGACTGGAGGAGATTATGCTGAGTGAAATAAGTCAAGCAGAGAGAGTCCATTACCATATGATTTCACTTACTTTTGGGTCATAAGGAATAACAAAGAGGACACTGGGAGAAGGAGAGGAGAAGTGAGTTGGGAGAAATCAGAGGAAGAGACAAACCATGAGAGACTATGGACTCTGAGAAACAAATTGAGGGCTTTGGAGGGGAGGGGAGTTGGGGGTTGGTTGAGCCTGGTGGTGAGTATTAAGGAGGCACGTATTGCATGGATCTGAGCATGGTGCATGAACAATGAATCTTGGAACACTAGGGAAAAAAAATTACAGCAAATAAATAAACAAACAAACAATGTTTCTTAATGGAAAGAAGCCATTCTGAGGACCCTAACTTTGTCTTTATCAAAATTCTCTTCATAACTTTTAATTATTCTTTCTGGCAAATTTCACGCATATTACTATCTTTGTCCTCACTCTCACACTCTTTAATCAACTTTAATGTCCATTTGGAAGTTGGACTCTAAAATAATAGATACACTTTATTTTTAGTTCTTTCAGCACTTACAATAATTACGTCAATTCCTTATATTTAGGAACCTTTTTGAGGATTTAATATTTTACCTTCAGGAAAAAAAATTATAATGTGCATTTGTGGATAAAAGCAATTAAGTTAAATATGACTGCAGCTACACCTTTCTCACTGCTTATTTTTAAGAGAACAGATCTGTCCCCTAATCAAATATTGTATAAATTTAGTATTTAATAAACCATTTAATAAATATTATTATACTAATATAACTTAATAAATACTAATATAACTTAATAAATATAACTACTTAATAAATATTAAGAATATGAATACTGTTACAAGTATATCTTTCCTATGTTATACAATTATATTTCAAATGTCAGTATTATTCAGAGTTTTTTTTCAAAATATTACAAATATAGACAGCACCATATATATGACAGGATTATGTAAAAAAAAAAATGCCCAAGTTGCTGAAAAATGAATTTGCCTTTGACTTTGAAAAATGTCTTTTAGGGCATATGTCTTTGTAGGTGATTACCTCATGGTTAATTACCATGGAACATTAAATTTCAGGTTTTTCAATTTATCTTAAACATGGCTCTGAATAGCATCACTCCTACATTCTATCTTTTTGTCCCTTAATATTATCCCTATATATATAAATGTGTGTATAAGTTGTATAACTTGCCTGCTTATAATCTTAACATAAGAAATTAAGATAGATGGTTTGAGATGGTTATCCTTTATGGTAGATAAATTCTGGAAAAGCAATTTTAGATATGGTTGATTGAAATAACTGAGATATTATTTAGGCAGTCAGTAGAAAAATCAAAGACAAAAGATCTATGAAGTTTTTATCTTATCATTTCAAATCATTTCAACTTGGTCAGAATCCCTCTCTAACGCCAGTATCTTTAAACCTAGGGTGAATGTGCTAGAAGCCATGTCCAGCCAATGGTAGTGGCAACCTACTATGTTGACACAAATAGCTTCTGTAAGTCTAGGGATTCATCAACATTTAGCATTTTCTCCTATTGATATAATTCCATATTCAAAAGCCCTTTAAGATCTCTCTACCCATGGAAGCTTATAGTAATTTTATTTATGGCATTTAAAATGTTTTCCAATTATACTATTTTTCTATTAACCAATAGTTGTGGATTTTTTTTAATTTTCGTGGTATCAAAGATGCTCATGCTAATTACTTATAATTTTACATCAATTAACTAATTTCCAACATAACAGGATGTCATCTGTTATTAAAATGCAAGGAATGTCTTCTAACAGCCTCAACCCAGCTGGCTGTACTTAGGATATAACCACATTTAACCCAGTTTTAAAATCAGTTTATATATTTTCCCCTATTGTATAAATTGCATATGGTATATATGAAATGTTCTATAATGACATAAATAGGTATATCCCTTCTCCCAGAAAGTGCTGTCTGGTCACCAAAATGTTGAGCTAGTTAGATGAAAAAAATGTATGAAAGCCACTTAGAACCACTTAAACACAGGCATTGGAAGGAAGAGCAAACACCATTAAGGTCACTGATTTTTCCTATATACTCTTAGGGTATCTGTTAAGAAACTGATTTTTTTTTTTTTAATATCATCCAAGGATATGAAGTAATATGAATTAAAAGGAAAAATAAAACATGTAAGAAATGATGTATTTGTACCTTAAATATGCTTTGGATTTGATTATGTCTAATAAAATATGATTATGTCTAATAAAATCTCAAGTAAAACTAACCATGGTAATCAGTGCTCAAACTTAATAGTACAATGCTATGATCAAGAGTAGAAAACAGAACAAATAAGAGTTCCAATTTATTAAAATAATTTAATTTGCCTTTACCAAATCAGCATGTAAAAGTTCAGAAAAATTATACAAATATATCCCTACTTAATTGTCCTAATCCTAAATCCTTCATAACATGCCTGTGAAGTATTTGTTCTTGTCACTAAAAGAATTAAATAAAAATCGTATATTTTACTGTAAAGTGACTGCCCCTAAGTAACTCCCTAGAACTTAAAAAACTGATGCAAATGTTTAGAAAAAAAATTTTTTTTGGCATTCTTAAAGACAAATGGCCCATAATTTATATGAACTAGACATTTTAGACATTGAAAAATATCATCTTATAAAATACTGCAGATTCTTGTGGTAGAGAAAGGGGAAGAATAGTTTTATGCCTATCCCATCTTCCACATTTGAAAAAATAAAGAATAGTTTTATGCCTTCCACATTTGAAAAATAATCAATCCTTCTTGGCAGCAAAAGGGCTTTATGAAATCTATGCTCTAAACCAATAGGGCAAATTCCCCCGGAACACCCTTTCAATTTCATTTCCAATCCCACAGGGGGGATTAGTATAGCCTTATCCTCTGATAGAGAGATCTATCTTTTAGGATGTGGAGACTTAACATTTAATAGACAGGATCTGTGCAGTCGGCCCGAGCTAAAGCATGTTGTCATTTATATAGTAAGGAAGTATATTTTTTGTTCATTTCCTCATAATAGGTCTGTTAAACACATTATGGTACATTTTATCTCCTGCTTATATTTTATACACCTAGAGACGAGAGATTGCTCCAGTAATTCCAGCATAATGTTCTCTGTGTGAAGAAACACAAGTTTAAGTAAAAGGCAGCATGATTTTAGGGCTGTGTATATTCTGTGTGATGAAGGATGACAGGCACTGAGGATCTCCAGGGATAGCCAGAGTGTTTTCCCAACCATATCAAGGCCTTCACGTGGGAGAATCGAACCTCAGCGGTTTAGAACTTGGGGTCAGAGAGGTGATTCATTTAATGGCTATGCCTGTGCTGATGGAAGCAAATAATACTTCTAAGAAGGTAATACGGAATAGAAAACTAGATGAAATGTCTCAAATTACCGAAGGCCTAAAATCTCAGCGTTTCCCTATTACAGCAATGCAGTTCATAGTTAAACTGATACATATCGGAAAATATGATCTAATGGCAGGTTATTCTGGCTTGATTTAAGGCAATGGGCCATTGGCCAGAATTCTGTTATTTGTTCTCTTCTTTCAAAAATAATTTTAAGTTGTATTACTGTTTTCCAGATGCTGGACTAAGTACAGAGTCAGATCTACCTCTTCACTCATACTGTCTGGTGTTGGAAACAAAAATGTAAGTAATAACTTTGAAAATGTTATTTTCTTAGCCCACATAACCACTCATTTAAATGGAAATAGGAAGGAAAAGTACACAAAATAGAATTTGGGATTGTTGATAGGTTTCAATCACTCCATAATTCTCACTTTTTGACTATGTTTTAATTCACTTAATAGACATAGTGTGACATTCTATTCAATTTTAGTATATCTGTTATATTGATTAGATTCTACTAGATATATGAAAGGATAGAATATGACCAAAAATACAGAAATTAAAGTGAAATCTCTATTCATTTGGACAAAATTAGAGCTGCACTACAGATATGCAATATAATTAGGGAATAAGAAATAGCAGTAGCAGCAAAAAGGAAAATGGTATATGTTTCTAAAACATTAAGAAGGTAAAATTAGAGCGATCAGTAACAGCCTGGAGAAGGAGGGGAAAATCTCCAGGAAGAATCTCAATTAGATGGTGTGACCACTGACCACAAAATAAAATATAAGAAATAAATAGCAAGAAAGCAAAGATGATGAGCTCACCTTTGAAGATGTTAAGAATAGAGTCTCTGCACCAAGCATATAGTAGTACCTCCAATCGTTGTCGAGTAAGTGACAAACTAGCTGGAGATGTCTTGCAGGGAACTGGACCTCTAAATCTGGGCTTGAAGAAGGGAAAAGGGAAATATATATGGGATAGTTAGACTTAAATGAGTCATGAGAGCAAAGAAGTAGTAAACTGTGATTGGGGTTATCCAACATTGAACTGCCCTTCTTAAGCAGAGGACGTTCCATTAAATGTGATACTGAATAGACAGAGTGATATCCCTCCTTCTTCAGGGCATGAAGGAGAATGCTTCTCCCATTGTCTGCCTTCTGGCAACACAGGGCCAAAATTCAAATACCCAAATGACTCTATCTTTGACTTTGCTGTGGAACAAGTGACCCAAAGACAAAGGATTTGATTTCTTGAATGACAGAGATATTCAGAAATGCCTTGCAAGTGGCATCCTGGCCACAGTGTTCTGAGAGACTGTCCTTATATTTCCTAACCTTTGAATCTGCATTAGAACTGGTTTGGTTCCTGTTCATTTCCCAAATATATTGTCTAAACTCTGTTGGATTAAGTGGGCTGTTGATATTAAATTTCTCTCATTCTTAAGATAGGTCATTTCCTATTTCTTGCAAGTAAAAACCTAGAACAGCACAGAAAGCATCCAGAATGAGAATTTTGGTGGGCTAAAAACCCTACAGAAAATGCCATTGCACACAGGCAATAAGAAAGGAATCTAAAGGACAAAAGGAATACCCCTTGACCAATTAAGAATTGGCTATAGTCAGACCAGAAATGCTTTTGCTGGGTTTTCTTTGTCTCAGCCCATATATTAGGATAAAGCTTGTCAGACCACATTATTAGACCACACACATATATCCTATTAACTTATTAGAAGCACACAGTCTAAAGGTACTAGACTTGTCTTAGCGTATATATCTATATCTATATATACATATATATACACATATATATGAAATATATTCATAATAAACATATAAATTCAAGCTGCCTTTTATATATATATATGTGTGTGTGTGTGTGTGTGTGTGTGTGTGTATATATACACATATACACACTTTTGTACCCTTGTTCTAGTTCCTTGGAATAAATGTAGGTTTCTCGTTATTCTAGTTTTTTATAGCAAACCTTAGAAAAACTGTTTATAAGTGAGTCCACTGGGAAATTCAAATATAAACAAATAAAATGGATGTTGGTTACAAAATGACAACACTACCCAAATCATATTTTCAGCATAAGGCATGCTAGACCACATTTCTGGCTCTTGTATACTAGAATCAATGATTTTTTTTTTCCCTAAGATAAAAGAGAAGTGATTAGACATCAAATAGAATTGTAATTTCCCCTCACATTTTATTTAAAATATTTTTCTTATTAACCACATCACTAACTATCTTTGAGTAAATCAGCTCTTTTGAAAAGCATCATGAATAATAAACAATCAAAAATGGTTTGACACTTGTACTTCACAGAATTTATCATCTAGCTATTAATAAATTTTAAATTGTGACTTGGAAGTGTTAGAGTGTCCTCCAATTAGGAAATTTGTTTAACCTCTGAATACATTTTCTTGCATTAATTAGAAAAAAAAAAATTAAATAGAACAGCCTTAGTGCCACCTGTAGGAGGAGCCCTTGCCCTTTCAGGGACTTTGATCCTTCCTTGGTTGTTCTTTAGTTGCTTAATGCTAAAGTCAAGGAGTCCAGAGAGCCACAGAGCTGTGGGAACTCAGTATGCATATCTACATTGTGTGTGTCCAAGTAGCCTGGGCTCGGATGCTTCAGGTCTGGAATTCCCTACCACCTGGCTTCATGTATACTTTCAAGTCTGAGATCTGCCTTTGCCCAGAGGTATGCATTGCACACAGGAAAACCCTATGTCCAGAGAATGCCCTATTGGAATTATCTCACTGGGTTGGGGAGAGTGTGGAGGAAGTAATGCTTTTGTTGCCCCAGAGACAGGCAAGCTGTCAACTCTCCCTGTACTGTCAGATTCCAGCTTCACACCCTCAAGCATCCAAGGATTCAAAATTTCAACCCTGACTTTCCATGTTGTTATGAAGTCAGTTTGTTTACTATATATGGTACTTACATATTTAGATATTGGTATTCAGGTAAACTTTTTATTCTTGCATTTGCTTCCAACTTTTACCAACCTATAGAACTGTTCATGGGGACTGACCATGGGCACTGGTCAGGAACCTGACCAGGTTCCTACCTGGTTATTATATTGTGGTAGGCATTATTGGGTTTGAGATAGGCTAGCAAAGAAAGTCAAGTCGGCTTTAGGCTAAGCAGCTAAAATAAAAATAAGTATTTCTTGAGAATAAATGAAATTTGTGCAAAAATCTAGGAAATATCAAGAGTAATAGATGAAATATCAGAAATGACCAATCAGGGGCACCTGGGTGGCTCATTGGGTTAAAGCCTCTGCCTCGGCTCCAGTCGTGATTCCAGGGTCCTGCGATTGAGCCCCACATCGGGCTCCCTGCTCAGAAAAGTGTTCTAATTTATGCTCAGATATATAGAAAACACTAAAAATACAGAGAAATATTTTATTAATTAAGTAAAATTATCTGTAATAATTTCTCAGAGGAAAGAAGAGAAATAATAGGGCCAATGAACATCTAACTTTTTGTTTTTAATTTTAAGATTTTTATTTATGTTAGAGCACACACCTGTGACCAGGGGCAGGGGCAGAGGGAAGGGAAGAACTTCAGTTTCCATACTCAGTGTGGAGCCTGACTTGGGACTTGATCTAATCTCCTGAGCCAAAATCAAGAGTTGGATGCTCAATTAACTGAGACATCCAAGAGCTCCTATTTTCTTTTCTAATATAAAAGAAATAGTTTAGTATGTATATATATACTTTTTACTCAGTTTCTTATGTAGCATTAAATTTTTTTAATATTAAAAAATGAATTTATAATAATTCACAACAGTCTATTGAGTGGATGAAAATTTTATAGTTTATGAGCTTTTATAGACCTTTTGGTAAATTGGTATTTGGATCATTTAGGTTTCCTTTACTATAAATAAATGGAAAGGTGAGTATAGTCATAATTTTTAAAGGAGTTTTTTATTTTATTTTACTCTAATATTTTAAGACTCTTTTTGCGTGGTCCTAAATGTTCCTCCCCTAATTTTCTACCATTAATACTCCAAACAAAGAATTCTTGTCTCAATATAATTGGGAGTAACTTGACAGACTAAAATAAAGAAGTAGGTCAACCTTTTTAATAAGGTCCCTGAGTCCAGGACACAAAATAGATATTAGCAAAATTTCAGGGGAAAATACTAAAAGCCATATTTACCCTAGTTCATTCATTTAAAAAGTCCAGATGCACTGTTGAATCCTATTGGCTAGTATTTTGTTGAGTATTTTCGCATCTGTGTTCATCAAGGATATTGGTCTATAGCTCTCTTTTTTGGTGGGATCCTTGTCTGGTTTTGGGATCAAGGTGATGCTGGCCTCATAAAATGAGTTTGGAAGTTTTCCTTCCATTTCTATTTTTTGGAACAGTTTTAGGAGAATAGGAATTAGTTCTTCTTTAAATGTTTGGTAGAATTCCCCCGGGAAGCCGTCTGGCCCTGGGCTTTTGTTTGTTTGGAGATTTTTAATGACTGTTTCAATCTCCTTACTGGTTATGGGTCTGTTCAGGCTTTCTATTTCTTCCTCGTTCAGTTGTGGTAGTTTATATGTTTCTAGGAATGCATCCATTTCTTCCAGATTGTCACATTTATTGGCGTAGAGTTGCTCATAGTATGTTCTTATAATAGTTCGTATTTCTTTGGTGTTAGTTGTGATCTCTCCTCTTTCATTCATGATTTTATTTATTTGAGTCCTTTCTCTTTTCTTTTTGATAAGTCGGGCCAGGGGTTTATCAATTTTATTAATTCTTTCAAAGAACCAGCTCCTAGTTTCGTTGATTTGTTCTATTGTTTTTTTGGTTTCTATTTCATTGATTTCTGCTCTGATTTTTATGATTTCTCTTCTCCTGCTAGGCTTAGGGTTTCTTTCTTGTTCTTTCTCCAGCTCCTTTAAGTGTAGGGTTAGATTGTGTACCTGAGACCTTTCTTGTATCTTGAGAAAGGCTTGTACCGCTATATATTTTCCTCTCAGGACTGCCTTTGTTGTGTCCCACAGATTTTGAACCGTTGTATTTTCATTATCATTTGATGGGATTGGGAGGGAGACAAACCATAAGTGACTCTTAATCTCACAAAACAAACTGAGGGTTGCTGGGGGGAGGGGGTTTGGGAGAAGGGGGTGGTATTATGGACATTGGGGAGGGTATGTGTTTTGGTGAGTGCTGTGAAGTGTGTAAACCTGGTGATTCACAGACCTGTACCCCTGGGGATAAAAATATATGTTTATAAAAAATAAAAAATTATATTAAAAAAAATAAAAATAAATAAAAAGTCCAGATGCAAAATTACATTTTTAAAAGTTCCATCCTGATTATATATTATAAATGTATTTTTTTCTAAATAAACCTCAACTTGGCTTTTCTTTTTTTTTTTCAAATTTCATAAGGAGATTTTAGAAGCTTTAATAAGTATCACTATTAGATGGGGCACCTGGGTGGCTCAGTGGGTTGAGCCTCTGCCTTTGGCTCAGGTCATGATCTCAGGATGCTGAGATTGAGCCCCACATCGAGCTCTCTGCTCAGTGGGGAGTCTGTGTCCCCATCTCTCTCTGCCTACTTGTGATCTCTCTGTCTGAAAAATAAATAAATAAAATCTTTAAAAAATAAATATCACTATTAGAAAGTTCAAGAGAATTCTTAAGAAACTACCTTGGTGGAGAGTCTCGGGGAACAGAGGCCATCTAAACTGTGAGCTTACAGTCCTAATAGGAAATACAGAGAATTGAACTCAAGCTACCAGCTGGATTTTCTGATAAAGACAAAAAACTTGCATGGAAGCTCTGACTGCTCCTAAATTCCTTCTAACACTGAAGTTTTGCAATTTCAAAAGTTACCAAAAACAGAACAAAACAAAACAAAAAACTTAATATTTTCGAGTTGTACCGCAAAGTTGCACTTTGCCACAACTTCAAGATTTCATTAAAAATTTCAGCCACTTATTTCAGGTCACTTATTTGTTATAGCTTCCAGCACTTTTGAGGAAGCAATGCTTGAAGAAATGTCACCAATTCTAGAGTAAGACACCAACAGGCTGTTTATTGGAGCTGCCTTTTTGGCTTCAGTGCAAATTTTAGGTTCACTGGATTGGTTTGAGTTAAAAATATTGCAAGGATTTTGTTCAGTATAGCCCTCCCTCCTAGATAATCTGTCCTAAGAATGTACTAGAGGTTTACAGTAGTGGGCGTTTGTGTTTTGTTGTTGTTGTTGTTTTGTTTTGTTTTGTTTTTTTAAATTTATTTTATTTTATTTTATTTTTTTGAGAAGAGAACTTTGGGCTGGAAATTTGGGGCTGCAAATGCAGCTTGTTCATTAAACACCTTGCTGTGCTGAAGGAAGTGTGGGATCAGAGAGTATCCTCATTCTTATGTTTGGCAAATTAGACAGAGTTGATGTTGGGAATGATACAGACTAACACCTTTTTGATGTCTCACAGATAAATGATAGCAAGAACAATTGTAATAGACAGCAGTAATGAGCACTGGGAGGAACTGAGTGTCCTGTTTCCCTAACACATTCCTTCAGTACTCCCAGCAGCATCTTTATTAGACAGATATTACCACGATTTCCCAGATTTTTTAGATGGGAGCCTGGTATTAATTAACTAGTTTAATAGACATACTACTAAGTAACAGAGCAGGGAATGAAAACTAATTCTCAGGGACTCAAAAGACTCTAGACCCAAGAGTAAAGATTTTCTTACCTCTCACAGTGAGCTTTATTATTTAAGAAAGATGGTTTCTGAGAGACATTTATTGATTTTTATTGACATACACCTGTCTTGAAGAGTTTATTATTGTAGTAAGGAAAAAAAAATCATCTCTTTGAAATCATTTTTTGGGGGCTGGGGGTACTAGAGTAGCAATGGATGAATTATTTTAAAGATTTTATTTATTTATTTGACAGATCACAAGTAGGCAGAGAGGCAGGCAGAGAGAGAGGGGGAAGCAGGCTCCCTGCTGAGCAGAGAGCCGGATGTGGGGGCTCTATCCTAGGACACTGGGATTATGACCTGAGCGGAAGGCAGAGGCTTAACCCACTGAGCTACCCAGGTGCCCCAAGAATGAATTATTTTAGATAAGTAACTGATGCCCAGAACATTTTAGTGACTCATTTAGGAGCTGTGGTTAGTGAATGACACAACAGAATCAAAATACAGTTTTCCTGGATTCCATTATAGTACTTATATGGAAATACCAGTTTCTAAACAAAATCACATACAGAGTTTGAAGTAGTTGGTGGTTTAACTAAGTTAGCCTAAATTCTTTTCACATGGCTTAGAAAATTAGCTATAAATATGATTTTTGTGGAAGTGAGCAAAATGGTATATATCTCCCAAATATAAAACTCACATAGAAAGCCATACATACAAAATATTCTTGACAAATTAATCTAAGAGTTGATAGCAATTTAAACCACTCAGGAGTCAGTAATATAACATTGTGGGCAAGTTTTACATGGGGAAATACTGTAATTTGTAGTGTTTTAAATGCAATCTATTTTCAATTTTAGGGTTTCCTAAAGTCTTGCTAAACAAAGCAGTATTTTAAGAGCAGTGGTGGATTTTACTTTCTCTGCCTCAGATCCTCTGCTTCTGTAAAGAATCACAAAGTTGATAACAAAACCTCCTTTTCCAGTGAGAAATTTGATTTATTAGTTCTGTAATTAGCCAGTCAAAATTTGACCTTACTTATAACGGCAGGAAAGGACATATCCAAGGTGTTAATGAACAAAGAGTAAGCATGGACTTTGGTTTTCATTTGGTATTGGATGTGATACTTCTGTCCTGGCTATAAATCATACTGGAAATGATAAGTAAATTGTGAATTATGATAACTTTCTGGATGACTATCAGAAATATCTATCAAAATGTAAAATGGGCGAATTTTGTTCTAGAATAATATCTTTAAAAATTTGTTCTATAGAGGTGTTCACATGTATGAACAAAGATGCCATGAAAGGTACTCACTGTAGCAGTGTTTGTAATGTCATATATGTTAAAACCATGTAAATATTAATTAGTAGGTGAATGGTTAATAAAAATGTAAGACATCAATATTTGTGAAACATTATAAGACTTTAAGAAGACTGAGGTTCAACTATTAGTGGTAGTATAAAAATTTAGGCTACTGTAGAAATATCTCTAATGCATATTTTCTGTAATTTATAGTTTTATTCTACTTGAAATATATAATTCAAATTAGGTTTTGATTATATCTATATGTAGATACAGATGGTATATTTATAGAGATAGATATCTGGATATAAATATAAAATTATTAACAGGTAAGAGGAAGAGTGGGATTAGAAGAGTTTTCACTTTGTAACTTCTTGGTATTCATTTTGTTTTACTAAGTAAAATTATACTGGATGGCTAAGGGATTTAGCTTGTTTTTCAAGGCAGATTTAATACTATCTTTAAGTAATCTTCAACTTTGAAATTTGATTTAGAGAAACAGTTGTACATGTTTTCGCCAAAGGGAATTATACTCAAAATTATGGGAAATAAAACATTATTAAAAATAGCCCTCTAGTACTGATTTCTTTCTCACTCTGAAATTCTGGCCATTTATAATTGCCCTTAGATGACCAATCGAATATAACCACCAAAGTTATTTCAAAAACACTTCTTCCGTAAGGTAACCCTTTCAAACCCCATCCTCTTGAAACTTCATTTTCAAAAGGTATCTACTGCTTGAGTTTCTGCTTCACGGGCTAGAGAGATGCATTTGTCTTCTGTTTATGGAGAACGTGAACCTTTTCATTTCTTCTACAAGATTGTTAAGTCTCTAGGGCTTGAACAATTTGATTACCTACTGCAACATAGAGGGCTGATAATCACACAAGACAGATATGTTGCTGGTGAATGAAGATCTGCCAATGATTTATTAGTACTTTGGGATAATGGTACAATAGTTATGGCTGAGCAGGCATTTCCATTATATCTAGTTTGGGGCTTTTATTTTATAGCAAAAACCATCTTTGAGGCAGAGGTTTCACTTCTCTAAGCCCAGCTTGTAATTATTTAGTTAAAATTATAGCTCAGAAATTTGAGTTTAATTAAGATAAATATGTGTTTTTCCTTTTTTGTTGTAGTGTCTCAGTGACATCAAAGTCTCATTTTGAAACACTTCAAGCATTTTATAGCATGTTGTATACACTGGAATTTTGAAATCCTCCAGAGTTTTGTGAACCTTTGATATCATAGAAAACTGATATGTTTTGAAAATTGACAGAAAAGAGGCTGTTTTAATTTGTAAAATGGAGACAAAGCAAAGAAGGTTGGTTGCTTTAGAAACCATCTTCCATTAATCTAACATTATCTGAGAATGTTTTATTTAGAAAATACTAAAATCATTGGTCCACACGGGTGGTTTTCAGTGACTCACTTTTGATGTCTGAACTAAAAAGATCTTTATCCTTATTGCTTTCTAAAATGTTGATAGATTTTGATTGTTTAATTTAACTTTAAAGGATAATAAGTTTTGGATGCAGACTTTTCATCTTTATGAAGGCAAGATTGAGCCCATACGTATCTCAAATAAATTTATCTTCTGTCATTTAAGGGAAACTCAGTACATAAACATATGTGAGAAAAATATGTAATATTACTGAGTAAGATCTACAATTTGCAGAATAATTAGAGATAAAATATAACAATGGCCAATCACTTGAAAAATAAACCATTTATTATTTAAGGCAAAGGCATACAGGAAGCTAACATTTACTAAAAGCCTAGTTTGGTTCAGGCAATTTATACCATTATCTCATTTATTCCTTATGATACCCTGGTTTGGTAAGGAATGGAGTTTGTGTAAGGTCAGAAGCCTAATAAAAAGAAAATCTGGGAATTGTATCCAAGGCTGTGTAAGACAAAACTTACGTTCTTTCTTTTCCTTTAATAATGCTAAATGTATGTATATGTAGGTAGTTGTGTTTAAAAACAAAGTCTTGGGGTGCCTGGGTGACTCGGTGGGTTAAAGCCTCTGCCTTTGGCTCAGGTCATGATCCCAGGGTCCTGGGAAAGAGCCCCGCATTGGGCTCTCTGCTCAGCTGGAGCCTGCTCCCCCCCCCAACCCCCGCTCTCTCTCCACCTACTTGTGCTCTCTGACTCTGTCAAATAAATAAATAAAATCTTTAAAACAAAAACAAAATAAAACAAAACAAAAAACAAAGTCTTAATTCAACATACATTAAGGTAGAATGTAAACTAAATGAGGGCAGGGAGCATATCTGTTGTGTTCCTTTGCAAATAATGGCAAGTGCTTGATTAATATTCAGGAAGTGTGTAAATTAAAAAGCATATAATATCCATTCAAATGAATGTTATCTATATGAGTAGTATAAATAGAGAATTTTATATACTATATTTCAGTGTTTCAGAGATTTTTGCCATTTCAGCCCTAAGACTAATTTCATTTTACTGTGGTGGAAACACACCATGAAATCTACCATCTTTCTTAATTTTTAACTATATAGTACGATAGTGTCAATTGTGTATATCTTGTTAAGCAACAGATTTCTAGAAGTTTTTCATCCTGCAAAACTGGAGCTCTACCTACTGAACAACAGCTTCTTTCCCCTTTTTTCCAGCCCTTGACACACTGTTCTACTTTCTGTTCCTAAGAATACAACTGCTTTGCCTACTTCCTTTAAGTAAAATTTATGCAGTACATATCCTTCTTTGTCTGGCACATTTCACTTAGCATAATTTACTCCCTGTTCATCCATTTTGTCGCAAGTGGCAGGATTGCATCTTCTTTATTAAGGTTAAATAATATGCCACTGTAGATCACATTTTCTTCATTTACTGGGCAATTAAGTTGCTTTTATTTCTTGGCTATTATAAATAATGCTGCAGTGAACAGGGTCGTGCAAATATGTCTTTGAGATCCTGCTTTCCATTCATCTGGATATATACCCAGAAGTGAAATTACTGGGTTATATGGTAATAATTCTCTTTTTAAGTTTTTGAAGGAATTCTGTAGTGTTTTTCATAGGAGTGCAGCTGTCATTTTATATTCCCATCTTGAGTGTGCTAGGGTTCTAATTTCTCCACATCCTCATCAATACTTTTCCTTTCTTTCCTTTCAACAGTGGCTATCTAATGGGTTTGGGTAGAAGGTGATATCTCATTGTGCTTTTGGATTTGAATTTCCTGGGTGATTGATTACTGCTGTTGAGCAACCTTTTATATGCTTATTGGTCATTTAAATGTTTTCTTGGGAGAAATGTCTATCAGGGTCTTTGCTCATTTTTAGTCAGATTATTATTTTGTTCTCACTGAGTTACCAAAGTTGCAAATTGGAAATTATTTGGAAATTTGGAAAATGGAAATTGACCCCTGAATAGGTACATGACTTACAAATATTTTCTTTCATTCAGTGGGTTGTCTTTTCACTCTGTTCATTATTTTCTATGTGCAGTGAAATTTTTAGATTTAATGTAGTGTCATTTATCTAGTTTCCTTTTGTTACCTGTGATTTTCATGTCCTATTAAAAAATTGCTGAATCCAGTATCATGAATCTCTTCTCCTATGTTTTTGTTGAGCAGTTTTATAATTCCAGGTCTTATGTTTAGGTTTGTAATCCATTTTGAGTTTTTATAGGTGGTAGAAGAGTCCAACTTCATCCTTTTGTGTATACATATCCAGTTTTCCCAGTATGCCTTATTGAAAAGATTATCCTTTCCTCATAGGTAACCTGGGCACCTGTGATAAAAATCATTTGACCTATATGTGAGGATTAATTTATGCAATTTGTATTCTGTTCTATTCATTTATGTCTGTCTTAAGTGAGTACCACACTGTTTTGACTACTGTAGTTTTGTAATGTGTTTGAAATTAAAAGGTGTGTGGCCTCTATCTTTGTTTTTTTTAAAGTTATTTCGGTTATTTGAGATCCTTTGAAACTCCATATAAATTTAAGATACTTTTTCAGTTCCTGCAAAAAAAAAAAACACTATTGAGATTTTGGTAGAGATTATGTTAAAATTGTATAGTGCTTTGGGTTCTATCGACATTTAAACAATATTAAATCTTCCAAGCCAAACATGAAATGTCTTTCCATTCATTTGTATCTTAATTCCTTTCAGCAATGTTTTGTGATTTTTAGAGTACAAATCTTTTTTGTCTCTTAGGTTATTTTTAAGTTTTTTTTTTTTTTTTTTTTTAAGATTGATTTATTGGGAAGGAGTGGTGAAGAAGTGGAGAGTAACTGGGTGATGGACATTAAGGAGGACATGATGTAACAAGCACTGGGTATTGTATAAGACTGAAGAGTCACTGAACTCTATCTCTGAAACTAATAATACACTACATTAATTGAATTTAATTAAAAAAATAAAGATTTATTTATTTGGGAAGGGTAGGTGGCAAAGGGAGAGAGAGAGAATCAGAGCCTGATATGGGGCTTGATCTTAGGACCCTGAGATCATGACCTGAGCCAAAATAAAGAATCAGACACTTAACAAACTGAGCGAGGCACCCCTATTTTTTTTTTAATATCATTTTAAATGAGATTGTCTTAATTTCCTTTTCAAAGAGTGGAGTTTTTCGTTTACTAAAAATGAACCAACTTGTGCGTGTTGAAATCCTACAAATTTCAGAATTGATTAGACTTCACAATTTTTTGTTTGTGCATGGAATGTTTAGGATTTTCTAGATAGAAGATTACATCATCTGCAAACAGGATTCTTTTTTTTTTTTTTTTAAGACTTATTTATTTGTTGTTTATTTGAAAGAGAGAGAATGAAAAGTGAAAGAGCGCAAGCAGCAGGGAGAGGGAGAAGCAGGGTCCCCGCTGAGCAGGGAGCCCAGTGCAGGACTCGATCCCAGGACCCTGCGATCATGACCTGAGCTAAAGGCAGATGCTTATCAACAGAGCCACCCAGGCACCCCTGCAAACAGGATTCTTTTTATTTCTTCCATTTTAATTTAGATGCCTTTTATTTCCTTTCCTTACCTGCTTGCCATGGCTAGAATTTTCAGTGCTATGTTGAATAAAAATGGTAAGAGAAGACATCCTTGCCTTGTTCCTGATCTTAGAGCGACAGTTTTCAGGTTTTCACCATTGAGTATGATATAACTATGAACTTTATATATTCAGTCTTTATAATGTTGGGGTAAGTACTTTTTATTCCTCCTGTGTTGAGAGTTTTTGTAAATGGTATTGAGTTTTGTCAAATGCTTTCTCTGAGTGAATCGAGATGATCCTGTTCTTACGTGATTTCCCCCTTCATTCTGTTAATGTCCCGTGTCACATTGACTTGATTTTTACATATTGCATGATTCTTGCATCCCAGGCATAAATCCTACTTGGTCTTGGTGTATAATTATTCTAATTGTTGTTGAATTTAGTTTACTATCATTTTGTTGAGGGTTTTTACGTCAATATTTACCAGGGTTATTGGTTTACAGTTTTCTTTTCTTGTGGTATGTTTGTCTGATTTTGGTGTCCATATAACGGTGTCATAAAATAGATTTGAAGTATTCCTTCCTCTTCAGTTTTTGGAAGAATTTGAAAAGATTTGATGTTAAGGAGCCTGGGTATCTTAATCTGTGGATTTAGTGTCTGGTTCTTGATTTTCATTCAGGTCATGATCTTACAGTTATGAATTGAGCCACCATCCACTTCCAGCCCGGAGCTTGCTTGGGGTTTCCTCGATCCTTCTCTCTCTGCCCCTCCCCCATCTCTCTAATAATAAAAAAAAAAAATAATTGATGTTAATTCTTCTAATGCTTGGTAGAACTCTCGGGGGCATCTGATCCTGGGCTTTTATTATAATTCAGAAGTTGTCAATCAATTCAATCTCCTTACTAGCTGTAGGTCTGCTCCGATTTTTAAATTTCTTCATGACTCAGCATACAGTTGAATGTTGTTGTTGTTTGTTTAATCTATTTGGCTGTTCTGCCTTTTGGGAGACTTAATCCATTTACACTTAAAGTAATTATTGATGGGGGTGCCTGGGTGGCTCAGACATGAGGTGTCTGTCTGCCTTTGGCTCAGGTCATGATCCCAGGGGTCCTGGGATTGAGCCCCGCATAGGGCTTCCTGCTCTGCACAAAGCCTGTTCTCTCTCTCTCACTCCCAGGGTTTGTATTCCCTCTCTCACCATCTGTCTGTCAAACAAATAAAAATCTTAAAAAAAAAAAAATTACAGATAGAAGAGGAATCACTTGTCATTTTGTTTCTGTATTCTTAGTTTGTCCCTTTTTCTCACTGCTGCTAACTTCCTTTGTTTCTCTTTGATTTTTTTTTTTTGCATCAACATGCTCTGATTCCCTTCGCATTTTCTTCGCATTTTCAATGGGAATTTTTTTTGCAGTTATGATGGGAATTACATATAGTGTCTTATAGGTATAACAGTCTATTTTCAACTGATAAGAGTTTAACTTCAATCGCATACAGAAATTCTACTTCATGCTCCCATTCTTGTTAAGTTATTGTTGCCACAAATTGCGTATTTTTGTTTTTCAGTCATTAACATAGTTTTATAGTTATAGTTATTATATGTTTTTAACCTTTTAAATTCTATTAAGAATTGAAAGTGATTTATGCAGCACTACTACATTTTTACAGGAGTCTGTATTTCTCTCTATATTTACCTTTACCAGAGAGCTTTATATTTTTTATATGCATTTGTGTTCCTATATGGTGTCATTTCATTATTTAACATTTAGCAAACTCCTTTTACAGCTGTTATGCCCATCCAATCTCACACAAACCTGCAAGATAAGAAAAGCATAGCATATTATTTTACAGATGAGTCTCAGCTGCTGAGTCATACTACATAATATTTAAGTACTTGAACTGAAGGTAGATTTCAAGTCTTCTGACTCTGAGCCCATGGTGTCCTTTCAGTGCATTCTTCCTCCATTCAGGTTCTTCTACCACTGAGTACATATTAAGGACTCCTCATTTGCTAATTCTGGGATGACAGAATCTACACATCCCAAGGTAGTTACTCTTTCTTGGTTGTGTTTTGTGAATTTTTATTCTGTCCTCACCATAAAGAAATCACCCTTTTTGTCCCTTCTTTTTGTTTTTCTGAGTTTTTAGCCACTTGCCAGGTCCCTCTGAGGACAATTCTGTAATTCCTCTCAGTAGTATTACTTCCATTTTCATGGTAAAGGTGGAAAGAGTTATAAAATGATGACATAGTTCGTTGAAGTAAATCTTGGCTTCTGCTACCTTACCACCTGAAGTGGGAAAAGACTAAAGAACAAAGGCCTAGTTGAATTGTAGTTAATGGTTATTAAAGATGAAAGCAGTCCTATGCATTTTATAAAGAGAAATTTAGTAATATTTTCAAGTCTGTCATTTTTAGTGATTCACAAATATATAAATAAGGCCTTCAGCATTTGAAAATCATCTCTTGAAAGACAAATTGAGTGAACCTTACAGTAGAAGGGTGCCTGGGTGGCTCAGTCAGTTAAGGGTCTTCCTTCGGCTCTGGTTATATTCCCAAGGTCTTGGATCAAACCCTGCATTGGGGTTTCTGCTCAGTGGGGAGTCTGCTTCTTCTCCCTCTTCCTCTGCCCCTCTCCCCAGCTCATGTTCTCTATATCAATTACATATTTTCTTTCTTTCTTTCTTTCTTTCTTTCTTTCTTTCTTTCTTTCTTTCTTTCAGAACCTTATGGTAGCATGCCTGGGTAGCTCAATCAATTAAGCTCCTGTCTCTTGATTTTCGGTTCAGCTAATGATCTCAGAGTGAAGAGATCAGGTTCTTCCTGAGCGTGGAGACTGCTTAAGATTCTCTTCCTCTCTCTCTGCCCCTCCCCAACCTCTCCAGCCCTCTTGCTCACTCACAAGTGTGCTCTTGCACACCCGTGCTCTCTTTCTCTCTCTCTAAAAAAAGGCAACAACATACAGTGTAATAAACCAAAATTTCCAGTCTAATCCAGAATGTTAGCAGTTTCTAGAAACTTTTCTTTTGTCTGGTTTCATAATATTACCGTCCTACTAATCCCAAAGTTGTTGAAAGTGAGGGGGGAAGAATTTTAGCAAATTCAAGTGCTTGATCCATTTCTTTAGTTTATGGAATAAAGCTGAAGCTGAACAGTCTAGAAATGGGTTAATTTTACCATGGTCAAATACAAATTCATGTATCTTTTCTAATAGGCAACCAGTAGACTTTCCTATTGTCTAGCAATATCGATGTCTATTAATTGAGAAAACAACTCCTTTATTGATGGTATGTTTATAAGAAAAATTACTAGTTATAGTAAAGAAACTTAAAATACCATGTCTCAATTGCTTCTAAACATGAGTAGAATTATTCATTTAACAACTACCTTTAAATGAAATATGAAATTAGGTTTCTTCGACTATATCAAGTCATAGAGAATAGATTCTTGACAATGTGTTTCAATTTAAGAAGGAAAAAATTTTGGCCTATCATTAGCATGAGTATTTAAAGAGAGTATACTGGGTTGAGCAGTTTACCCTCCCAAGTTCATGTCACACCCAGTACCTCAGAATACAAACTAATTTAGAAATAGTTTCATAGCAGATATAGTTAGTGAAGATGAGGTCCTACTGGAGTAATGTGGGCCCTAACCCAATATGGCAGGGGTCCTTACCAGAAATGGAGAAAAACCACAGAAGCACAGACACTTGGAGAGTGTTCCACGTGATAACAAAGGCAGGGATTAGAGTGATGAGTCCACAAACCAAGGATCTCTAGATTGCCAACAACACCAGAAGCTATGAGATCCCCCACAGAGCCTTCAGAAGGAGAACATGTTCTTGCCAACACCTTGACTTTGGATTTCTAGCCACCATAACTGTGAGGTAATAAATTTCTCTTGCTTTAAGCCACCCAGGGTGTGTTTGTTGTGGCAGCCCTGGGAAGCTGATAAAGGGTTATTGGAAAGCAAAATAAAATGAGGTAATTATAAATGGTGAAAAGCAGATGGAAAGATCCTAAAAGTTATTATTTTTTATGAGGGCACTTGGCCTCGCTGTTCTATCTCTTGGTAGGGGTGGGGCGGCTTTGCAAATTAAAAAAGAATTACTCCTCATTATAATAATCTACATAAGCAGATGTCTGTGTGACAGAAAGGAGAGGTGCCAAAGTGGAAAGTAAATGGTATTTGGCCCGTAGTATATAGATGAGATTACCACTATAGCAGGTGTGGTCTTTGCTTCATTTTTTTTCCCCCTTTTCCACCTTCAGCCAGGTTCAGTTGAATTTATGCTGATCCAATCCCTCTGTCACACCTCTGTGACTCTTTTGAGATCAGTAAACTTTTTGTTTTTTTCCCCATGAGACTACTGAGAAGAATAACTGAGTTTCTGAGCTTTTACTGAGTACTTTGGGTTCACTTTTAAGTATTTTTACATTAACTTATGTAATCTTTACAGACAAATGTAGCAGCAAATAATAACTTTTAAATTTTTTTTTTAAGATTTTATTATTTCTTTGACAGAAAGAGATCACAAGTAGGCAGAGAGGCAGGTAGAGAGAGAGAGAGGAGGAAGCAGGCTTTCCGCCAAGCAGAGAGCCCAATGCGGGGCTCGATCCCAGGACCCTGAGATCATGACCTGAGCTGAAGGCAAAAGCTTTAACCCACTGAGCCACCCAGGTGCCCAACTTTTAAATTTTATATTGGAGACATTAGAAACATTAAAGAAACTAGTCAGTGCCACATAACTAGTAAATGATGGAACCAAGAGTCCAAGCCAGACACTCTGACTCAAGAGCCAAGTTCTTAATCACCAGGCAATGCTTTGCTGGCAGTAGAGATTTATTCCATTTAGTTTCTGATTTCTTTCAGCACCTGACCTGTCCTGAACACTGCATTTGCCTCTAGGTGCCCTCTGGCAGCACTGCCCTGCTTGGGCTACTGAGAAACCTCTCTGTTCTGAGAGGCATTAATGCACTATAACAGAGACCTCATGTTAGCCCCCATGTTTTCATTCACCGAAACCAAGCACTTACAGGTGATTTGGGAGTGGTAGACAATTATTTGGTGTTTGTGGCAAATTACCAAATAGCTTTGACTTTCTAGGAGGTAAAGGTACTTGCTTGCCATGATTGATACCAGGCTTGGGAACACCACAGCTCAAATGAATTTGGGGAATGAATGAATGCATACATGAAAATTGGTTATCGGGGCATCCTGAATGATTCTCTACTTACAAATGTTATTTCCTATATAAAACAGATTTCTTGCATTAGCCAAGTCATTAAATTAATTTCAACCTAAGAAGTGTGCAAATACTGCATCATCCGGACTAGCTGTGAGATGTGGTGATTAAGAGAAAATCCTACAGTCATCCTCCTTGGGTTTAAATCCACAACTCAGTTATATATAAATAATGAATTGGATTCCAATCATTGGAATCACTCTGTGAAAAAACATTTTGATTCTTTCCACCAGATGATTCAAAGGATTCAATAAGAGGAGACTTAACAAAAGAATATATGGTGAATGAACTTTCCTTGGTTTGAAATTCAAAAATATATTCTCATCTCCACATTCAGCTTTGAAATGTGTGAAGGTACAAGTGAGTTCTCTGAGATGCTCCAGATTTGACCTTTCCCATGAACTTCACCCATATAGTCAACTGACATTTTTCCACCTTAAATCCACCACTTACACATTACTGACTTTGGGCAAGCTAACTTTCTCTCTCTGTGCCTCAGTCAATTCATGGATCATCATAATAAATAAAAAGTCCTGACAACGTACTTGGCACATAACAAGCATTGCATATATATTTTCTAGCAACTATTATGAAAAAAGAATAGCTGTAGGTTTAGTCTTTTTTTTTTTTTTTTAATAGCTCTAGCTTGAAAATGTGACTTGGGAACCAGAAATTAAAAGAGATAAAGGTCCCCAGAATTTAAATAAAAATGTTAAGTCATTAATAGCCCCTCTTAAAATACTTGTTGATCAGTTGAGATGCAAGATAACTTCTCACTCCATAAAAAGTGGTCACAGCAGCCATAAACCTGTACTCTGCAAAGAATTCAAACCTTACTACAGGCATGGTGACTCCTTCTCTGTCAACTTTGCTTTCAGTCCCTGATCCTGGTTCTCAGTATGTTGGTCCTGAGTGGGTGATTTTTTTTTCATCTAGGGTGAGAAAAGTTGGGTGAGCCCCAGCAAATGAGCATGAGATACTTTGGAGAATCCCCTGAAAGAACAAGGGGCTGGCAGATTCCATTCAAACGTGACACCAGTTACAGAGGGCATCCTGCAATCCCAACCACACACAGTAGCTATTGACTTCAGTTCTCTGGCTCTCCTTGTTTCCCTGCAGAGCAGATCCAAGCACAAAGCTCCCACTGTCTTCAGAAGGAAGCTCTGTGCTTGGATGGGCTTGGCAGGAAGAAGATGAGAAGCTGACCCACGGTTCCTGTTCTTCTCCTAGATGCATTTGCCCAGGAGATGCTGAGCTGAGATATGTGAATGCTGTCAAGTATTTAATATGATCATATGTAGGCTGCTCAAGAAATGACAGTTGTGAAGCGAATTTCTGATTTCATTGTGTTGAACCCTACGGTGGCAGACATACAATTACCCCTGACCTGGAACCTTCTACTTTGTTACTGTGATGAAGGGTGGTATTAGACCAAGGCATCTATATCTTTAGAAGCTGTTCCACGGAGTCAATTTTCAACTGTATTAAAAAGTGAATACTGAATACTCTCGAAGTAGCCAAGAATCCCCCTGATACTTTTGTTTGACTTTGGAATCTGGACATTGTTCCCATTCTTACACAATTCCTCCTCGGTTTTAACCACATGGGGAAGAAAAATGATCATACCTCTTAGATAAATTCTTGTCTTACATTTATAGTTGAGCTTCCTTTCAAGAAACAAGCACCTTAATCAAGATTTTCAAGTGCCTTAGTGATCCTGGGAGTCTTTTCCCATAACACTTGGTGTGGTGATGGGTGTGTGTGTGTGTGTGTGTGTGTGTGTGTGTATTGCAAATCAGCCTTTCCCCCCATTCTTATATCTAAAATGATTAAATATTGGGGGTTATATTTAGATGGCAAAGCAGAAAAACAGCTGCAGTTAATTGAGAAATTTTAGATCGGATATAATATACTATATAGAATCAGAAGCAGTAAAAACAAAACAAAATTAAAAAACCCACAATTCTGCACCAGTTCTTCAAATCAGCAACATTTCTATATGCCACAGTACTGTATTTTGGAAAGGACAACTTTACATTTTGTAATAGTACATTCTAAACATTGAGAACACAGACACCCTCACATTCTCTATGTGGAGATGGTATTGGAGTGAGGCTTGTGCCAAGCTAGTTTAAAATCACTGGATTGTATGTTCAGGAAAATGAAGATATTTTAATGGAAGTTACTTTAACAATGACTTCTTTTTGGAGTCACTGAGAATATATTAAATATATTCCTACTTATAGTTCTATGAATTACTAAACATCACAGTCTATTTTTTAAGTCTGACTGAAATTTACACTTTTTGCTTAAGGTCCTTTTCGAAGGCAATTCAGTCTTTGAAGGATTCAAAGAAAAATTTTGTGTGTTTGTGTGTATCTCTGTGTGTGTATTTTGTTTATATACATATTAAACAAACAATGGGACTTTGAAGATTGAACATTTTTCTTGCACTCCTATATAGTATATTTTATACTTGAAGCATATTTCCCTAGAAGTGAAGAAATATGTCTTTGCACACATGCAACTATACTAATAAGCTGAAGGAAGTCAGTGAATATAAATTAGAAAATAGTAGGAAGTTTCAAATATTTACTGGGAGCACAAAGAAAAATAAATTGTATGCTTTGCTACTCTGTCTCATGAAGCAGTCACATTTAAAAAACTCCTATCATAAAGTTTATTTTCTAAGAAATAAACTCTTGGAAGTTCAGTGAATTTTTATACTAATTAGTCATGAATAGAAAAATATATTATTAGGAGGACTGAATAACAGTTACTAGTGCAACAATAGAATACTTAGAATACTTAGTAAAATATGTCTCTTATTTTTTTATGATAGGTTTTTCATGACATTATTAATGTCATAATTTAAAATATTCTCCAATAAATCCAAATATACACAAAAGAAAATGCATGTGATTTTAACCATCAAATTTGTAGCATAATTTTTCATCATTACTTTTCTCTCCCCTTCTATTTTTTGTAGGAAAATTCAAAGGCAAATTCTAGACATCATGTTTTTTCATGCTTAAATACTTAAGGGAGTATTTTAAGAAAACTTTTAAAAAGTAAAAGTTAGAGAATTTGCTTATATACCATTATGACAAAGTAACACATAAAAATTATAGTACTTAATAAATATTTCCAAATAAACAACCCTTAATAAAATTTTCCTGATTGCCTAAAAATGATTCACATACGATAGTTTTTCCTATGTATTTATAGGTTCATTTCAACTTCCTTGGATCTCTAGTAATACAGGAAAAATTCTGATTCAATGAGCTTCATGAAAAACTAGTTGGAAAACCTATACCTAATCTATTTTACAATCTATTTCACAGATTATCCATCCTAATCTATTTGCTGGATGTTTCTGGGAATGAGAATGTATTTTCACTCTATATGCTTTTTGTCCGATTATTCTATCCTTTTGGAAAGTCCTTACTCTTATTTCCTGGCATCTGAATATTTGCTCATCTTTTAAAGTCCATTCAAATGTACATTGATCTCTAATGTCTTTCTTTGCACTCTCAAATAATCCCAGGTAGAGTTGGTCAATTCCTTTCCCATCCTTCTAGAGCATTTTGTTCATGCCAGCCATCAAAAATTAGATGAAATAGAGTGTATTTTGGAAAGACGAACAAGCTAGCTCTTCACTTTTATGGCCTCCTATCTTTCAATTATGTGTGTGCTATTTGTGACATTCCTGTTTAACCTAACCAAATAGTAGGAAGTTTCAAATATTTACATAAAG